>NC_133532.1:125802858-126402858 GCF_048544455.1 Silene latifolia | reverse complement strand
AATAGTTAGGACTGTTCTCTCCGACTCTGGGAATTACCTGACTCGAATAATGAAGCATACAATTTCCATAGTAAAACCCAATGGCCTCCTTTTGTACGGGACAATTCGCAGGGACGGCCAATGATGCGTAATGCAGACAACTCCTGCAATCAGAAGGAGAGTAATCAGCTCTGCATATCGCGACTCCATATACTTTATCCGGGTCCTGCCCGACTGAGGACTTGTTGAATCCGTTCGTGATTTGAGTGTTTGATATTTTACTAAGAAGAGTCTTCAGATTTCTGTTGTAAGTACTACTGTTAGTATAGTTTCCGTTTGTGTCGGAGCATGTAGGACCTTGAATACCAGGTTGGGCAACAGTAAAACCAGTTTGTGACATACAAACTAGCAAAATAACAAGGTAACAAAAAGTTGAAACTTTCATCTTGGATTTTTTTTTTTTTTTTTTTTTGACAACAATAAAACGATTATATAAATAACGAAATAAAGAACAGGAGTGTTCTAGCCTGTAGCTAAGCTAATAGATCAGTAGGGATAGATTACAAGAAAATTTCTAATTTCGAACTCATCTTGGTTTTTGGTGTTCGAGTACAAATGTACAATTTGGGAATGGGAACAAACGTGCAAGGCTGAGGATGGGATGACCTTATAGTTTATGGCTTAGCTAATGCTGAAGATTTGTGTTGTTTGGAGGCTGACCATTTCCTGGACGGGCAAAGTTGAAGATGTTCCGGGTGTGATTACGGAGCAGTGTTGTTACCACGTGAGCTTACTGAATGATGACTTTGCTTGACTCTTCCTTTTGGCCTCTCCTGAAACAATGGACAAACTGAGGGCTCGGCTTGGCACCGAGCGTACTCACTCCGACGCTCAAGTCAGTAAACTTAAAGAGATTAAGTTGTGTGATACTTGGCAAAGTATATTGTAGAGAGATAAGGGAGTTTATACCAGATTATGAGTGGTTTAGGTTATATTTTGGATCCTTTCCTCAATGAGGGTTGAGGAGTATTTATAGACTTTCACATTTTGTCACGTAGTGGCCAAGTGGCCAAGTGGCTAACAGGTGGAAAGACCGTTCTACCCTCGGCCGATGGACCCATGGCAGGCCGGCCGAGGGGTCTTGGATATGAGTACGCGGATATGTATCCCGACTGGCTAGTTGTCCTAGCCGGGACCCAAGTGACAGCCGATAGGCCGACGGCTAGGGCATCGATACGTTGACTTGCTGCGGATATCTTTGACCTTGCTCAATATGTTGACTCGGTCAGCGGGTGCAGAATATGCCCCATCAATTTGCCCCCAGCGTAGTCTATGCCGTGGTATGGGCTCCGATGTGTGTTGAGCGTATATTCTGCGCATGTTGAATTTCTCCATCGGCTTCTTCTTCCTTGGCTTGGTTCTGCTCATGCCGTATCATACTATCCCCCCTCCACATGGATGTGTAATGGACATCAGATGTGGAAAAAAGAAAATGGTGCTGGTTGAGACCGAGGTTGAGAGTGCCGTGTCGTTTTGATTGCCCCCAACCGGTGCTGCCAGGCTTGGTTGAACAGCGGGCCGTTTGGTAAGTAGGTACCCAGGAGTGTGTTGAAGAAGATACGTCGATTGTCATTCTGTCAAGGAGCGTGTTGAAGAAGTCTTGTAACTGTTTGTCGATTGACATTCCATGGCTGCATGTTTGACACGTGGCTCGGCGTTGATTGGTTGACGCTTCATGGGCTTTGCCCTGATTGGTCGGATTGAGTGAGCTCTGCTCTATAAATAGGGCAGTTACCCCCTCCTTTTGGCCTTCCAAATTTCATTTTCTCAAAAATTTCCTCTTGTTTAGTTTTTCTTTCGCAGAGTTCCTTTCTCTTTCTAATTTCTCGAATCGTTACTCGGTGTAACATTTCCTTCCAAGGTAATCAAACAAATTTTTCAATCTTTTTTTCTTGTTAAATATTCGTTGTCATGTCTTCTACTGATGCCGGACCTAGTAATCCTGCGCCGGGGGGCTCCCCGTCGTGTCTTGATGAAGGGGAGCCACTGGCCGCCATCCCGTTAAGGTCCGGGGGCCCTAGGTCTCCTTCTCCTGAAGTTGATCCAAAAGTTTTGGAGGATTGGGAGGATGATGATGATGAAGGGACCCATTCTGAGGGTACTGATGATGAGGCGACCCCTTCTGCCGTAGAGAGGCCGCCTGTTTTGCATCACGGTGATGCCTGCTCGATCGGTCCTAGTCGTGCCTGGACCGATAAGTTCGCTAGCTGCTCCGGTTCTGAGCTTTTTGAACACCATTACTCCTTTGGCAGGGAGTATAAAATTGTTATTCCAGGGGAAGGTCAGGCGGTCTGCTGCCCTCCCAAGGGCTGTATCGGCGTATACATCAGACACCTGGAGTATGGGCTCCGGTTTCCTCTGAATGAATACGTTATGGCCATAATTAAAGCCATGAACGTCGCCGTGGCCCAACTGCATCCGTTGGCCATCAGGACGATTGTTGGCTTTGTGTGGCTCTGTCTTTTTAAGAAGGAGGCCCCAACGGTGAACCTCTTCCGCCGGCTTCACCATCTTAGACAGTCTACCGCAGTCGGCTCTGGGTGGTACAACATACAGACCGAGCCGGGCTTCGTCACCATTTCCAAGCTGATGTCTTGTAAGGACTGGAAGGGGCGGTGGGTTTACGTTGAGGTTCCGAAGGACTATCCATTGCCCCGGTCCTTTGAGCACCGTGTGAACTTGCGGTGTGAGAATCGGGGGGAGCGTGAAAAGTATGTCTCCCGGAGTAAGCTCAAGATGGACGCCAGCAGGGTCTATCTTAATGAGGATGAGAAGCGGGCGATGAGGCTGTTTGAGGCCAAGAAGGATGGAACGTCGAAGGGATGGATGCCCCCGACGCAGATCGTTCTTCAGGATGAGCTGCTCTGCCACGTCGGCCTCATACCGGCCCTCGAACGGGGTGAGTAGGGTCGGTGTGAGGCCCACCTTTGCTTTTTATGTTTCTGTACTTGAACTTTGGTTTCACTTCTTTCGTTTAACTCCTGCTTCGTTTCTTTTGCAGACCGTTTTGGCCCGGATCTGTCTGAGGATATCCTCAAGAGGTTGGGACTCAACAAGGACGGGAAAGTTGTTGATTTGCATCCTAAGGCCGAGACACGTGATCGCAGACCGGCGCCAAACGACCTCATGGATCAGCAGTTGAAGGCCCTAGATACTACGGCGGCCCATGCGAAGGTTGCCAGTAAAGTGTCGCGCCGTCAACGGAAGGCAGCGTCCATGGCGGCGACGGCGTCAACTTCAGTTCAACCTTCAATCCCTGCGGTCTAAAAGGAGAAGGTGGTGGTCGTCGATATTACCGAGGAGGAGGTCACCGTTGCTGAGGGTCCCCCTCCCTCTTGGAATAAGAGAAAAGAGACCGAGTCCGCCATCACGCAGCGATTCTGAGGCCGGTAAAGAAAGGGGTCCTCCAACCAAGAAGGCCAAGGCTGGTACGGATCTAACCTGTGGCTCAGACTTAGCTGGTTCATTAGGCGTTCCTGATGATAGGCTCTCTGACGTGTCAATGACTGTTGACATGGATGCTCTGTTTAAATTTTTTATAGATCAACCGCTGTCGGCTACCGGTCCCACTGAACGGCAATTGGAGAGGCGGCCAGTGCAGACGGGCAATCAAAACGTCGTCGTTGACTCCTCCTCCCTGAAGCCTTCCCCCGCCCAGATTAGGAAAATGCTGGCGAAGTGGGCTGACATGGTCGGTGCTCATATTATGGAGCAAGAAAAGGTCATGGCCGAAGCTGCCCCACAGCTTGAGCGGCTCAGGCTTGAGCTCGCTGCTGCGAAGAAAGAAGCCGAGAGGGCCAAGGTCGGGGCTGAAGAGGCGGTCCTTGCTGAGCGAAAACTTAGGGAGGCTGCTGAAAAGGTGGTCCTTGCTGAGAGAGCCAAGGTTGAGGCTACAAAGGCTGATGCCGCTAAGCTGCTGGAGGATCGTGACAAGCTTCAGGCTGCCTTCGATTTTGCTGTTGAGAAGAGGGAGGAATGGAAGTCCCTGTATGTGGCCCAGTCGAAGGCGCATCGGAACACGAGGGCTATCATCGCCCAGAGGGAGGAGGACATTGAGACGCTCCAAAGCGTCGTCCTCCCTAACATGTGCGCCCAATACCGGGACCTGGCCGAAGAAGCCGCCAGGGAAGTGATCGGAGAGCTCTTTCCTGAAGGCTCCTTCCCATGGCAAAAATTTGACGAGCTGTTTGATGTTAAGCTTGATGATAAGGCGAAGGCTGCGGAGGCGAAGGCTGCGGAGGAGGCAGAGGTGAAGAAGGAGAAAGAGGAGGCCGCGGAGAAGGCGGCCCATGCTGAGAAGGTGAAGGCGGCCAGGGAGGAAGCTGAGAGGGCAAAGGCAACTGAAGCTGCCAAGTCGGCTTTTGGGTCGCCGACTGAAGACGATCTTTCTTGATATGTCGCCGGTGGCGAGCAGCAGCAGGCATAGGGAGACGGGCGGTCGTTACCAGGTTCACCCGGCATCTCGGATAGCTTCAGCTGTTCGGGGGCCAATTATTAAGCCTTTCCTCCCTGCCACCTTTTTGGCACTTCATGTCTTATATCTGTACCCTTTTGCTGTTCGCTTTTTTTTTATTTTGCAAACCTTGGTAGGTAGTGTTTAGGCTATCCCTATGGGGACGGCCGTCGACTTCTTTCTTGTATTACCTGTAAACATTTCAATAAGAGTTTGTTTGTTTTGCCTCCGGTTTGGCCGAGGTCTTTTTCTCATTTTTGTCTGAGTTGTCTTCTTACGTTATTAATTGAGCGCTTCTTTTCTGTTTCCACCATCGGCCTAGTCGGGGCAGTTAGAATGCGTATCTCAACTGTACTTAACGTTTTTTTTAAACATGTTGGCATGTTGGTCGCTTCCTCCTACGCGCACGGTCTTAGCCGAGGCGGACAGATTTGCTATCCCAACCACCGTTGTGAACATGTTACGTATCAGCCGTTGTGTCCCCGTCACTCTTCGGGGTAACGCCGAGGTGTTCAGATCAGAGCGTGTTGACCGCTTCCTCTTTCACTCTCGGTCTTGCCGAGGCGTCCGATTTGCGTCTCAACAGTGCTTATACGTTCCTAAGCAAGCTGGTCGTTGTGGCGAGTAACAACTTGCTGTTGGCAGTTAACTGCTTTCCGTATATGTAGACATATTGATTGCTTCCTCTGCCGCTCCCGGATTGGCCGGGGCAGTCAGATTTGCGTCTCAACAGTGCTTAATACGCTTTTGTTCTCCGGTAGTGACTGCCCGGGCTTGGCCGTGGCGTCCTCTTTGGTATGACAAGTATTTTGATGGAAAACTTGGATCACTTTTTATAAGATATAATCACACGTTGGGGTGCCCACAATGGTTTTGGACACCTCCGCCGTTATATGAAATATTTCCTTAGATTGTCCGTGTTCCAGTGGCTCATTAGAGGAACACCCTCCATGTCTGTCAGCCGGTATGTACCCGGCCTCATTTCTTCAACCACTTTGTAGGGTCCTTCCCAGTTGGCCGTCATTTTACCATGAATGTTTCCTTTGTTGGTTGCGGCTGACTTTCTTAGGACTAGATCTCCTACTCTTAAGTCTCTTTTGTGGGCCCTACGGTTGTATGCTCTTCTCATTCGGTTTTGATATACTGCCAAGTTAAGTCGTGACGTGTCTCGGCTTTCTTCGACCAGGTCTAGGGAGGCTTTCAGGCCTTCCTCATTTTCGGCTGGGTCAAAGGTTTGCGTTCTGAATGTCGGCACCGATGCTTCAATTGGCAGGACGGCTTCGGACCCATAGACAAGGTGGAATGGACTGTATCCTGTTGCTTCTTTCTCCGTGGTTCGAAGTGACCACAGGACGCCGGGTAGTTCATCAACCCACCTTCCTTTTAGGTCTTCAACCTTCTTTTTTAATCCGTTCAAGATCGTCTTGTTGGCTGCTTCCGCCTGCCCATTGCTCTGAGGGTGGCAGACGGAGGAGTATGCGAATTTGATGCCAAGTTCTTCTAACCAGTTCATCACCATGTCGCTCCAAAACTCTCGGTCGTGGTCAAACACCATGACTTGGGGCAATCCAAATCGAGTTATAACGTTTTCCCAAATCACTTTTCTTACGGCCGCCGTGGTCTTGGCAGGTACTGCGACGGCTTCGACCCATTTGGTGAAGTAGTCAACAGCAACGATCAGATATTTTCTTCCTCCGGAGGCCGTTGGAAATGGCCCTAATAGATCCATCCCCCACTGTGCAAAAGGAAGGGGACTAAGCACCGGTTGCAGGTCTCGGGAAGGAGCATGTATCACCGGAGCATGCATTTGACAGTTCTTACACTTCTTGGTCTTAGTTCTGGAATCCTCAAGCATGGTGGGCCAGAAGTAGCCGGCTCGGAGAGCTTTGTGGGCTAACGTTCTTGCCCCCATGTGATGTCCACAGATGCCTTCGTGAATCTCTGTCAGTATTAGCTCCGCGTCGGCTGGGCCGACACATTTCAAGAGTGGCCTTATTACAGACCTTCTGTATAATTCTCCTTCGAACACCAAGTTCCTGGCGGCGATCCTTCTTATCTTCTGAGATAGACTTCGGTTCTCTGGCAACTCATTTGTTAGTTTGTATTTCATTATCGGAGTCATCCACGTCGTCTCGGCTTGTATGTCGCCCACCATGCAGAGTGTGTCAGTAATGCTTTTAGCATTCCTGATATCCACTAGCACGGTTGGTGACATTCTTGATGGTTGAACTGGCAAGTTTTGAGAGAGCGTCGGCCCGGTTGTTCTCGGATCTGGGGACGCATTGGATTTGGAAAGATTTCGGTTTCTTTGTGTCGCCTTTTACCTTTTCCAGGTATCTTACCATCCCATCGTCTCGAGCCTCATACTCTCCTCTGATTTGGTTAGTCACTAATAGTGAGTCTGTCTTCAACACAATGTGTTCTGCTCCGGCAGCTCTAGCTAGCTCGACTCCAGTTATCACCGCCTCGTATTCGGATTCGTTGTTTGAGGCCGAGAAGATAAATTTCAAGGCATACTCAAACTCGTCCCCGTTTGGGCTGATGATAAGGATGCCGGCTCCTGAGCTGTTCGTCGTGGAGGACCCGTCGGTGAATACCTCCCATACTCCGGGATTTGGTTCTTCTTTATATGTGAACTCGGCCAGGAAGTCTGCAAGTGCCTGCCCTTTTATCGAGGGCCTCGGCTTGTATTGAATGCCGAAGCCGGATAGCTCTACTGCCCATTTGATGAGCCTGCCGGATTTTTCAAATTTTTCCAATGCTTTCTCCAATAGTTGGTCGGTTAGGACCGTCACGGGATGTGCGTCGAAGTAAGGTTTTAGTTTCCTTGTGGCAACGACGATAGCAAAGGCTGCTTTTTCGATCAGTGGGTAATTTCTTTCGGCGGCTAGGAGTGTATGGCTGATAAAATAGATTGGGTGTTGCTGCTTGTCTTCTTCTCTGACGATTACGGCACTGACCGTGGCCGAGGTGACGGCTATGTATAGATATAGCGTCTCCCCCAGCATCGGCCTAGACAGGGTTGGGAGAGTTTGAAGATGAGCTTTCGATTGCACGAAAGTCGTGCTCTGTTCCTCCTCCCCCACCAAGTCTTTATTCCCCTTCAACACTTTGAAGAATGGGGTGCTCTTGTCGGCTGACCGAGAGATGAAGCGGGCTAGAGCCGCCATCCTCCCGGTCAACATCATAACTTCTTTTCGATTCCGCGGCTCTGGCAGGTCCAGTATTGCTTGGACTTTCTCTGGATTGGCATCAATTCCCCTGGCGCTGACAAGTACGCCGAGGAACTTACCTGCCCGGACACCGAAGTTACACTTCATCGGGTTAAGTTTCATCTTGTATTTCCTTAATGAAATAAATGTTTCGGTCAAGTCGGCCAAGTGCTCGCTGTCAGACTTGCTTTTTTCAATAGCATCGTCGACGTAAGCCTCGATGTTTCGCCCTTTTTGATCCTGGAACACTTTGTCCACCAGCCTAGTGTAAGTTGCGCCGGCTGTTAGGCCCAGTTTAGCCTGGTCTGACCATAACCTGGCCTGACTCAACAAGGCTGATTGATCAAGACAAGAACCGGACAAATCTGACTACTATTTAGCTGCTGAAGAATATTGTGGCAAGAAGACTACTAAATCCTGGAAAAGAAGCCTGATAGTCAGTATATCATAGCTTGGCGGAGTACTAAAAACAGCCTGGATTAAGCAGATAAACAAGAAATGCGATTGTATAAGCCAGATAACCAAGACCTATTCTCAAGGAAGACCAAGTCCAAACCTAAAACTATTTAATCCATGAATCTGGACGGAAAGAAGAGAGAAAGCTAAGGATTGGTTGAGTTGAGAACGGGTCAAGCGAACTAATAGGAAGCATGCCCTATTATTCCGGCAACAACTCCTACCTTTGGGGAGAACGTTATACATCTATAACGTTATTCATTGTAACGTTGAGAGGACGGTAGAGAACTATAAATAGGAGAATTTAACAATTGTAAAAGATATTCATTATTAGTTAATTTTATCTATACTTTATCTTTCTACTCTTGAGCATTCAGATATTCATACAACATTGTGCCCGGTCTATCAAAATAATAAAAAGCGTTATCCTTCATATTCATTTCTTTCTTTGTCATTTATTCATTCCATTCTAATTTCATAGAACTAGATACCCTGATCACTATACAACTAAGCCGGATCCCTTCAGGAAAATCCTGCTAAAACAATTGGCGCCCACCGTGGGGCATCTAGTTCTTCAACCAATAAAATTCTCCTTATTATCTTTCAATTAATATTCACACACAAAAATGGTGGAACTCACCGCTGAACAACAATTAGCGGCTGCTCTGGCCAAAATCAAGGAATTGGAAACAATCCAAGAGAAAGCAGCTCAGTGAAGGCAAATTAATAGGTCAAGGAATCGAGTCTAGCCGAGGAAGAAATTGGAAAATCAGGCTTCGGGCTCCAAGACCAGATTCGAACCAGGAACCCCATTCTCATCCATCATCAAAAACATAGACTTCTCTAATTTTGGAACCCCGGAGAAGGATACATTATCCGGCACTCCAACCATTCCCAATGATGAGACAAACAAAACTGAAGCCGCAATAATGATGGCTATGCTTCAGGAAATCCAAAAACTCCACAACAAAATAGAAAATATACCCGGAGTACCAGACCCTGTGGCTGAAGTAGAAATTGACAGCTTTGCAGATTCACCCTTTGCAGATGAAATTGCAAAGATTGATCTACCCAAGAAATTTACGGTCCCATCCATGAGAACTTATGATGGAACTTCTGATTCACAAAATCATGTTGCCATATTCAAACAAAAAATGTTGGTCGCCTCAATACCCAGAACTCGGGCAAGTCTGCATGTGCAAAGGCTTTGGCACAACCCCGATCAGGGCAGCATTACAATGGTTCATCAATCTCCCAAATGGAGGTATTAAGAATTTTGCGAAATTGATCAATGCTTTCAATCAACAATTCGCAAGTAGCGAGATATGGCCAAGAGACCAAGCAACCTGTTCGGGATAAAGCGACTTCCTGAAGAATCTCTCAAGGAATTCCGGGCCAGATTTGTCAAAGAAAAGGTGGCCATTCCAAGATGCGATGAAGAAACAAAGAAGAGAAGCATTCGAGCAAGGAGTCCTGCTTGACAGTGATATTTATGCAGATCTGACCAAGAAAGCATGTCCAACCTTTGCCACCGTTCAATCCATCGCCTTAGAGCATGTCGATTAGAAGAAGACCTCAACTTCGGGACGAACTCATCCGGAGGAAAGCGGGGCTATGGACATACTAACAGAAAAGCTCCTACCAGAAAGGAGGCAATCCCGGATCAAAGACCCTATTCCAGGCCCGAACGATCCAAGTCAATATGGCACAAGAACATAAAGGTAACCTCTCTAGCCTCCCAACTATTCCTGATTATAACTTCTCTATTAATACCTGCAGGATTAATCAAACGCTGAAAACCTGGGAGATACGGTCGATGGCCAAAGAAGTCCGACAACCCCAGAAAGATCCAACAAGATGGTGTGACTTCCATCGGACATCGGACACACCACGAAAGAATGCATTCACTCGGAAACAAGTGGCATATCTTCTAAAGAAAGGCTACTTGAAAGATATAATCCAGCAGACCAAAAAATAAAGATGAAGGACAAAATAAGAGAGACCCGGGAAGCGGCGGGGATCCTCCTCCTCCTCCTCCCATCTATGAAGTCAAATTCATAAATGGAGGATCGAAAATCGTGGTCCGACCACTCTGCAGCCAAGAGAATATCCAGGGAATCCAGACTCCAACCTCCTTCCAGGCCCGAGTCATTGCCTGCTATTACCTTTGATGACTCGGATCCGCAAGGAATATCAGTCTACACCATGACGACTGGTAATCACAATGCAAATCGGCACAGCCAAAGTATCAAGAATCCTGATAGATGGAGGAAGCTCAATCAACCTGGTGATGCTTGACGTCCTCAAAGCTATGAAGATAGACGAAAGCAAGATCATAAAGAAATCCAGCGTCTGGTTGGATTCGAGGAGAAACAAAAACACCCAGGGAGAAATCAGCTTGCCTACCTATGTGGAGGGCGTGGCTTCATATGAGAGATTTGGAGTAATGGATTGCTTATCCTCGTATAATGTAATCCTGGGCGGACCATGGATCCACAATGTCAAAGCAATCCCATCAACATACCATCAATGCGTGAAAATTCCAAAGAATGGGGATAACCACCATCGAGGAGAACAAAGGATTGCTCGGAATGTTACACTCGGGCTTTGAAACCCTCAAAGTCAGGTAAGTCCCTTGCATAGCAATTAAAGTCACCTGTCGGGAAGAATACATAGCACAAACACGGATGGAAACAGGAGAAGTCATATTAGACCCGACTTCCCGACAGAAAGTACTTGTAGGGTCGGATGCACCCGACTCAATCGGACCAAATCTGTCACTTTCTTAAAACCAAAATGTCTTGTTTTGCTTGGTCACATTTTGATATGACTGGTATAGATGCTGATGTTATTACTCATAAGTTGAACATTGACAAATCCTTTAAGCCTCAGTACAAAGAAAAGAGAAGAAAATTTGCCGCAGAAAGGCACGAAATTATCAACCAAGAAGTTGACAAGCTCGGACATGGGAATGATCAGGGAAGTAATGTACCCTGACTGGCTTGCAAACGTGGTAGTCGTCCAAAAGAAAAACGGCAAATGGAGAGTCTCGTAGATTATACTTGACTTAAACAAAGCCTGCCCTAAAGATCCATTTCCCCTACCACACATCGATGCAATGGTAGATGCCACTGCAGCCACGAAATGTTAACATTCATGGATGCCTCCAAATGGATTCAATCGATAAAAATGCATCCAATGAGACCAGGGAAAGCACTTTCATCACCGAAAGAGGTATATATTGTTATCTTTGCTATGCCCTTTGGATTAAAAATGCAGGTGCAACCTACCAAAGGCTAGTCAACATGATGTTCAAAGATCAGATAGGAGACACCATGGAAGTCTACATAGATGACATGGTAGTCAAATCAAAAAGGCGAAGACCACGTCAAAGACCTGGAAGTAGCCTTTCAAATACTGGAAAAATTCAATATGAAGCTCAACCCACAAAAATGCCACTTCGAGTCTCGGCGGGCAAATTCTGGGCTACATGGTGACAAAAAGAGGAATAGAAGCCAGCCCTGAGCATCAAAGCTATCCTGGAGCTAGAACCACCAAAAACAATCAAAGACATACAAAAGCCGATTTGGAAGAATAGCGGCCCTGAACAGATTCATTTCAAGATCATCAGAAAGATGCAAATCATTCTATAACCTGCTAAGGAAGAACAAGGACTTTCAATGGACCCCGATCATCAGTCGCCTTTGAAGACCGAAAATATATCTATCCTCTCCCCCCTTGGGCAAAACCAGTCAAAGATGAACCCCTGACAAGATACCTATCGATCCACTAATCATCGGTGCGATCACTGGTCAAAGAAGCGGACGGACAACAAAGACCTGTCTATTATGTAAGTAAAAGTCTACTGGATGCGAGATCGGGTATGGCCTACTAGAAAAATATGTTTTAGCTTTAATAATGAGTTGCACAAAATTAAGACCATATTTTGAAAGTCACCCTATAATAGTCGAACAAATCTTCCTATTAAGTCTGTACTTAGGAGACCGTAATTGTCCTGGACGAATGTGCAAATGGTCATCCCACTAAGCACATACAATATTACGTTTGAACCAAGGACAAAGAATTAAGTCACAAGCACTAGCAGATTTTGTGGCTGATTTTAGTCCGACCCTAGAACCTCGACCTAATGAAAGAAGTAAATAAACCGACCAAATGACCAAACAGACCTAGAATGGACCCTATTTGTCGATGGAGCAGCCAACACAAGGGGCACGAGCCTAGGCGTAGTACTAAAATCACCACGGGGGATAAGATAGTACAGGCTATAAGTCATGTGCATTTGAGGCCACCAACAATGAGGCGAAATATGAAGCCCGATAGCCGGGTTAAAGGTATGTATTGATCTTGGTGTGCAAAATTTAAAGGTACGCACTGATTCCCTTCTCGTCTCCAACCAGGTAAATGGCATATATACTGCAAAAGACCCCAAAATGATGCTTTACCTAGATGTTGTTCAAATGCTAAAATCAAAATTTAAAAACTTTGATATTGACCAAATTTCCAGGGACTTAAATACCTGGCCGATGCCTTAGCCGGCCTAGGGTCCAACTTTAGTCCCCTTGATTTTGACAAAATACCCATTGTGCATTTATTAGAACCTGCAATAAACAAACAAGATGAAAGTTTCCCAATCTACATTGCTAATTCCTGGACGAAACCTTACTATGACTGGCTACAACAGGGAATCCTACCCTTAAATAAGCAAGATGCCGAGCACCGAAAATTAAAGTCGCTTCGTATACTATTATTGACAATGTGCTTTTAAGAAATCGCAGGCGGACCTTACCTCGGATGCCTGGAACCACAGGAAGCGAGCGATATTATCGTAAATCCATGAAGGATCTTGTGGAAATCACAAAGGTGGAAGAAGCCTGGCAAGCAAAGTACTCGAAACAGGATATTATTGGCCCACCTTAAGAGCCGATTGCCTGGATTTTAGCTCTAAATGCAAAGCCTGTCGATTCACGGACCATATATCCATCACCATCTCAAGAACTACATTCCATATCCGCACCATGGCCATTTATGAAGTGGGGCATGGATATAGTAGGAAAACTACCTCAAGCACCCGGACAGAAAGTTTTCATGCTAGCAATGACTGACTACTTCTCCAAGTGGATAGAAGCTTTAATCATACGGGCAAGTCAAGGAGAAAGATGTCATAGCATTCATCAAACATAATATCATATGTAGATATGGCATCCCCTCCGAAATAGTATGCGACAATGGCACACAATTTGTGGGAAAAAGAACAAAGACCTTCGTGCTCAATGGAACATCAATCTGGTAACATCCACGCCAGGATATCCAAAAGCCAACGGTCAGCGGAATCCAAGAACAAAGTGGTGATCACCGCATAAAGAAAAAGCTGGAAAGAAGAAAAGGTAGATGGGTGAAGAGCTCCCCTGGTCCTTTGGGGTGACGAACCACGCCTAAAACATCCACTGGCCAAACCCCTACTCCTTGGTCTATGGATGTGAAGCGATATCTGGTGAGGTGGACATTCCATCACCAGGATGTAGCCTCGAACACAACAACAAACAACATACCTCTAATGGAGGATAGCCTGGACTTAACGAAGAGCTAAGAGATGCGCAGAAGCATCGAGTTAGCGAAGATACCAAAGAAAGAGTTGCGAGAAGCTACAACAAGACTGTCAAAGCCAGGGTGTTCAGGGTAGGAGACCTCGTTCTCAGGAAAGTATTCCAAAACACAAAAGAGAAGAATGCTGGCAAATTGGCCCCAACCTGGGAAGGCCCCTATCTGATTGATTCAATAGTCGGCCAGGGAGCTTATAGACTACAAACCCTAGACGGAGAAATGATCCCAAGAGCTTGGAATATTACACACTTAAAACTATTTCACATATAGAATATATTTGCACAATCCAGGTATAACTTTTTACTTTAAACACTTCTTGCCTGAAAACTACATGTATGATACTTGCAATTACATGAATAAATGCCGTATATGATTTCTTCAATTTATATGTCCAAATACTTATTTATATTCTCATATTCACTTAGCGAAATCTTCAACACTTGTTTTACATATTGCATCTTAGTTAAAACAAATCTTAAAGATTGGGGGCCACCCCACCAAATATCCAACTGATATCCAAAATCCAAGTTGCAAAACAGGCCTTTAAATACTGAGCTCAACATACAAACCTGGAAAATCTATTCTGAATCAGTATGACATAGATGGGTCATAAGCCCTCCCAGGCAGCAAAGGACGTAAGCCCTCCCAGGCAGTGCAACAACTCCACCCATAACACATTAAATCGGCCTGATCCAAATAATAATCGGCTGATCCATGAATCGGCCGATCGATCGAACAATCGCCGATCCAAGACATGTCCAACATCAGTACCTTATCAAAACACGAAAAGAAACAAAACAAAGACCAAATATTTATTCACCCAAAATACTGGTCCCACCTAATAACCATCCATTCCGGGGACATTCCCCCTGGATGGGCCAAAAAATTCCATGAAAACCTAAATATTCATTCCAGGGACATTCCCCCTGGATAGACCAAAACCCGAAAGAAGAAACTAAATTATTTTTGAGCGATGAATCGACTCACAACCATCCACCATCTCCCGATCACCGGACTTTGCCTTGGAAGGAGGAGAATCCACTTCTTCTTCTTGACCCATGTTGGCCAAGTCGGTACTGAGCGTCCAAAGCCATCTCATCTCTGGTCCTGGATTCCAATTAGCCCGGTCAGATTCTGGATCCCTCATAGCATCAACCCGGCCTTTCCCGAAGAAGTACTGAGCAGCATCAGCCAACCGCGCTTCCACTAACTCCTTTTCAGCAGCAAGCTCTTCATTCTTTTTCAACTGATCCTGCATTGCCTGCTTCTCGGCCTCCAACTCCACTCGGACAAATTTTTTCAAAGATTTTTCGCAGCCACCTCACAAACTATAGCACTCTGGTTGACTCCTTAGCCGCTACCAACCGAGATTGAGCACCACTTCATTACCCCCGGATGAGTGCAGTCACGGTTTAGCCTATCCAGCTTTTCCTCCAAATCGGTAACATTGGCACAGGCGTCCCTAAGCCGACAAGCGAGCTTGACCAAAGATCCAACCCCCCTGCGTACATACAAAATCAATTAAGCAAATACAAGGTAAAACAAAAAGCACATAAACAATAAAAAATATCCCTCTACAACTAACCTCTCTAGCCTGGGAAGCGAGTTCAAGACCCTTGTTACAAGAGAAGTCAGAATAGAAACCACCCTGGTAGACGAATCAAGGGTACTAGCAGACAATAGTTGGTCGCTCATCTTTGCAGAAAACTCATCTATCCGAGCCCGGGCATCATCCATGTCATCAATCCTAGCAGGCACTTGCCTTATACTCCCGAGAGGCCGAGCTTGAATAGGCTCTTTGTCTCCCTCTTCCTCTTCCAAGATCACATCCTCTCTCTTCCTTTTTTGAGCACGGACGACCTCTGTGACACTATCCCGGCGGATCTTGAGGAGGCCGGACATCGAAATCGGGATATCCAAAGTCTTGTCACTCCCACTAGTTTCCTGGCTCTTGGACTGTTCAAAGAATCCTAGCCACCCCACCTTCAAATCCTTGGCGTAAAAAGCTAGCCACCCTAGCGAAGACCTAAACACTGGATACATAAAAAATATACGTAAATATCAAACCAAAAAGCGACAAGAAGACAACAACCAAAATAAAAGCATGCGAAAACGTACAGAAAGAGCGGAGAACTAGGCTTGCCTTTGGGCACTCGACCCCGATCGGCTTGGTCTTCATATACCGGGCAACAACTCCCCGCCCAAATGGCTGGCCAGTTCTTTCCTCCTCAGGAATAGCAAGGAAAGCATCTATCCTGGAGATAGCCTCCTCATCCAGAGGATCACAACCCCAATCGGAGCTACAAAACCACCAAAATTACACAGGTAAGAATCAAAACCCATTAATTTCATATGATATATTGCAAAATAAAAAGGTACAAGGAACCTACCACTCTCCAGGAGGATATCTCGTAATCAAAGCCCGATCCCAAAGTCTCGGTCCCACAAACAGAAAGTCTTTGCCCAATTCTTATCATCTCCAGAATCCAGGTTAGTAATTAATGGAGACATTTTCGACTTTATTCTCAAATTAAAACGACCATCAACAGGATTTTTCATATGATAAACTCCCTTAATATCGTTAATAGTAATTACAAGATTATGTTTAGCACATAAATTTTCAATAGAGTGAATAAGTTTCCAAACCATTGGCATAATCTGAAAAGGTGATACCTCCATAGCACGAATGGTATCAATCATCAAAGGAGTAAAAGGCAACTTACACTGCTTTGAACGCCCATTCAAAAATACGTAACCAACCAGGTGAGACCCGATTAGCCACTGACGACCGGCGGGATTCGGGATCCACACTTCAAGAGATTCAGAATTATTTTCTTCTCCCTTAGAATTTTGTCATAGTTTGTTTTTAGCAAATTCTCCTCAGGGAAAGAAGAATCAAGAGATTGAAGAGCAGTGAATACAGAATCCTGATACTTGAAAGCCACAGCCCGAGCAGGAGGATCAATTTCCCTTACCTCCTCCTCTTGAATATCTCGGGTTCAGCTCAACAAAGATAAAGCAGCTCTCTGGGAAGCAGGGCGTTTTTTGGCTCCCATATTTTTAGGTTGTTTGGTTTATTATTGAAATTGTCGAGAATATGCAAAATAACAGAACAAGATTACTAAGAAGAAGGGAAGAAATTCAGAAGAATTTTAGAAGAGTTTCAAAGAATATTCAAAGAAAGAAAGTGGAGGAAAATTGATGAAAAATAATCTTGCCCTAAATACCGTATTTATAGAGAAGTGAATAACGGCATGAAAAACCTAGGAATTGTAAAACTGTCAAGATGATGTCACGTAGCCGTTGCGTGTTCAACGGTAAATAGGAGTCTAAGAGTCACTCGAATGAATATGATTCTCTTTAATTGGTTAACCGGTAAATTTGACATCTCACCCCCGGCCGGATCCAAAGACGGGTAAAATGTCAAGGGGCAATTGTTAGGCCCAGTTTAGCCTGGTCTGACCATAACCTGGCCTGACTCAACAAGGCCGATTGATCAAGACAAGAACCGGACAAATCGACTACTATTTAGTCTGTGAAGAATATTGTGGCAAGAAGACTACTAAATCCTGGAAAAGAAGCCTGATAGTCAGTATATCATAGCTTGGCGGAGTACTAAAAACAGCCTGGATTAAGCAGATAAACAAGAAATGCGATTGTATAAGCCAGATAACCAAGACCTATTCTCAAGGAAGACCAAGTCCAAACCTAAAACTATTTAATCCATGAATCTGGACGGAAAGAAGAGAGAAAGCTAAGGATTGGTTGAGTTGAGAACGGGTCAAGCGAACTAATAGGAAGCATGCCCTATTATTCCGGCAACAACTCCTACCTTTGGGGAGAACGTTATACATCTATAACGTTATTCATTGTAACGTTGAGAGGACGGTAGAGAACTATAAATAGGAGAATTTAACAATTGTAAAAGATATTCATTATTAGTTAATTTTATCTATACTTTATCTTTCTACTCTTGAGCATTCAGATATTCATACAACATTGTGCCCGGTCTATCAAAATAATAAAAAGCGTTATCCTTCATATTCATTTCTTTCTTTGTCATTTATTCATTCCATTCTAATTTCATAGAACTAGATACCCTGATCACTATACAACTAAGCCGGATCCCTTCAGGAAAATCCTGCTAAAACACCGGCGTTTTTCAAACCGAACGGCATCATTTTATACATGTATGTGCCGTGTATGGTGATGAATGCGCACTTAGGCATGTCTTCCTCGGCCATGAATACCTGATGGTACCCTGAGAAGGCGTCGAGCAGGCTCAACATAGTGTAGCCTGCTGTTGCGTCTATTAAGCTATCTATTCGAGGCAAGGGATAGCAATATTTGGGGCACGCTTTATTAAGATTTGTAAAATCAACACACATCCTCCACGCCCCCGATGACTTCCTCACCATTACAACATTAGCTAGCCACTCAGGGTAAGTACAAGGCGTGATAAAGCCTGCCTCTAACAACTTGTCTACCTCGGCCTTGATGGCATCATCTTTCTCGGCCGAGGAGTTCCTCATCTTCTGCTTGACAGGGCGAGCGTTGGAGAGCACGTTCAGGTTGTGAACGATGACCTCTCGGCTCACGCCTGGCATCTCGGCGGCTGAGTACGCGAAGACGTCTTTGTTCTTCCTCAGCAGGTCTAGGAGATCGGCTCGAATTTTGTTCCAGGCCGACACCGACGATTCTGGTGCGTCCCCGGATCAATTTCCACTTGCTCAGTCTCGGCTCCCTCGATCATGCTGACGTTGTTGGTGCTCATCGGATCACCCTCCTGTTGTAAGGATGGGCTCTTCCCCTTCTCTGATTTCTTCGCCACTTTGAGGGATTGCATGTTACACCCTCTGGCAGATATTTGGACATTGACATTTTCGTCTCTCTCGTCCTTTGAGACGATCTTTTGTGCCTCCCCCCGGTCCGAGACATACATCAATGTCAGGGCCCGGATGGACATTACAGCATCTGCCTCGCTCAAAGTAATCCGGCCTATCAGGACATTGTAGGCGGACGAACCATCAATAACCACCAACTCAGACCAAACATTTTTGGCCGCATCGGCTTGGCCGAACATCACCGGCAGTTTGATTGACCCCAGGGGTACAAGGCCGGTCCCAGAGAAGCTGTACAGCGGGTTGGTGCAGGGGCTCAGGTCCTCAATCTTCAGGCCGAGGTTGAGAAAGCATTCCCTGAACATGATGTTCGTGTAGGCGCCTGTATCAATTAGACACCTCTTCACCAAGTGGTTGGCTATGTCCACGTGGACCACCAGCGGGCCGCTGTGTGGGGCTACGACTCCTTCGTAGTCTTTCCTTCCGATGGTTATATCGAAGACAGTGGAAGCGGGGGTCGCTGTGGTGGGCACAAAGTTGATGGCTTGATAAAGCTCGTTTAAGTGCCGTTTGTGCCCATTAGCTGACCCACCGTTCTCGTTTCCTCCGATAACCACCTGGATCACTCCTATCCTCTGGAATACTGATTTCTTCTTCGCCCCGTCGGAGCTCGTTTCCGGGGTCCCAGCTACGTACTTGCTGAGGGCCCCCTTTCGGATCAGCTCCTCGATGGCATTCTTCAGATGCCGACAGTCGTCGGTCTTATGGCCTGGCTGGACGTGGTAATCGCAATATTGGCTTGTGTCGCCCTCCGCCTTTGTCTTGGAGGGCCTTGCCCATTTCTGCCCTTCATTTTTGCTCAGGGCGAAGACCTCGGCCGCTGATTTAACCAGGGGGGTGAGACTGTTGTACCGCCTTGCGGTGTATGGTCCCGAACTCCCCCCGGCGCCCGCCGAGTTCTGTTTTCTGTTATCTTTTTCAGACCGTGACCTATTATTGTCACGGCGTCCTTCATCTCTGTTATCCCGGCGGCTGCTCCTCTCTGGGTGGCCAGCTTCGCTGTGTCCTACCCAGGTCTTGTGGTAATCCTCCACCTTTACGGCTTGGTCGGCCATCCTTCTGGCGGAGTCCAGGTTGAGGTCCGCGCACTTGATCAGCTCATTTTTGAGCTCGCCTTTCGGAAGGCCCTTCATCAGTGAGAAGGCCGCCAGTTCGGTGTTCAGCTCACGGATCTGCTGAGCTTTTGCGTCGAACCTTTTCACATAGCTTCGTAGAGACTCGTCATCCCCCTGTCGGATAGTGAGGAGATCCGATGTCTCCACGGCCCTCCTCTTGTTGCAGGCGTATTGGGCTACGAAGTTATCCCTTAGGTCGGCGTAGCAGTATACCGAACCATTAGGCAGCCTCTTGTACCAACTCTGGGCCATCCCATGCAGAGTTGTCGGGAAGACTCGGCACCATACCTCATCAGGTTGTTCCCATACCGACATGTAAGACTCGAAAGCCTCGGCGTGGTCGGTTGGGTCACTCTCCCCTTGGTACGATAAGGCCGGCAGCTTCAGTTTGGTCGGCACGGAGACGTCGAGGACAAAGGCACTGAGTGGCTGCCTGACCACGTGTCGAATGACACGTGGCGATCGGCTCCTCGCAACTCTAGTCCGGCTTCTCTCCCCGTGGCGGGAAGGGCTTCTTGTTCTCCGACTTTGGAAAGTCGGGCTTCTTTCTTCATTTCTTCGGGGGTGGCCTCGTTGATGTCGCGGCGACGCTATCCTCCCGCGAGTGTGGGAAGGACTTTGGTCGGACACTGACACCACGGGCACCGCTGGCGTTTTGGTACGCCCAACCTCTTGCATCGATCCGGCTAGGTTGTTCGGAGTCACCTTGGGGACCTTTGGGTGCGCTGCTGTAACCGTCGTTACGACGGGGGTTAGCGGCGTACTACCCATCAGGTCCAGGAATAGCTTCAGTTTCGCTGCATCGACCACATGTCCCATGACAGTGATTTGGTCGGCGGGCAGCGGTGTCTCTGGTAGTATCGGCATCCCGTACGCCGGTTGAATTACTCGGCCGGTGGGGGACTGACCGATCCCCGAATTAGGGACTGTATCATCTTGGTAGAATGCGGTTTCATCACTCACAATTGCTTCTGGCTGTTTTGACATCTTCTTAGCTTTTTGGGTGGGTTTTGTTTTGTGTTTTTTTTTGTAAGGGATTTAACTAGCTTTTAGTATGCTTTCCCCACAGACGGCGCCAATTGTTCCGGGTGTGATTACGGAGCAGTGTTGTTACCACGTGAGCTTACTGAATGATGACTTTACTTGACTCTTCCTTTCGGCCTCTCCTGAAACAATGAACAAACTGAGGGCTCGGTGTCACGGTCCGCTACTTTTGCCGGACCGTGGCGCGCACCCTTGCCCGTCTCAAAGCAAGATGCAAGCACAAGGATCTTCGTACTAGTGAGGGATCGCCCACTAGCACGATACTCGGGTCTCGGGTCGGTGTGTGTCGGGAATCCTAGTCACGATTATCAAGTCCGACACACGAAAGCAATAAAAGTAAGCAATACGATTATTGAAAGCAAGCAACAAGCAACAACAAGCTTTTGGATGAGAAGCGGTTTTTCATTGACTAGCACCTCTCATAGAGGCAAATTTGATAGTTTGGTCCTGGTAGCAGGAAACATTGAATTTACAAGTTTAGTGTAGAATAGCGATATACCTATTTATGGAAACCTATTCTAAAACTACTAAGAAAATACTTACTACAAATGTACAATGGAAATGAAATTACATAAGCATAAAATAAATCTAAGGGCTCAAGTGTGCGGATCGTCACACTCTCCCCCACCTAATCTGTTGCCGCCCTCGGCAACACAAAAATCTCGAACGGCGCTTCATTGAGACATCCTCGGTGAGCTGTGGCCGTCCATGCTGTTTTTGGCTTTCTCTTGAGTCCGGCTTGTAGATACTTCTCGGTCCACACCATGATCGGATTCATCGTCCCTTCAAGAATAGAGTGCATTTCCTTGACGGTAAGACTCCCGAACATCATGTCCTCCAAGTTTATCACTTGCCTGTGGTCATTCTGGGAAGTCCAAGTCCTCGTTGCTCGAGTCGGAACTTCACGAGATCGTTCCAGGTGCTGGCTCCAGCGCACCTTCACCTTGTCCATCATCACTTCAGTACCTGCATTCAAGGGCAAGTGAGTTCTCCAGGACGCCGAATCAGCATTTCGGCGCGGCCCCCTAATGGTACGAGGCCTTATCTCTTGGGTCGACGGACCCGCAAACCAGGACGTCGATTCAGCACATCGACGCGGCCCCCTGATGGTACGAGGCCTACTTCTTTGGGCATCTCGGCCCTCATTGTCTACTCCTCGGTGAGGGGGTAGACTCTTCTTTCGTCCCCCAGGCCACTTAGCATCGTAGTTAGCCTGGGTCTTGTTCGCCCTCGGCTCCACCGAACCTTTAGGCATTCTCCAAGGTCGCACCCCTTGTTTCGGCGTCGGTATCACCCTCATAGCCGAAATTCGATGCTGCCCCTTGTCTTTGTCGTTGTCTACCGTGTTCACTACGATAGACCCCATTAGTAGCATCGATCCGTCACTCGGTTTCAATACTACCAAGGCTTTCTGAAAGAACTGCATCCCGAGTACTAACTTGAAGTCATCCAGCGGAACGGTGGTGAAGTCGAGCTCCCCTGCCCACTCACCCACTTGGACCGCGACCTTCTTAGCCACTCCTTGGACGCGTCTCACTTTCCCATTGACCGGCTTTAGGCAGCTGTTAGCATCACGCAGAACTAGCCCCAACCGATCCGCTTCCTCTTTCGTAACAAAGTTATGGGAGGCGCCCGAGTCGATCAAGGCTCGTGCTCGCTTCCCATTCACCATCAAGTCCACGTACATGAGCCCGTTGGATTTCTTGGCGGAGGAATCTTCGTATTTCCCCATCGCGCTGATCCTTTGAAGTGAGCCCATTCGTGGTTGGTCTTCACCATCACTCGAGTCTTCGTTACACTCTTGGTGATAGTCGGCCAACGCCCCATCAAGACGTTCTTGCTCCCCTTTCGGCATCTTCTTGAACATGGCATTGAACTCCGCATTGTTCGGACAATCAGCCATCTTGTGAGGACCCTTGCACACAAAACACGCGAACGGTCTCTTCGTTGTGGAAGCAGTAGAGTTTCCCGCCTTCGAAGACGAGCTTGAGGGCGAGTTTGTAGTGCTCGCCGATTGGGCTTGACTTCCTTGCGAGCGGAACCGACTGTTCCCAACTGAAATGGCGCTGTTTTGTGGCCTTTGTCCATTGTACCCACTTTGTGATGCACCCATATTCCCCGTTGGTGCCACAACTCTTGGTGCCTCTCGCTCTCCGTGAAAGTCGAGTAGGCGCTCCGCATCCGATATGGCCGACGACAGAGTTTTGGGATTCTGCCTCATGACCTCTTGTTGTGCCCACCTCTTCAACCCGTCAATGAACTCGAATGTCCTATCCGTCTCGGACATTTCGCTGATCTCGAGCATGCACGCTGAGAATTCCCTCACATATTCTCGGATTGATTTGGTGTGCTTGATTTCCTTCAACTTCTTCCGAGCAACAAACTCCGTGTTCTCGGGGTAGAAGTGATCCTTCAAGATCTTCTTGAAGTCGGCCCACGATGTCACCGTAATCGTGCCCGCATCGATTTCCTTGTACCTAGCCCTCCACCACATCTTGGCATCGTCGACTAGATACATGCTTGCCGTGACAACTTCCGCGTCTTCGTCGAGCCCACTTACTCGGAAGTATTGCTCCATATCGAAGATAAAGTTATTGACCGCTTTCGAATCCCTCGCCCCATCGTAGGCACGAGGTGGAGGGGCCTTCACCTTATGGCTCCCCACAGATTTCCCGTCATTGGCCACCGCTTTCACGAGCGTGGCGCAAGTGTTCTCTAACATCTCGACCTTTCGATGCAGATGATTGATCTCTTCCTCCCGATCGTCGGGGATCGCACCACTGATCGCTTGGATGCGGGTATCCATCCCGTCCACCTTCGTCTCAAGGTCACAAACCGTCTTTTGCAACTCCTCGATGCTCGCGGCCATCCGCATAACGATGTCCTCGAGTTTGGGAAGCTTGACGTCGATTGTGTCCTCTAAGGCATCCACTCGGTCCTCGATTGTTTCACCCATTTTCTCGATCTCGATAAACAAATGCGGCTCGCAGACGCCCGTCCGAAGACCGGGCTCTGATACCAAATGTCACGGTCCGCTACTTTTGCCGGACCGTGGCGCGCACCCTTGCCCGTCTCAAGGCAAGATGCAAGCACAAGGATCTTCGTACTAGTGAGGGATCGCCCACTAGCACGATACTCGGGTCTCGGGTCGGTGTGTGTCGGGAATCCTAGTCACGATTATCAAGTCCGACACACGAAAGCAATAAAAGTAAGCAATACGATTATTGAAAGCAAGCAACAAGCAACAACAAGCTTTTGGATGAGAAGCGGTTTTTCATTGACTAGCACCTCTCATAGAGGCAAATTTGATAGTTTGGTCCTGGTAGCAGGAAACATTGAATTTACAAGTTTAGTGTAGAATAGCGATATACCTATTTATGGAAACCTATTCTAAAACTACTAAGAAAATACTTACTACAAATGTACAATGGAAATGAAATTACATAAGCATAAAATAAATCTAAGGGCTCAAGTGTGCGGATCGTCACACTCGGCTTGGCACCGAGCGTACTCACTCCGACGCTCAAGTCAGTAAACTTAAAGAGATTAAGTTGTGTGATACTTGGCAAAGTATATTGTAGAGAGATAAGGGAGTTTATACCAGATTATGAGTGGTTTAGGTTATATTTTGGATCCTTTCCTCAATGAGGGTTGAGGAGTATTTATAGACTTTCACCTTTTGTCACGTAGTGGCCAAGGGGCCAAGTGGCTAACATGTGGAAAGACCGTTCTACCCTCGGCCGATGGACCCATGGCAGGCCGGCCGAGGGGTCTTGGATATGAGTACGCGGATATGTATCCCGGCTGGCTAGTTGTCCTAGCTGGGACCCAAGTGACAGGTCGATAGGCTGCATCGGCTAGGCTGTCTGATACGTTGACTTGTTGCGGATATCTTTGACCTTGCTCAATATGTTGACTCGGTCAGCGGGTGCAGAATATGCCCCATCAGAAGATATAACGACGAGAAACGTTAAAAAAAAAAAAAAAAAGATTAGTTAATTTATACTCCCTCCATTATTTTATATATGTCATTCTCGCATTTCGAGACACTCACTTGTCTCTTCAATATCTCTCAAAATATATAAGGTAATAATATGAAATGTATACTCTTTTGAAAGCAAATTTTATGACGAATATAATGATATAATTTTCATAATTTTTTCTAGAGTATCTTTTTATATAATTGAAAGTCAAAGGCTTACCTCGTAAAACGAAAACGTCATATATAAAATAATGGAGGGAGTATTTCATAAGTATAATACACTAAAAAAGTAAAACTCTATATATACCATGCATGTATTGCACGGGAGCTAAACTAGTTTAACATTATGTGTTTAATTGGAGTTAATTGAAAATACTAATGGCTCGGATATGTAATTATGTAGCATTGTTTTCTATCTTGGACTTATTAAATAAAGTCTTGTAAATTTGGGTTGTTAGAATTAAACTACGGAGTATGTTTTATTAAAAAAAAATGGTATCAACGCAAATTATGACATGGGTGGTTTATATGGGTAAATGAGGCGGGTACGGGTCTAGATTTTCTCCCAGTGGAATGGGTACGGGTATGAAAATATATACTCGGCATGAGTGGTGGAACGTATAAAAATGAGAATTGCTTGATGAATACAACTGTATAGATACAGGAACCTATATCCACCACTCCCCGTCTCAACGACATCCCTGGTTGTACCATATGAAACGAACCTTATTTGGTCGACGTATTTGGATGGAAACATATGAAACGAAACTTATTTGGTCGACGTATTTGGATGGCTGAGGTTAGAGGTGGCAATCGGGTCGTTCGGGTCGGTTTTGGGTCGGGTGAGCTCGGGTCGGGTCATTGTCGGTTCGGGTTATTTCGGGTCAACATTATCCCCGGGTCGGGTTTGGGTCGGTTTCGGGTCGCTTGCGGGTCGGGTTAGCCTGGTCAATTTTTCTCTCCGGGTCGGGTCGGGTTGGGTCCGGATCGTTTTCGGGTCGGGTTACTGGAGCAGATGTGTCGGGTCAGGTCGGGTTAGGGTCGGGTTTTGGTCGGGTCGGGTCATTGTCGGGTCGGGTTATTATCGGATCTGGACTTGACTCACGTTTTTTCTAGTTTGGCCTATCGATTTATTATCGCATCGTTTTTTTCCCGAATACTTGTTAATGGTTGTTACTTAAATAATTATTAATGAATAAAAATAGTTGGGACTTGGGACATTGATATCATTTATCAGAATCCCGATTCGATCCTACGATTATACAATTTTGCGAGCAAAAAACGATTAACCGAGTCTGGTCCTACAATTTTATTTATGGCGTAGAATCATACGATCCTATTTATTTGAATTCTAGAGGTTGGATCATAATTCACAATACAATCGTCCTATGATCTTGCGGTTCAGCTATCTTGTTCTAGAGTTTTATACTAAAATCATTGATTATCAATATTTATGTATAAATATTAAAAAATATGTGTTTCGGTACTCATTTATTTGTTTTTACCACATAAAAAACTATATTGAGTGAGTTTGTAGAATGGTTCAATCTGACGATCCGATTATACCGGTTCGATCATACCCACTCCGTCGATTAAAAATAAAATCCCGATTCTTACAAGACTGGTTCCTGACATATATTACAATCAAATCTCCACTAATGTATAATAATGTAATATGTGGAATTTGAGTAATATCATTAATCTTTTACTAACCTATGTGCAAACAATTATCATATTCATATATGGGTGAATTTGTGATAGAAGTCATAAAACGTTTACTTTGCAAATACGACTTCTACGAATGATGAATCCATAGCATCTCATTTTCTCAATATAACAACTTAGTAAGGATGTACATTTCTTTAAATCATAGATTCATTGCTATCAGAATCCCGATTCGATTCAATTTTACAATTCCACGATCCAAAAATTCTATGATTCTATCACGGCTGTAGTTGGAACAACTTGGTGTTGAAGTCGGTGAAGATGGTGAAGATTGGTAATTTTATTGAGGTATTTGTGATTGTGCTAGAGGAAGTGATGCTGCTGGCCTGCTGTTATCTTGTTGCTTGCTGACCCAAGTTGCTTTTTGGTGCTGGAAGTCTTTTGACCTTGATGTGGTTCTTCGAATTGTCGGATGTGTTTAGTGTAGCTTGTAGAAGGTTATTCCTTTGATGTTGTAGCTGACTTGTTGGCGTTAGTGGCTAAAGACGAGTATTTTATCGGTTCTAGGCGTGTACTTCTTTACTCTAATTTAAGTTATTAAAGACGAGTATTGTAATATTTGTGTATTTTAATTTGTTCAAAACTATTTAGTAGTATGTACTAGATATTTTTTAGATGGTGTATTCTTAATTTAAATGATATTTGAGACTTTGAGTATGACACTTTTGAATTTGTACGTGTTTTCAATTTGTGGTTATGGACTTATGGTTGAATGATTATGGCATTGTGTCATTGTGTGTCATATAAGAATATAATAATTTTTAGATTGCGGAGTGGCCGAGTGAGCGTTTAAGGCAAACAATAAGATCTTCAATTTGCAAAGGTGACTAATGTCCTTTTTTTTAAGAGAATTTTAATTTTTTTTTTTCATTTTCTTACTTTTTGCAAGTTATCTTTCGGAGTTTTGGTTGCTTTCGAGTCAACTTTGGATTGTCTTTTGGATCGGGTCATTTTTCGGGTCACACTCGATTTTAGGTCGGGTCGGGTCAATAATCGGGTCGGGTCGGGTCATCATGCAGACCGGGTTGACTCGGGTCACGGGTCATCTCGGGCCGGGTCGGTTCCGGTTTCGGGTTAGTCATAATCGGGTTACGTCGGGTAACGGGTCGTCATCGGGTCGGGTCGGTTCGGTTTCGGGTCACAATATTTTCGGGTTGGGTCGGGTCGGTTTTGCTCGGTTTCGGGTCGGGTCACTCGGGTCGGGTCAGACTTGCCAGCTCTAGCTGAGGTTACTATCATAGTATAACAAGTAGACGTGGTCATCAGCCACTTGATTCTTGAGGTGGACCCAATATGAGAGGATACAAACATTAATTGGTCTTCTTTTACCAAGGCTCAAATGTCCAAGTCATCTAGGAAAATTCTTGATATCGCGTCTAATGATGCAATTACACCTCAAAGTAGCTCTGTAGTTAGTCCTTCAAGATGGATATAATTTAGTGATGATTATTGACTCGATCCAAAACCTGACAAAAATGGGGTGTTCATAAAGTAGATCGAATTAACCAAATGTATTTGGTGTGGTGGTTACTCACCCCATCCCTTAACCATGAGGTTAGGGGTTCGATCTCTGCCAATGAAAATGGAGCAAATGTTTTGGCCAGCCGTTTACCTCTTCGTGAGAGCACACACGGCGAGGGGATTATACACGGTTGTCGACGGTGGACACTCCAGAATAAACCAAAAAAAAAGAAAAAATAAATAAAGTAGACCGAATTGGTAAATCGGACTGATCTGGACCGGCCCGGTCTTCAGAGCGCAAAAACATGGTAACCGGTCTCCGGTCCGGTCCAAGCAAAAAAATACCCTATAATTACCCTTTAAAATGGAAACGGTTTGGTTCAAACCCGAAAGATCCTCGGACTTAAAGGGTTACTGTCCGGTTCAGTCCAGTCTCCGATTTTTTAGTAAAGAGTTGTCCGGTTCACGGGTCTTTGCGGTCCGGTTTGGTCCTATTCTGGACCGGTGAACACCCCTAGCACACAAACTTGACAAGAAATTAACGGTGCAATTCATTTATGTAATTCAGTCAGGATTGAGGTATTTCGATACGGACTAAATACGAAGAAAACCATTTATTATAACCCTTAAATTAATTATAATTCCATTTGGTTAAATTGATATACTAGCCAACCTGCTCAAAAGTTGAGTTATTTTTCATCATTTTTGGTAATAGATTATTCAATAATCATATACTTATGGTTATTCTTAATTATTGTAAACTCTTTAATTGAAGAAAAATGAAAGGGCGATACCAGGTGACACTCAATTTGGGCGTCACCCTCTCACATGGAGTGAGTAGGGACCCCTTCAATTCAGTAAAGATTCTCTGTTCTTTTGTGTCTCATTGTGTGTAATAATATTGTAATAATTATATTAATTTGTTGATGTGTTAGAAGGTGATTGAAGTGGCACACAGATTGGGACACCAATTAAATGGGACAGAGGATTCCTACTCCTTCAATTAAGAATGGTTGTGAGATGGTGGCACTCAATTTGGACGTCACCCGGTGACGCCCTATCCGTCTATCACTATCCTTGCTTGAATTGCGTAGAAATTTACAAACGAAAATTAAGATTGTTTTATTATGGGATGTTTGGTTCACACAAGAAAGGTATGAGGTATGGGTTTGGAATGAGTCAAACTCATTCCAAGTGTTTGTTTGGCAAATTTGGGGGTTTCATACCCATACCTCAAACCCATGAGGTATGGGTTTCTCATACCCAAGGAGGGGGGAGGGTATGAGATTGATACCCATGGGTATCAAACTAAAATGAACAAAAATATGAAAAAACAAATTATAGCATATTATAAATTCAATTTTTTATATACTTATTTGATTAAATAATCATTTTCATGATTTTATAATATTGAAAATTATTATTTACGATATTTTAATTTACGCATTTTAACCTTATTTGAGGTTCAAACTCATACCACTTAAAAATGAAACAAACACAAGGTATAAGGAATCAAGTTCCAAACTCATACCACTCGGGTATGATTCCTGATTCCAAACTCATACCCGTGCACGAAACAAACATCCCTTAGAAAACTGGGCCGCTCGGTAGCGATAGTATAGTGAATTGTCTTCAGTAAAACGTGTTCATCAATGCAACCAATGAAAAGAATTTGACCAGCTAGCGTTTCCATTACTCCCATTTCAAGTCTTAATTCCAGTGAAACATTTCCATATAGGGTTTTTTTTGCCTGGACCGGACCGGACCGGAGAACGGTTATCATGTTTTTGTGCTCCGAAGACTGGGCTTGAGGACTTTTGTGAAGTTACTTTTCATAGTGGGCCTAGCGGGTTACCCATGGACAATTTTGTTCAATTTAGGTCGTCCATTTATTATAGCAGGCTTAGTTTTATTGTCCGTTACCCGTTTATTTTTTTATTTTTCTTGCCCAAACTCGCTATTTTAGCGGGTCAAACGGGCCGGTCCGCACTTGATCAGCTCTATATGTTAGAGATAGATCATATTATCTTAATGTTATGCTATTAGGAAAATAAGATGGAGAACGGAGAAAAATTGATTTTGAAGGAATACGCTAATTATTAAGATTGCCGGAGATGAGAGAGATGACATCCATTTTCGGCCGCCATCAAAACTATGTTGGTAGTTGTTTTTATGGTGGAGTTTGTGTATATAGAGCTCTCTAAAATTTTACTGTTTTGATACCATGTAGAGTGCATAAGAAAGCGATAATATTTGTATAATATTATTTATTGATTGTATAAATTGATTTGTTGAGTAATTGAATATACATGAGATCCTTCCTTAAAATATATGATAGAGAGTTGTAGGGTTACCTAAGCTATCTAGGAGATACAATAATAGTAAAGATTTAATTTTTTAACACTAATAATATTATTTCCTAATAAAATATTAATAAAATAATATGATTATCGCTAACAATTAAAGCTTAGTTGAATTAAGGAATTAACTGGTTAAACGGGTTAATCGGCCGGGTTGAAAATGAACTGCTTAATGAATCAATAGGTTAAACTGGTTGAGTTAATTTGTTGAAAAATTAAACAAGTTGAAGTTAAGATTGAGACAAATGATCTATTTATGTTATTAGGTCGGCTTCAGTTGAGATAGTGATGGCCAATTAAATTGACACGGAAATGAATACAACACGACCCGATCTATTTGCGAGATCTAATGAGAAGAGATAAGTTTTTGGTACATAAATGTTTAGGTTTAAGAGTTGGTCTTACCCAGTCCAAGTAGTGGTGTACTGGTGTTTACAAATTGCTATTAATAGAGCTATATTTTAACTCAATGAAAATCGAACTCATAACTTCAAGATAACAAGATGGACTATTTACCATTATTGTCAACCCTTGGTATTGGAAGAAGTAATTGGAGAATCAATTATCATCTCAAAGTAATACCGGAAATTCTTATTTAAGACGAGTATTATCTGTGTTAAACCTAAAATGAGTCAAATACATAACAAATTACATAGCAAGTTGTCTAAAAAATACCAAAACTTTTATCTTTATTACCACTATATGATACTAATTGAAACATTTTAAAATTTAAGATATAGATAATCCGTCTTAAGCAAGACTAATTGAAGTAATACACTTCAAGACTTCAAAGTCATTGGTTAATTGAGGGCCTACTCAACATTTATTCAAGATTCGCCATCAAATGGGAATGAGCCGTGTCGAATGCGTTACAATTAGCGACGATGACCATGCAACTTATCGACTACGCTTAATTATTAATAGAACACAAAATCTCACTTTAGACTGATATTATCTATTTAGAGTTATAAACGGGTTTAATATATCACCACTTTTATAATAAGATAAACAATAAGTAGGATGATGGGATTGTCTAAGAGTGATAACATATTTAACTCGTTTACATCTTTAAACTGATATAACCGCCTATAATAAGACTAATTATTACGGAGTAATAGAATGACTCCGTCAAGCATAATACGTGTAATTTTCACATTGACTTAAGGTCAACACAATGCACCACTGATAAACATCTTTGAACATTGCACGTAGCATTGAGTCCCCTTAAATTTAAGCGAGCTTCAACAATAATTTATGTCATTTTACAGGATCATAAAAATGTTGTTCTTAAACAAACAAAAAAAAGTTAGAACCCTCTTTTTTCTCCAAATATTCGGATTCTTATTCACTATTACAACAGCCCAACCAGGTTTTATTTCTCGTGTTTGTCAAGATACGTTTGGAAATTACACCACAAATAGTACATTTCAAACCAATCTCAACACACTTTTTAATGAAATAACATCCGACACAAAAATCGACTATGGCTTCTACAATATATCGGTAGGAGAAGACTTGGACATCGTTAATGGCATTGCACTTTGTCGACCTGATATTTCAGTCGACCAATGCCACCAATGCCTGCAACAAGCATCTGAGGAACTTGTTGCGCAATGTCCTAAGCAAAAGGATGCAATTGGGTGGTACGACCAATGTATGATGAGGTAGTATACCCCTTTTTTCACCCTTTTGTTTTTTGTTTGCGTATTTTTTTCTTAAAAGGATAAAAACGTGAAACCTAGGCATCAGACTATATTGTTATTTTATATTCCTTTCAATTCGCTAAGTTATTTCGCATTTGTTTTGGGTAGAATTTAGTGTTATGATGATATATATGTCGATGTAAATAAAATTAAGTTAGAGAATGTGAGGTCATAAGATTATAATCACAAATAATAGGCAATTAAGAAAAGTGGAAGACCTTTGTGAATTTGCCATTTTAGGAAAAATGTGGAAAATCTTAGAGAATAGGAGGGAGTACTAAGGTACTTAGAGCCGTTTTTACTTTAATAGCTTTTGACAATAAATCAATCAATCAATCAACCAATTAATACTCCAGAAACCAAGATACTTTCATGTAATTAAACAAATTAATTATACTATATAGCTTTAAATCGATAGCATGCACTCTGTGATAGACCTGACCAAGGGATTTCAATGTAAATATTGAGCCCATTTTCTCTCCATTTCCTCAAAAGAAATGGAGAGGCAAGTACCCATTAATCGCTCGGATCGCATATTGACAACATTTAACGGTTCTAAATTTACGCATAAAAATAAAGGAAAATGAGGGTGAAAGAAAAAATTATTATTTAAGGAGATCGTGAGAGGAAATGGAGAGAAAGGAAATGGACTCTCTCCTATTCATAATAACTCTTCTCCTTTCCTTTTTCATCTATTCATATAAGTTTCCTCCTTTAGTAAAGTTTTATACTTATTTTAATCACTTCACCCCCACAACAATACCCACAATACCATACTTTATCTTATTTTAATCAACTTGCCCCACAACAATACTTATTTTAATAATTTAACCTCACAATAATACCCCATAATACATCCCCTCTGTCTGATTATCTCACCTTACCACAATACTTTAGCTTATTTAATTCAAGCACCTTAATTCCCGTGCCACCCTCCAATAGGGAGAGTTATTCCGAATAGGAGGGGGTATATAGTTTTGATTGAATTTTAAATTTAGATAACACCGGAATTTTAAACTTGAGGTATTATTGTAATTTACCTATGTATTTTGGTTTTCCTCCATTAAAATTTAAATTTCAAACTAATTAGTGCTAAAGGGTAATATAGTAACTTAACATTAATGTTCACAATAAAAAATTTCAAAAAAATTGAAATGTTTTAAGCGATATACCCAATCACCCTTCATACCATCAACCACCTTTGCTACATCTCCTACTGTCGCCCTAACGACGGCCATCCAGCCACCGACACACCAGCCAGATCTACCCCATTGTTGGCTCAGTTATCTCCCTCCACTGTAAATATCCATCCCTTCACAGGTAACACCACCACATTCCCGTCGCCGGCGAACCCGTCTTGGCACCAACCCATCCCTCCAGATAACATCGAACATACACCTGCCGGCTGCCACTGTCCACCAAATACACCGTCACTTTTGCGCCGCCCTAATCGCTGCCGTCCACCACCCACGCCGTCAACCCGCCGCCGCCATTGAACACTTAATATGTCACATTCAAAACCACCGAACACTCAAATATTGTCTATCATTATAATTATAATAGTTTGTGAATGACGGTTTCATCCCTACGATATTAACGCAAAAATGAAAACTACTTTTAAATTTTAAATTTTTTTATATTTTTTTTATTAGGGTGTTATGGAAACTCGGTAACAGCCGGCGTCACCCTAGTACTTCCCTTCTTTACCTGTTTTGTCACATTTTTGTTTTTTATTTGCAGATTTTTTTTTTAAAAAAAAAAAGAACGCTAAGAATTAAGCGATTTTATTGTTATTGTATACTAAGGTACTCGGACCGCTACATTTTTCATAAGATGGAACTCGGCCCTTGGTACCACGAGCAGGACCCGGTAGTTAATGCTGACGACAACGACAAGGCTCGGTTCAACCACACGGCCACAACCTTGCTAGCCAATTTGCAAATCAAGGCTGCTTCGGGTGACTCTCGACGTAAATATGGAGCTGGGACAGCTAATGTATCTAATTCTTTAACGGTCTATGCCCTTGTGCAATGCACACCGGACTTGGACTACTTTGATTGTTACAATTGCATTGATAACGCTATTGCATTTGTTCTAGCAAATTTATACGGACAGCAAGGCAGAGTTTTTTATACAAGTTGTAATATCCGATTCGAGAATTATAACTTTTGTGATGCCTCGAATTCGATCATGCTTAATAATTCGACCACGTCGCCGCCTCCTCCTGCATTGGTTTTGCCATCTCCCTCAACCACTCAAAGCATTAAAGGTAATACTCCGTAGGATGTAATTTTATTATTTGGGCCTCAACTGTTACCTTAAATTTTTTTTGGTTAAAATAGTTCATTTATTATGCTATAGAGTCAGATGATCAAAAGATCACGGGTTAAAATCTTGGTAGCCTCTAATATCTAACAAAGTAGTACATACAAAAATACAAATAAATAAATTGAAATTCCATTTTATAAATATAACTATTGGAAATAATTATTTTTCATTTTTCTATAGAGCCAAAGATTCATTACTCTTTGTTTCTAAATTATGATGGAATAAAGTAAAATGTTTCAGTAAAGTGATTGCGCTTTTTTTTTTTATTAGGTTTCCTGAGAGACGGTCTCTCAATAAGTTTATTGAGAAACTATTTTACAATTTTAAGAAAAAGTAATACTAAAAGTAATAAAATAGATAAAAATCATGATTAAAGATGAAATGGATACATTTATTAACTAAATAGGCACGAAATTATTATGTCACGATCAACAATAAAAGGGTCACGAAATACAAATAAAAGGGCACGGAAGACTGGTTTCTCAATAACTTATTGAAAGACCGTCTCTCCCAAGTTTTAGTGTTTTTCTATTGTGAAGTATTCAACGTAATCGTCACCTTTGGTCATTGGAAAACCGTCTCTTTATATTGTTAACACAAAAGTAAGACTGCTTACATTCGACCTTCTTATTCCGCAATTTGTGAGAGTCATTAAATCATTGGGGGTAATATTATTGTTGTTGTAACTATTGGAAATAATTACAGTCAAATCTAAATATTGTAATTTATTTTGCAGGAAAAAAGAGTAAAAAATCAAAACTTCTGATCATAATTCTTGTTCCAGCTGTAACATCTATTTTATTACTCTTTGCATTCCTTGGATGCTATGTAGTGCGGAGAAGGGTAAAGGCAAGGAAGCAAAGTTTAGGTACTTGCCGTACTTCATTCAAGTTTTTATCACTAAATGATCACTTTTTACCATAAAAAATAATATCATTATTCTCGTTTTTAAGTTATGAGAGACTAATTATTCTAATAAACTACGTATTTTATTTTATTTTAATTTTAATTTGAAACAGGAGATGAAATAATAAGAAATCCAGAGGCTTTACAAATGGATTTCGACACAATAAGGGTTGCAACTGGAAATTTTTCCCTATCTAATAAGCTTGGCCAAGGTGGATTCGGCATAGTTTATAAGGTAATCACAATAAATTGAAAAAGACAGTCTCTTACGATGTTATTGAGAGACCATTCTACCGTACCGCTTTATGTGCATTTGGTACATTGATAGCGGGTTTTGTCGCACTCCCCCGATCAAACAAATAACTCAACTAATGTAGTAGGGTAGTCGAGGTCGAACCACAAGGAGCAAGGGTGATTACTAATTGTTTAAATTCTTATGCTTAGCTAAGTCGACAATAAAAGATGAGGTTGATAAACTAAACAACTAACATAAATGAAATAAAATGCAAATTAACTAAAGATGATAAATGGGTAAGAGAGGAATAAAGTTGTAAATCAAATGAATAAAAGGCCTAGAACTCGGTTCTCCCACAACAATTCGTAATTCCACATACTAATTCCCTAGGCTAATCACTCGGGTAGACAAGCAAGGAGGAGATGGCTCTAATTCGCCTAAGACCCCCCTCTCGGGTTCGAAGTAGGACACTAGCACTACCCACCAACCCCCCTCTCGGGTTCGAAGGTCGGAATCCTTAACTCAACACCCAACAACCTCAAAATCATGCCCAATTCCGAGGAGGTCAAGAAATCGGTCAAGGTCATTAAGTACTCATCGTTTTCCGGGTCATCCCACTCCTCCTCTCGGAGGTCGATTTCAAACGCTAGTTTAGAGGCACCCTCCCTCGGTTCTCCCTTTCGGTCTCAACCTTGGTTGGTGACAAGGACAAATTCCGGGTATCCTATTCACAACCTAACCAACTCTCGTTGGTGGACAAGGGTTACAAGTCGACACTACCCAAAATCGATCCTTAAACCATGTAATTCCTCTAAACTACCCTCACCAATTTCCCCAAATAATTAGCCTTTATGAGATTCAAATAGTGAAGTTACTCATGTCGGGTCAAACCGAGTCCTAGTAAAAGACTACTCACTAATCATGTTTCTTAAGACAAAAGAGACAATAAAGATGGATTCTTTAATCATGAACATGGTGGGAGAATAAATTCTACTACTAATCATGCAATTAATCAACAAAATTATGAGGAAAGACAAATTAATCTAAGATGGAAAGAGATTAATGCAAAAAGACACAAACTTTAACATAAGCAACTCAAAGATTCAATCTTTGAGAGCAACAACAATGGAAAACAAAGAAAAGATGAACAAGAGAGAAAATAATAACAATCCAACAATAAAGGTAGGAATTCTAACATAAACAATTAAGATAAAACTTGAAAGATGTTAAGAATTATAGAATAGATATAATTGATTTGCATATAGTATTTTATTGATAATTGGTAATTGATTACAACTTGTATCCTGCAATAATGATATTTGCCAACTATATATAATACAAAGGATAAGCTAAATAAGGTAAATATAAAACTTCTAACAGCTAGAAAACTAATCAAGGCAATGAAGATAATTGCCTTTTATTGAAAGAGCCGTTGGTGTTGATGATGTATGTCAATGTGCTCAGCTAACATCCCCCCTCAAGTTGGCGCGTGAAGACTCGAAACGCCCAACTTGGAGAGTAACTCAGTAAATGGAAGTCGACCAAGAGCTTTAGTAAAAATGTCGGCTAGTTGTTCCTTTGTATGAATGTAGCTTGGTTTGATAGTACCTTTAAGTATTTCGTCCCGAATGAAATGACAATCAATTTCAATGTGCTTCGTCCGTTCATGAAAGACCGGGTTTTGGGCAATATATAAGGCAGACTGATTGTCACATAATAAGTCGATTGGTTGATCATGGGCAATCTTGAAGAACTCGAGAAGACCCTTGAGCCATTTCAATTCCGAAACAGAGTATGAAATAGCACGATATTCTGACTCAGCCGATGATTTTGAGACGGTTGGTTGTTTCTTTGTTTTCCAAGTGATGGGGGCATTTCCAAGAAACATAACATATGCCGAGAGGGATCTTCGACTTAGGGGACAACTTGCGTAGTCGGCATCGCAATATCCGTTGAGGGTGAGAATGTTATCGGCTGAATATAACAATCCTTGGCCGGGTTTATTTTTTAAATATCGAACCACTTGTAGAGCGGCATTCCAATGATCAATACGAGGACTTTGCATAAATTGTGCTAAGATGTGGACTGCATAAGTTAGTTCTGGGCGGGTTGTAAGGAGATAAACGAGCCGACCCACTAGCCTTTGATATGGTTGCGGGTCCGTAAGAAGGGGGGAAGTGGATAGGCTAAGTCGGTGGTTGGGTTCCATGGGGATAGGCGCGGGTTTGGAACCTAGGAGGCCGGTTTCATCAAGAATGTCTAATGTGTACTTTCGTTGAGATACAAAAATACCTTCTTTGCTTCTTGCAATTTCCAAGCCCAAGAAATATTTTAAAATACCCAAGTCTTTCATGTGGAAACACTTACTTAGATAAGCCTTGAATTTTTCGATGGTGTTTTGGTTGTTCCCACAAATGACTAAATCATCGACATATATGAGGACATGTAATTCATCCTTGGTTTTGTTGATAGAAAAAAGAGAATGATCATAGGGGCATTGAATAAACCCGTATTGTTTAAGAGCGGAAGCAAGTTTGGCATACCAGCATCGAGGTGCTTGTTTAAGGCCGTAGAGGGACTTTTGAAGGCGACAAACTTTGCCTTTGGTGTCATCGGAAAAACCAGGAGGGGGTTTCATGTAAACTTCTTCGTTGAGATCGCCATGAAGAAAAGCATTATGGACATCCATTTGATGAAGTGCCCATCCTTTTGCGGCAGCGATGGCGAATAAAGTGCGAACGGTAACCATTTTTGCGGTAGGAGCAAAAGTTTCATTGAAATCAACACCTTCGACTTGACGATTGCCCATAACAACGAGACGGGCCTTGTAGCGCTCAATAGTTCCGTTGGCGTTATATTTAATACGATATACCCATTTGGAACCAATTGCTTTCTTGTTGGGTGGAAGGTCGACCAAGGTCCAAGTTTTATTTCTTTCAAGAGCATCAACCTCAGATTTCATGGCCTTCTTCCATTGAGGGTCCTGCATAGCATCACGAAAATTGCTAGGCTCGTGGTTTTTAGTCACGGCCGCTAAAAAACATTTGTGTTTAGTAGAAAATTGATTATAAGAAATAAAATGAGATAAAGGATACCGTGTCTCGGTTGAAGATGAAGCCGTGAGCATGTGAGTTGATGGATGACGTGGAGGTTGGTGATAGTCTTTGAGACGGGAGTTAGGGAATTTTGGACGTTGGCCTTTGCCTAAGTCGAGGGGTTGAGTGGTGGTGGTATCGTGAGTGTCACTTTCGGGTGGAGGTGATGAGGAGGACGTGGAAGGTGATGATGTAGCGCTGTTGTTGGTTTCCGGGGTTGGAGATGTTGTAGCGGCGGAAGGCGTGAGGGGAGGGGCAGAGTGGGATGGTGGCGTTTGGGGAGTGTCAGGTGAGGTAGGGATAGAAGGTGAGGATGGTGTGGGATCGGGAGTAGCGTCATGGGCAGGGGTCGATATAGATGGAGTGATAGAAATAGGAACATCATCAAAAGGCGTGGTAAGGGAAGGAACGATGGTAGATGTTGGGTTCGAAGTGGGTAAGGCTTTAAAGGGAAATTCATTTTCGATGAAGACAACATCTCTAGAGGAGAAGTAGGTACGTGTTTCGATATCATATACCCGCCAACCCTTCTTGCCATATGGGTAACCTACGAAAATGCATTTGGTACTTCGAGGGGCAAATTTATCTTTGGACCGATTAATTAGACGGGCATAGCATAGACATCCGAAAACACGTAGGTGAGTCATAGGTGGAGGTGTTTGATAAAGCATTTCGTAAGGGGATTTTCCATTGTGTTTGGTGGTAGGGGTGCGGTTAATGAGATAGACAGCGGTTAAAATGCATTCTCCCCAAAAAGAAGTTGGTAAAAAAGCTTGAAATAAAAGAGCACGTGCTACATTGAGAATATGACGATGTTTTCTTTCAACACGACCGTTTTGTTGTGGTGTATCAACTTGAGATGTTTGAAAAATGATGCCGTTTTCAAAGAAAAAATTAGCTAAACTTGTAAATTCGGTGCCGTTATCGCTGCGTAAAATTTTGATTTTCTTGTTGAATTGGCGTTCAACCATGGAGAAAAAATTTAATAGTGTTTGTTGAGTGTCACTTTTCCTTTTTAAAAGAAAGACCCAAGTGGAGCGAGAAAAATCATCTACGATAGTTAAAAAATATTTAGATCCACAAGAAGCGTTGGTGGAATAATGACCCCAAATATCGCAATGTATGATGTCAAAAATATTGTCCGCATTATTCGAACTTAAATGAAAAGTAGAACGAGTTTGTTTAGCTTGCAAACAAATCTCACACGTAGTGCTAGAAAAAACTGTTTTAGCACAATTATTGAAAAACGGTAAAAATTTCAAGACGGAAGAAGAGGGATGCCCCAACCTCCTATGCCAAATCTCATGAGGTGGTGAAACTTCTATGGTATTAACCCGAGGTGAAGAGGTCCGAACTCCGGTTAAATAATATAACCCGTGTGCTTGCTCACCGACTCCAATCGTCAACCTCGAGGAACGGTCCTGTATCAAACACATAGTATGGGCAAACTGAATTATAATGGATTCGTCAGACAATAATTTTGAAACAGAAATAAGATTACAATTCAATTTGTCCGCATAATATACGTTGCGTAAAATAAGAGAAGGAGATAAAGGTACATCACCCATATGAGAGGCGATAGTTAAATCACCATTAGGTAATCCCACGGACATAGGTGGAATAGTGTGTAAATTTATAAAACAATTACGACATCCCGACATGTGGTGGGATGCCCCGGTATCGATAAGCCAAGTAAAATTTAAAAGAGGGGTACCGTTCAAATGCTCGATGGAGTCAGTAGACTTGCGGCTTTCCAGTAGAAGCTTGATGTCTTTTATAGCAGTAGGAGACAAATTGTTCAAATCAATGTTATCAAGTTGTCCCGAACTGCAAATATCATTAGACGGACCTCCAACCATGTGTACCCGCGGACCAGCAGGTGGATTCGAGGAAGATGAAGCCCCTGTTTTCTTCAATTGTTCATAACGAGCACGTCCCTCAACATCGGGAACCACGGTTCGACTCATGTCTTTCTCATTAATATAGATTCTATCCCTTGGCCTATCACCCCAGTATTCCGGCCATTTACCGGTATAACGAAAACAGCTAGTGTACAAATGACCATGTCTAAGACAAGCAATACACCAAGGGCGAGGATCATTAGGATTGGGTTGTCGTGACCCCCTGTTTTCAGTACGCCCCCCCTGTTTTGGCTGGTTGTGGTGAACGCGTGCGGCATAAGCCATGGTGTCGGGTTGGGGGACAGTTTTGGTGATGGTAAAAGCTTTCATACTCTCTTCTTGCAATAAACGATTATATATGGTGTTAAGATTAGGCAAAGGGGAAAGAGCAAGGATTTGAGAACGGGCATTATCATATGTATCGTTTAAACCCATTAAAAATTCTCGAACCCTTTGTCTTTCCCTTCGTTCATCAATAATAGACACCCAGGTGCAAGTACATGGATCACATGGACACGAGGGTAAAGGGTCAGCCTCTAGTAAATCGTCCCAAAGATTGATAAGACGACCATAATAAGTCATTAGGGATTCATTGGATGCTTGTTTACAAGCCATAAGATCGGCCTGTAAACGATAAAGACGAGCATCATTGTTTTGAAAGAAACGAGACCGAATATCGGACCATACCTGATGCGCTTCAGAACGTCGCGTGATAGATTTCCGAAGAGATGGTTCAATAGAATTGTAGATCCAAGCCGTCACAAGAGCATTTTGTGACCGCCAGGAAGCGAGAGTGCCGTCAGATGGTTTTTTGATCGTCCCGTCCACATAGCCTTCCTTTCCTTTCGCTGTTAAAGCAAGATGGAAAGCTTGAGACCAGTCATCATAGTTGTTGCCATTAAAGAGGGTTTGAGTGATGTTAGCGCCAGGATTTTCAACCTGGACGTATGTGAAATGAGGTGTTGATGATTGATTTGTTTCTGGAGGTTTGATAAGAGAATCGTTTGTCATGATGCCAGTGTTTGAACGTGAATGGGAAAAATAAACAGGATGTATAATGAAAGAAACCTAGTATACTGATACCATGTTAAGAATTATAGAATAGATATAATTGATTTGCATATAGTATTTTATTGATAATTGGTAATTGATTACAACTTGTATCCTGCAATAATGATATTTGCCAACTATATATAATACAAAGGATAAGCTAAATAAGGTAAATATAAAACTTCTAACAGCTAGAAAACTAATCAAGGCAATGAAGATAATTGCCTTTTATTGAAAGAGCCGTTGGTGTTGATGATGTCAATGTGCTCAGCTAACAAAAGAAAAGCAAATGTAAACAAATGAAATTATGAAGAGAAATTATACCAACTCAATAGCAAAGAAGAGAACTTGGATTGAAATATGGAAGGATTCTTCAATTCTCCAAATACAACCCAAAATTACTAATTGTAAACTAATGAAAAGAGAAGAACTTGAATGAACAAAAGAAGAATTAAACTAATAATTAAAGAAAGATAACAACTTTTTATTGAATGAAAATAAGAGAGGAAATATGAGGGTTTTACAATATTGAGAGAGAATGAGAGACTAGTCTAATTTCTTGTCTAATTCTAAGGTGGTAGTGTCTAATGTCTAATGTCTAATGTCTAATGTAAGGGTGTGTTTTTATACTAATCTAATAGAATTAATAATATAATAATAATTATAATACTAATATTAAAAATCCTAATGATAATACTAATAATAATGATATTAATCATTCTAACTCTCATCCCTTAAAACCAACGACACAAATCAACAAAATAGGCAAGGGAGAAGACACGTCAAAAGGAAGAAAAAGGGAAATCAAGATTCACGCCAAAAAGGTGGCTCGGCCGGTCCACCGGCCGCCGGTCGTGGCACCGGCTGGGAACCTCCTGGAAACTTGGTGAAAATCTGATTGTATTCCCAGCCGGTGGTGAGGGCGGCAGACGGGTGCCCGTCTGGGAAAACAAGTTTGTGTTGTGAGCCGGTTGGCCGGCCACCGGTGACGAGGTCGGCAGGGAGTTCTCTGCTAACGAAGGTGAAAACACATGTATTCCCAGCCGGTATGGGAGTCGTCGGTCGGTTGACCGGTTGGGAAACCATTGTTTCCAATTGATGATTGCCGAAAACGATGATGGTGCGGGTTGATGCTGGTTGTCGTTGCAGCTGCTGGTTTGGTGCGAAATGATGGAGGTTGAATTGTTGATGGGAATTGTTGATGTCGCAGGTACAAGGGAGATGAAAGGAGGATGATGGTGATTGATATAGTCGTTGGAATGGTGTTGCAGTCGTGGCAGCCATGGTGAATGTTGAATGATGGTGACGGGGGGTGATGATGGAGGCAGGGGACGGTTTTCATGGTGAAATGAAAGGTAATTGATGGAGATGGGGATGTCGGGTAAATGGTGTTTGATGATGACGATGATGAAGGTGAAATGATGAAGGTCAAAGGTTGACTTTGATAACTCAACGACTCATTGTTCCTTCAGCCAATTACTTAGACCCGTCTTGCTGACCAATTTCGGTCTCATTGTTCCTCTAGCTCGAATTTCCTCTTTATTATTCCGCCTCACCTACACATTAAATTAATATATTAATAAAATAATAGTAATAATACTAATATTATAATAACAAGAGTAAATTGATAAACAGTACCAATATAAGCACCCATTTTTATAAACAGTACCAACATAATCAATAATTCGTAATCAGTACCAAAATATTAAGTTTTATCTATGAATAGTACCAAGTCGCCTAAAAATCTCATCTTAACCTACTATATAAAGTCCAAGAAACCATCATTTAAGTACAAATCTTGACTCATCCACTTCCAAACTCCCTCTGTTAGATGAAAGCACATATAAAGTAGGAAAAAAATGGAGTAAAAAGGCGACTTGGTACTATTTGTAGATAAAAGTTATTATTTTGGTACTCTTTGCGAATTATTGATTATGTTGGTATTGTTTATAAAAAAGGGTTTTTATATTGGTACTGTTTATCAATTTACTCTAATAACAATACGACTAACTATTAAATATGACTAAGCGGACTAATTATTATAAATTACTAATTTAAATGAGCTATAAACAATGAAACGCACAAAATTGAGTTGAAATATGGGGTAAAATGACACTAAAATTATACTTATCAAACATCAACAATAAGACTAGAACTTAGGACCTCATGGTCATTAGGATCTGGTATCATGTGAGAGACGTATTATTCGAACCAAAATCTTAAGATGATGATTGTGACCAAAATTGACGAGGGTTTAATTAATACGGTTTTTCTAAAATGTTCCCTAAGGGCATATGAAACGGAAACTTAAATATCCTAATATTTTTGTTGACAATAATTATTTCCGAATTAATATGAGCAACAGGGAAGACTATCAAACGGACAAGAAATAGCAGTTAAGCGATTATCAAAAAAAGCTGCATCAGGGGAAGAAGAGTTTAGAAACGAGGCTGTCCTAATCGCCAAGCTTCGGCATCGAAATTTAGTGAAGTTTCTTGGTTTTTGCTTGGAAAGAGATGAAAAACTGTTAATCTACGAGCTTTTACCTAACAAGAGCTTGGATTTCTTTCTATTTGGTACCTCTTTGATCTTCGATATTTTAATTTGTATTAATTTAAACAATTTCTTTTTTCGAAACTTTAAATCTCCGATACCATATTGATTAAAAGAGAGGTATTGTGATTTGTGAACATAAGTTCGGTTGCAAAATTGAATTTTTATCACACTTGTATTTTACTGTCCTTCCATAAAAAAAAAAAAAAAAAAAAATCTATAATCTTGCTTTTCGATTTTGGAGCTTACGTGAAATTGGCCATGCATGCAACCATGCAGATCCTATCAAGCGTAGTCTTCTCGACTGGCAAACTCGACACAAAATTATTGGTGGAATAGCTCGAGGTCTGCTATATTTGCACGAGGATTCTAGGCTACTTGTTATTCATCGTGATCTCAAAGCTGGCAACATACTTCTCGACGATGAAATGAACCCAAAGATCACTGATTTTGGCATGGCTAGGCTATTCGGAGCCGATCAATCTCGGGCAGATGCAAGCCAAATTTGTGGCACCTTGTAAACACTTCTCCTTTTATTCAATTAATTTGAATGTCACATATTTTTGAAACTTAATTCGCTTTAGACTCTTTACATTTTTCATCATTAAGAGCAGTGGTGGAGCTACGGGGTTAGCAGGGACCCTCCCTTTACTGAAAACTGAAAACTTCAAAATTTTCAGTTAAATTTTTAAATTTTTTTGAGGGTTTTGCTTATGATATTACTTGTTTCTCCAATTCTCCCGGAACTTAAAATCCTTGTTCCGTCACTGATCAAGGGTTAACTAAATTAATATTAAATTTCATGTTGAGTGCAGTGGGTATATGCCGCCTGAGTATCTTCAAAAACGGCAATTCTCGAATAAGACCGACGTCTATAGTTTTGGAGTGCTTATTTTGGAGATTATAACTGGCTTACGGATTGGTGGGTATTACAATTCTGAAACAGGCGAGAACTTGCTAAGTCTGGTAAGTAATTAGTCCGTGTTCAGGTTATTTGTTGTCCTTTTTATATTGGGGGCGTCTCAGTGAGTTGCTGTCCTTTCTATTTTAAAAATGAACTTGATGAACAATTTGATCATTCACACTCAATTTGTTCCACTTGTCATTTAGTAATTCGCCGCTTCCTCTTTCCTTGGCCTTTGTGCCAAAACCAAAGGACAACAATTGACCGGGACGGAGGGAGTACGTATATAAATCTTGCTCCATGTCGTTTCAAAGGATTTTGTAGATATTACCTAAGTAAGTTAGTTGAGGTGATACTCATGACCTAAGTTTGAATTCGTCAGCAACATATCAACCCTTGTAGTTGATAAATTCTTTATTTTACCTTTTTTCAGGTATGGAGAAATTGGCTAGAAGACACGGCTTTAGACATAGTCGACCCCTCAATGTCAGGGGTCGATACAACTGAAGTAAAGAGATGCATCAATATTGGGTTACTGTGTGTTCAGGAGAATATAACTCATAGGCCAATTATGTCCTCAATCATCCTTTTATTAAACAGTCAATATACTAATTCACCTCCTATCCCTTCTCGACCTGCATTCCTTCTGTATCACAACCCCGCGTCTCCAATTGCATCATGGAACGAGATCTCCCAGTCCGAGCTTGATCCTCGATAGAAGAAAGATCACAAGAATATTAAGGACTAGGTTTGGTGCCCGGCTTCGCCCGGGCTACCTCTATTTACCGTTAAATTTTATTTTCAATGAAATAAACTACGTTGGAGTTGTCTAACTCACACGTTTACTATTTGTAATATATTTTTCTACGGCATATCTTGTATTATGATGAAATGTAAAATTTATTTTCAAATTATGAGACACGTTCACTACCCCGCTATTAATATTATTACTTTCATGACATTCTTTCTTAATATCATTACGTTTACTACTCCCGTGGTTACTATTGTTTCTTTTACTAATTCCTCTATTTTCTTTCTGTTAAATTCATTATTCCCGTTAATTTTATCCGGCCTATATTTAAATAAATAAAATAATTTCTTGAGTCGATTGGTTATTTAATTGTTCATACTTTTTCTCATTGTTACCACTGTTACTTTCACTATATTCGTAGTTACTTTCACTACTCTCACTATCATTATTATAACTGTCACTACTCCCACATTAATACCGTTAATTTTATTAATCTCGTTGCTGCTATACTATTACTTTTACTACATTTAATTTAATGTATAATTCTATGATGATACTAATTAATTTCATAAGTGAGGCATGTTAATTTTAAGGAAAATCACTATATTCTTGTATTTTCTAAATTTAATTACTTTAATTTAATGTAATTTCCATAAATATTCTTCATCAAGGATCTTTATATTATACTTTTAACCAAAACTATATATATAATAATATTTCAATTGAGGTCCCTTTATCAGGCCCATCACACGGTGTTATCGATTTAAAACTATATAGTATAATTAATTTGTATAGATTTCTTTAATTACATTGAAGTCCCTTGATTTCTGGAATTAATATATAGTATTGATTTTCGTCAATGATTTTGTAGACAAGTTCACAATCCTAGCTTATGGAGCAAATAGAATATTATTACTTTGGTAATAACACATGGTCACATGGACATGGTGTATTATTGGTGTTACAGTTATTTAGCCAAATAAATTTAAGTAATCATAATGGTTAGGTATTAAGTGGTAAATAAAAACAATGTATGGAAAAACTAACATACAAAATTTTAGTGAATAACTCTCCCATATCCTTATTGTTTAATCAACAACAAGACCACTTACACATAACTCTTTGCAACACTGCAACTTTCAGAACTTTTAGATTTGACTACGTAAACTCTCTCTCACAATTTTTGGGTACAATTATGAGCAACCTAACCACCCCTATTTATAAGGTACTAAGGTAGTACAAGTAACCTCTTTCCCAAGAAAAGAGTCTAACTTCCTAATTCTATTAGGAAATAAATAAACTTTCTAATAACTTATCTCTACTTTTCCAATAGGATAGGAAAATATTCCTAAATAATATGCAATATTAATTTAAGAACTAACAAAATATCATAAACAAATATCCTATATTTTGTCTAAAACTCTAGACTTATTTTTCATATCAAGCATATTTCTTAACAAACCTCCCCTTAGGCTTATTATGGTTGATACCGTCGTAGAGTATCAAAGATAAAATTTATAATCCAAACTACTACTATAGATAGTGGCAATCAGGGTCGAACCACAAGGAGACAAGCAATTTAAAGTTGTCTAATTTAAGTCTAAAGTAACAGTTTTGGGGGTTCGATTTGAATGATTCTATAACTAAAGACAATAAAATTAAAACTAAACTAAAGCAAATAAATGAGCAATTAAAGAAAATAGATGAAATCAAATATTAAAAGGATGCTAAGATGGCCGGTTCACTGTTGTTTCGACGGCAGTATCCTAGGTAAGTCTGAAATAATCACGTAAGACGGGAAAATAAGAAGTCCTCTCGGTCCATTCTTAACAGGTAGCATCTTTCGATCTAGCTACGGGTCCCTAAGTATCACTAGTACTGACTCTCGCCCTGAAAAGTGATTCTTAAAAGCCTAAATTTTACCTATCTTTCGATCTCAGTATAATTTAGTCGTTTCAATTGGTAGTCTAATTCCCTCCCCTATCTTTCGATATAATGGGTCGGTCAATTACTAAGTATTCAACTAGTCGCGTGCACTCGATTTATCGAATTAAGCAAATTAATCAATTAAAACGGAGCTGATCTTACGTGAAGCGGTTGATCGACCAACGGGCTCAGTCGATCGACCAAGACCCGAATCAGGTCTACGAAATCTACGCCGCCTACTACAGGTCCCCTACATCTTAGCACGAAGGGTTTAGCTACTCATGATAGAATTTATAACAACAACGAAATTAACAATTAACGGAATTGGATGCATGATTAAATAAACTAAGCAAATAAGATGCATAAACGAAATAAGGCTTTGGGAAACTACTCTATGCAATCTTAATCTATGAATGAATAAAAGCAAACTGAAATCAAGGAATCAGAATTACCGAATGAAAGCAGGAAGAAGAATCCGAAAGCACGAACTTTATTGACGAAAGTAAAGCTAATTGTATTGAATGTTTATTAACTAAATTCTAATCTATGAAATCTGATGCTAAAAACTCGATATTTAATCCTCAAAATTCCCTCCTTGTTCTGAAACATAGGTTCACGTTATATAGGAGTATAGCGTGACTCTTATTCCTAAAAACCTAATTACAATTGGGCTTCTAACTCTCGTCTTTAATTTGCGTCAGAGTCGCTGTGTGGTCAATCGACCACTAGGACCCGATCGATCGACCAAGCTTCATTTGAACAAAGAGCTTCGATTTGATTTAGGAATCGTGCTCGTCGATCGACTAAGGGCATCGATCGATCGATCGCTTCAACAGTACTTTGCTCCAAAAGCCTCGTAAATTTGTCTTTCAGCCTCGATCGCGCACCAAGTTCGCTTCCCGAGTCTTTACTTCACGTCGAGTCCTATGCCTAGTACTCGGGGATGGATTCGACTCATTTTCCGCTGCATTCTTCCCATTTCTGCAATATTACACAAAAACACGAAAGTAGACGGAAATAGGGAAAATAGTAGCATAAACTACATAATTGAGCTCTGAAATGCGTGTAAAATAGGGTGTAAAACATCATATTTAGGACACGCATCAAACTTCTCCAAACCAAACCCTTGCTTGTCCCCAAGCAAGAACTAGACTCGATCTTAAAGCCTAATGGAACGCGTTCATTCTCAGAGCTAAATGCAAACTGCAAAGCCTAAACCAGTTTAATGCTAAAAATCAACAATCAATTAGTAATATGAATTATGGAAACGAGTTATGTAGTCGTTAAAAATTGCTGGACTTTAAACTATAGAGACTTATCATATTGGACTCTCATGGGTCGCTCAAATCACTCAATAAATACAGGTGAATATATGTAAAGATAGAAAGAAGTAATATTTGTAAAGACTCTCACCTAACTACGACCTATAAAAACATGCCTGCAGTCTAATATGAAAATAATCTCTACAACCGTACATATGCATTCCAACCATTAAAGACCATTGACACATGCCGAGGGTACAATTTGGATATGTGAGGTTATGGGTAAGAAGGGGCTAAGACGAATTTGGTAAAAACAGAGTTATAAGCCAAGCTAGTAACTAAGGGAACCAAATTAATAAATCATTCCAACTTCTTGCTCAAGATTAAACAATAAAGTGGTGCTAACAGTAAGCACAAATCTCACATTCTCCATACAAACTTAATTCCCCAAATGATATTAATCGCAACATGGGAAAATAAAATCACCAACTAATGAAGATTCAATCATGTGATTTTTTTCTTTTTTTTTTCTTTTCTCATCTTTCTTTCACTTTTCCTTTCTCATCTTTCCAATATCATCTCAATAAGAGCATATGCAACCAAAAATGAAGTAACAATCCCAAAACCTAAAACTACTAGCTTGACAAGGGCAGGCTAAATATATGATGTAGTTAATAGGACAAAAAGGCTATTTCTGCAAGTGTGAGGCTTATGGGAAAAATGAATAAAGGGGTGGCCTCTTCCACATGTGCCAACATACCACAAACCGAATGCATACACGTATTAAGCAGATTAAGTTCATATTTATGCATATTGATATAACATGTCTCATAAGGAGTACTACTCACATTCCTAAATAAACCGGTCATGAATATCACCAGTTATAAGGCTCTAAAACTCAGAATATAATGTAGTTTGCCAAAATTCAAAGTCAAATTTCAAATTCAGCAAATAATTTAACAAAAACTCGTAGGTATGCATATGTGGTTCTACTAATAACATGTCAATTAAGCACGGCTTAGGCATAAACAGCTGAAAATGCAATGTCATCATTGAACTACTACCGTTCCGACTCGACCTACATGCTAAAATAAACGTGCAAAATTTTTTTTTGAAATTTTTCAATTTTTGTTTTTTTTGGATTTTCTGTATATAAGAGGAAAATAAACAACAATGCAAGACAAAAATGTAAACGTGAATGCGAAACAGAATGAATGCAACGCAAAACCCTTCCCCAAACTAAATCACACAATGCCCTCATTGTGCAAAATCATATGAGAAAATAATCAAGGGAAATGGGAGTTTGCGATAATATTAACTAAAAAGACATGAAGGAGACATGGGGAACTCACAAGACTTTAAGCGCAGCAAAAGGAAACCTCCCAAAACCAAATAAGTGAGCTAGGAGGTTTCAAAGAGCCCATTGCTACCATAAGGTACCTGAAAACACAAAAATACCGCGCATAATTCCGAGAAAACAACTAAGGAACGAGAAATATGTGCAAAAAAATAAGAATAGAAGAAAAGAGAATCAGCACAGGAGGTGGTCGATCGACCAATAGGTATCAGTCGATCGACTAGAGCACTTGGGAACAATGCCTTTGGAGTCCTCCGTATCAGTCGATCGACCAGGGGGTCCAGTCGATCGACTGGCATACCTGACGATTCTGCCTCTTTTCTTCGAATTAACTCAATGAATTGAGTTTATATGGTCTAAATACCTGCAAACATGCACATAATAAAGTGCTCCAAAATTGCGCTACCCAAATGAAAAGTCTATAGTTTAAAAAAAATCCTAACCAAACCAATTAAATCGAAGTTTCGCGCACACCAAAACAATAAATAGTCTAACAAAAAAAATAGTAAATATATTGTTTTAAAAGGATTTGATCAACTAATAGTTGATCAAGAATGACCACGGAATGGCCCACTTGCTCGGCTTCTGGCTACAAGAAGTAGCCTCTACATTGCTCATCCTCTCAGCTGCACTCCTAACAACTCCAATATCCGCAGAACTCAACGGATTAACATCTCTAACATCTTCCCAATCACTGACCTCGTCTGGCTCATCAAAATCCAAATCGGACTCCGTCACTTTGACTGGCTCCTCATCCGGCTCCTCATCAGGCTCCTCATCAGTTGCATAGCTCAGACACCCTAGACCGCCTTTCTGCACAATGAGCTCTCTCACAACTGGAGCAACATGCGGCTCTAAATTCCCCAACCCAGCTCCTGCAATAGTCAAAACAGAAGGATCTTCCTCCAATTTGCTCCCAATCTGGCGCGGAGGTGTTATAGCAGAATTATGCATAGGGGCAGACATATCAGGCAACACAACATAAGATTTAACTACATTGCAAGTTACTGGGTACATAGCATCCTTCTTCTTATAGGTCTGGGCAAAAACAATGGACTGTTTTCCTACCTTAAAGGTCAATGTCCCTGAGCCAACATCTATAATCGCACCAAAGAAAGTGTGCGAAATGGTCTACCCAAAATGATAGGAATATGAGAATCCTCGGGTATATCTAGCACAATGAAGTCAATCGGGAAAAAGAACTTTCCTATTTGCACAGAATGTTCTCTAAGACTCCTATAGGCCGGACCGCGAACGATCGGCCATCTGCACCGTTGTCATGTTTGTAATTGCAAACCTAGTCAATCTCAATTTCTTAGCAAGACTCAAAGGCATAACACTAATACCGGCCCCTAGGTCACACAATGCCTTCTCAATAGAAAAGGTGCCAATATTACATGGGACCGAAAAACTACCGGTCTTCTAGCTTATGAGGTGCGATGAGTCAAATAGGAAGATGACTCCTCGATTAGTGCGACAGTTGCACAAAGATCAAGTGACTTCTTTTTAGACAACAAATGCTTCATAAATTTCATATAGGCAGTCACTTGATTAACTAATTCTAGGAAAGGAACTTGCACATTTAAACTACGAATAACATCTTTAAACTTGTTAAACGATACATGTTCCTTTGTCGGCACCAATCTCTCTGGATAAGGGGCTGTAAGAAGCAAATTAGCCCTCTCCTCTAGGTCTCTCATACCGGCATCAGTGGATTTAGGCTGAAAATCCACTACTCTGTCCTTGTTGTAGCTCGAACCTTCTTCGGACCATCTCGGAATGAACCATTAACCGTCGTAGGGTCATACTTTGGAACCGAATCCCGACCCATCAGCATTTGGATCTTGCCTCAATAATTTCGGAGTCGTCGTACCCCGAAATAAGTAGTCCCTCAAGTTATCTGGCATTGGAGGACAAAAAGGTTCACAATCAGACGTATCTTCAGTCGATCGACCAGGTGTGTCAGTCGATCGACCAACTACACTGTTGCTCAAAGCTTCTGTTTTGTTACAGACTCGCCACTATTCACCAGATGCGGTCGATCGACCAGTGTGTCGATCGATCGATCGATGCACCCGTTGATCGTCTTTTTCTTGCTCTTTGTTCATTCCACCTTTTTCTTACTCGGTTCTGCCTCATCTTTTTCAGTAACATATTCGACCATAGTGGGCCCATCAAGGGTAGACCCACTCCTCAAAGTCATCGCATTTAGAGTCTCTTTTTGATCCGGTTGCGACGGTAATTGCCCCGGAGCTCTAGTTGCACTTTTGTGGACAGCGGGGGCCACGGGGGCGCTTGGGAAACAAGCGTTTGCATTTTTGTATGGAGTCGCCACCAATTTTTATGGGAAATTGGAACCGTTCGAGTACCTCGTGTCATGTCAAGACACAAAGTAAAGACATGAACACTAGGCAATCGTTACCCTTAGCATTCTATGTCTAGAATGACTCTCGTGGATGCCAATGAACACGGGTGTTCACAGATATCTGGAGTAAGGGGTGAGGGTACGTATTAGGAAGCTCTTTTGATCGAACACCTAATCCCGCCCGCCTCGATAGCGGCCTCTACTAATGATTAGGGAAGTTATTCGTACTTGATATATCGTCGGCTATATGCATGCAATGCAACATCCAAGTTTTAATCCTAACATGTGAAAATTAACTAAGTCGGTGGACAGTTAATTAGCAAACAATTGGGTCGAAGTAGGATTTAATGTTCATTTATATGTGAAAGCATACAAACAATAAAAGAAATACAATAATTATAAATTACAATAATGAAAATTACAATAATTACATTGGATTAGGCGATTTATGTCGAAAATACCTTTGAAACGGATGATTTGAGAAAAAGGAATAAAAGAATAAAGAAAGAATCAAATAAATTAACGAACAGGAATTAGCGTGATATTATGGATAATAGTTAATTAAACGTAGACTAATTAAACCAGGTCAAGGCGCGTAAACGGAGTTCGAGGGACGAACTCGATCGAGAACAAAGCGCAAGTGAAGTTGCGTCCTTTGGAATAGGCGCAGCAGACGCTGCGTCTGTTCCTTGGGTCAGTTCTGGCTGTGAAGCCGTAATTGCAAGCCGTTAATGTTAATTGGTGAATTTAACGATTGATTAATGATATTTACTCGGATGAAAGTGATTAGCATGTTATTTAACATACGAATGAGTCATGAAAACAGTAAAACATGGATGAGACGGATATGAGATGAATTAATTACAAGATGGAATAATGACAGAAGCGAAAAAATATTAACAAGCTAAACAAATTAAACTAATTAATTAGGTTAGATACGAAGGATTAGTGACGAATATGCGATGAACATGTGAATAAACAGATGAAAACTATATCAAAGACGAATTCCAGAAACTCAATATGAACAAATTGAATCTCTACAACCCGGAATTGAATTTAATGACGAAAACCCGCAAATATTGGATTATTTGGGATTTAAGTCGGATTTATGATAAATAAAACATATTAATGATGATGATTATATACAAGTGAATTATATGCTATCATGATGAATGATTAACAAACAAACGAGACAAATAAAGAATTGACGAGTAACAAAGGATGAACGAAGAAGAAAGGAAGCAGGAACTGCGGCATCCTCACGAAGAGGCGCAGCAGGAACTGCGCTCCTTCGAAGAGGCGCAGCAGTTGCTGCGTCCTTTCTCGACGGTTATCTACTGGAAATCCGTAAAAAGAAGATTTAAAACATGGTTTTAGAAATCGGTTTTAATGGTATTTTCGACATAAACCTTACAATTGTGATTACAATAATAAAATACAATAAATAAAAGAGAGATTATACACCCTCAGACTTACATGTTGACGAAACGAGAAGGACTAAGATATCGATTAGTGATGCTCGACGCGAATGCAAAGAAAGTGCCCTCGTAAGAGGAAAACGATAAGTTAATTAAGTTGATTGATGTGGAGTTGGTCAAATTGGTCGGTCATGCAACGGGAAGGCTGGTACTCAGATAGATCCGAGCTTACGTGGTCGAAAGTTCAAGCACGTAGACGCCAGAAAGTAAGAACAAAGTCTAGAATGCAAAGGGAGAAGAGAAGGGCGGACACTCGCGTGAGAAATATGAGGAGCGAAGGCTCCTATTTATAGTAATCACGTGAAGGAATTAGGGTTTCGGAGACTCTTTGGAAGTGAATCTCGGAAAGATATGAAAAAGATACGAGAAATACGCAGAAAAGGACCTGGGAAGAGGCGCAGCAAGCACTGCGTCTCTTGGAAGAGGCGCAACATCTGCTGCGTCTGTTCCCAAGTGGTTTCCTCCTGCAGAAGAAAGATCTCCGCGTTTGAGTTATGGTAGGACGGAAATAATTCGATTTTCCTTAATATCTTATATGAATATTACGGGAAATTACTTACTAAAAGATAAAATTTATGAAATATGGAATAGAAATATCCGGAACATTCCAACATTCTCGACTCGGATTTAACGGTTATCAGAAAATGGAGACGGTTTTAGGCCCGGACTCCGAATGTACTCTAATTACTGTCAAAACGACCGTATCGGGACGTAGATGACAACTAAGAGGTAGACATTAATATTTGAGCAATTACTTGACGATAATCTTACGAATTGTCACAAATCGTTCCGCGTATCAAACATGCGGCCCAATCATCACCGGGTGGTTTGCGGGAGGTGCAGAAATGAGGTATCTACAGAGCCCCCACTTTGACTGAGGCTTGGACAAGGTGAAAGTCAAATTATAGCCATCAGGTCAATCGAAGATTACAACCTGACGACTACGGCGACGCGAGGCGGCTCAAGGGGTTTGAGCCAAGGACCTGTCGTCGGGAACATTTTAGAGTCTGTCGACTATCGGGGAGGGTCGTTTAAAGTCCATTAGACTACGTAAGGAGGCTCGCCAGCCATAAGAAGAGACCATACCTGAGACTTCTTCTCGAGATGCTTCCGGAGGTGCATAGGAGCTAAGGTTAAGCGTAGGAGCTAAGGGTAAGACCTAAAGGATATATAAAGATTGGTGCTAGGGTGTGGGGACCCTAAAGGAAAGCATCGATGGGAAGGAGGCCAAAAATAAGTTCAACTTAAGGGTAACAAAAGCTTGGGTATAGGAACTCTATCGGTTTGGGAACTTCTGGAGAGCGACACCTTTGTCGAACTCCGCGGGGAAACACGAAATAATGTAAGTAGCAGGACACAGGCGGGAACTGCTGAGGAGAAAACTGCTTGGGTAGTCTTCGAGAAATAATGTAAGTAGCAGGACACAGGCGGGAACTGCTGGGGAGAAAACTGCTTGGGGAGATATCAATCCTCGTGTCTTGAGAGGGACAGTACGTCCGCTTACTCTCGCTAGAGACACGATTGGGTGTTATTCTTCTTGTCATGAGAGGGAAAGTACATCCGCTTTACTCTCACTGGAGACATAATGAAGGTGTGTCGAATTATGTGAAGGAATGAATGCTCGTTGCAACAAGCAAAAGGTCTTGGAAGGAATAAATGACGTGCGACAGTCTGCTGCGGTCTTGGAAATGCGGGCCGGAATGAAAGAAAATCGTCAAACGGACCAAAAGAATAACATCGGGGAAGAGGCGCACCAAAGATGGGCCCACAAATAACGAATTCATAACGAATTTTTGAAAATCCGTATGGAGGGAACAAAAGGAAGAGGCGCAGCGCCTGCTGCGTCTATTCCCCAAATTGATTTTTCTGCGTAAAAACGCGAAAATCAGGAGGTTTTGTATTCATTTACTCGAAACATAAATCACACATTTCTCTCTCAAATCTTCACCATTTCCGCCAAGGTTTGATTCAAAAGCTTGCGTTAAATATGACTAATCGAGGTATGTGTCTCAATCTTGCATTAATCGTCTACATTTGTCCGATTTTAAGCCGAAAAATCTAGGGTTTATGACCCATTTGATCGAAAATTTGGGGCTTTTCCCCCAAATGCATTTGCCTTGTCAAATTGACATTAGAAATGGATAGTAGGTAATACTAGGAACGTAACCATGTATTTGTTTCGAATTTTCATCAAGTTTTGAGCCCTTGAGTGAATTTTGAGACGGTTTTACAGCTAAACCGTAAATTGCTTCGAAAATAGCCGTAGGATTGCCCATTTGCGATGAAACTTGATATTTGGGATCCTTGAATGATGGGTAAACTTTCTACCATTTCGGAATTTTGGTTAGTGACGGCTTTTTCAGGACACTTTTCTAGGGCATAATCGCCATTTATAGCGAAATGCTGCCGAAATCTCGACTCGAACCCGGAACTAGGCTTCAAATTAGGCTTGACTTGACCCAAATTACCACATGAGTGATCGGGTAGGTCGGAATATGGCCAAAGATGGCGAGAAAAGGAGTGGTTTCAGGGCTTTGAAGGCTCGAAAATCCCTTAACCAAGGCTTGTCGTCATGTGACGCGGCCTAAATTTGCTTCAATGTTGCAGGTGATGAGGCTTCTACTTCTGGGAGAGCTCCCATGGAGATCGACGCTGCCACTGTCGAGGAGGCTTTAGAGCAGGCCTTCACCGCTGCGGTGATGGCTGCTGGAGACTAGGCTCACGAGGAGGAGGTCGTTGAGGAGGAGGAGGCCCCGAGACGGGCCAATGTCGGACGAGTAGGTCGTCAGTTGAGAGGGGCTCCCGCGTGGGATTTGACTTGGGAGAGCAGGCACCTGGTGTGGGATGCAGAGGGTCACCTGTCCTACAGGACGGTGAAGAGTCTGGTAAATAGGAATTCACTACTCATTACCCATCCTCTTTCATTCTTTCATTCAAATTTTACTCAAACTTCATTCAAAACTAAAGATAGCTTTGTTTTAAATCATAACAGGAGGCCGGGAACATTAGGTCGTTCTCGGGCTACACGACAGCGATGGAGCACTACGAGCGGCTGTCGGCGGAGGAGAGGGCCATGATCGAGCGCGGAGCGTTTGGTCCTTTGGTTCAGATTTGGAGAGATATCGCGAAGAGGAAGTTGCGGGCTAACCTTAGCCTGGTCCGCGCTTTCTTGGACCGATTCTGGGATACGACTTCCACATTTCACATGCCTTTTGTTGAGGTGGGAGTCACTTTGGAGGACTACGGCATGATTTCTGGTCTGCCGTGTAGGACCGAGGAGGTGGTGTGGCCGGAGACTGCCATGAGGGCGGACTCGGCCGAGGCGAGGAGATTGATCGGCCGGAACTTGTCGGGCCGAAGGTCATTCTGATCTTGGGTTTGATACCCGCCTTACGTTCGAGACTACTTTGCGAGGAAGACCCGGCGCCGGTGACGATTGACGGGAGGGAGACGGCTCCTCCTCCCTGTCAGCCGAGCGAGGGCCTGCCTGCGTGGCTCGTGGTTTCGTCTTCGATTTACCTCGAGACAAGGGCGAGAGGTCACGACGAAGCTTCTTCCCTTCCTTTCTCGACCCGAGTTCCCTAGGACGTTGGGACCGGTCACTCTTGGTTTTTGCGGTCCTCATCCGCTTCATGAGGGCCATGGTTCGTCCGGAGTTGATGGAGAAGGGGACTTCTCCTGGCGCTGTCAGACCGGGACTACTGCTGGAGGTATGAACCTTCCTTTAGACCAAAGTAAATTCCTTTCTTTATCAAATTACGAAGGATCGTCATTGATTATTTTGCTTTACAGGCGTGGGTGTACTCCTACTTCCCGAGCCTTGCGCCCAAGAGGACGGAGCCGCTGGAGAGGGCCTATCCCGTGGTGAGGGATTGGGTGATGTGCCGGACGAAGAGCAAGCGTTCTTCTCACAACGTCTACCGGCGGGACGTGAACGCTCTTCAGCTGAGTAGCGTGAGCATCTCACTTATATTCACTTGTGCTTCTTATATTTACTTTTAATTGATCGTAGGGATGATCCTTTTTATCTTGTCTCAGTGGGTGCCCCGACCTTGGGCGGAGTACGCTGGAGCGCCTCCTTTTGTGGCTGAGGTCCTTCGACCTAGGAGCTCGGGCCGACTGCTGTTGAGGACGTCGATGGGTCCTGTGTGGTACTTGGGCGAGCGCTTGGCTCGTCAGTGCTCGCGGGACGTGTTGACGGTTCCCGTCGATCCTCCTAGGACGATGTTTAGGGAGCCTTCTGAGGCTGAGAGGGAGGCGGACTTGGCTGGTGCCAATGGTGACGACTTTCTTCTCCTTGGCGAGGACTACTCGGCGTTCCTTTACGGGAGGTTGGCGTACTGGCCAGTAGTGGTGCGTATCTTTTATTTTTCCTTTTGATTTTTGAGAATCATGATGAAAGATCATCGATTGATGAGAACCATTTGTCTTTGTAGGAGGTCGAGGCGGCGGGCATCGAGCCCCCAGAGTACCCCGAGACCCTCGAGTACACTGACGCGACCGGGAGGACGACGATCTCCGAGCTGCGTGACTTTGACGTAGCTGTGACGGATGCTGGCCTGGACGACTGGCAGCATCTGATTCGGAGGGTGAGCCTCTAACTTGTATAACCTTTGTGTAAGAACACATTTGATTGAGTTTGTTCAATTGTTGAGAATTTCTTTTCGAAAATGCAGGTTGCGCCGTCTCGGTTTGTGGCGTTGTGGAGGGTGGCCAACCGGCTGCGAGCTACTGCCGTCGAGGCACTTGTCGGCGGTCGAGGTCGTCAGGTATGAACCTTACGCCTATTTCATTTTCGATTTTTTCTTTATTTGCTTGAAACGATTGACACGAGCCAATTTATTGTTTACAGGTTGACCGCGGGTTGGAGCGAGAGTTGGCCCAGTCCCGGGAGGAGACGGCTCGCTTGTTGAGGGAGCTCGAGGTTCGGGACGCCGAGAATGCCATTCTTGCGGCAAGGGTTGCAGAGTTGGAGGGCGCCCAGCAGTAGTTTTGTGTAGCTTTTGTCGTATTTTGCACATTTGTACATTGATTTTGAACATTTTTGGACTTTTTTGGGCTTTGTTTGGGGCTCGAGCCCCCAGTTTGTTGTACATTTCCTTCATTTGGTGTATATAAGGTGGCCTGAGTGCCTTTGCTGCTGGATTGTGTTGTTTGTACCTGCAGGTTAATTTTGAACAGGTTTGGTAGATGACGGTTTACGCCGTCATGCTGCCGAAAATTTACATAGGAAACACGCAAAACATACATTTGTATATACATATGGTCTTAATTAGCGCAAAATGAGAGACTCAAGAGACTGCAAAAAATGCAAAACTTTTGCCGGAAATGACCGGACGGTAGGGAGGGTTACCCCCTAAAAAAAAAGAAAAAAAAAGGAATTTATAAGTTAGAAATGTAGAAAGGAAATTAAGAAATCAATATATATGTGTTGAGATTCGTTAAAATAAACGAATTAAAATGAAAATTATTTCCTAAAAACGAAAATCGAATTTATAGAAAAATGAAATTTATTTCCTAAAAAAAATGAGAATGAAATTTATTTCCTAAAATGAAATGAAATGTGCAAGTGGTAAAATGGCGAAATGTCGATGTCGTCTCGAAACGCGTGCCCGCGGAATTAGGAAACTTGAAATATGGTAAACTTCCCGTATTTACCAAAATAATAACCCGTAGGAATAGGAAATTATTCGTCATGGAATTAGGAAAGATCCAACGCGGAAAATCACAGAAGTGAAACTGAGGAAGAGGCGCAGCATGAGCTGCGTCCCTTTGAAGAGGCGCAGCAGGTGCTGCGCCTGTTCCCAAGCTGTCCTGCTCTGACGGATTTTTGGAAACAGCAATTAGTATATTTGCGACGTCGATAGAGCTTTTATTCACACAAATCTTCCGTTTTTGCTTCGTCTATTTACATAAAATTCTCAAAATAATTTCTTCATCATGAATACTTTGGAGATCCGCTTGAAGGAATGGACCAATGAATTTTCTAATATGGAGAAGCATGATATGGGTTCTTATAATTTTGGATCGTTATTGAGTTTGAAACTCATCAAAGTTGTGAAACCGTTCTTGGATGCTTGCCTTGACTATTGGGACCCGAACTACCATGTTTTTGCGTTCCCTGGGGGTGATATTTGCCCCTTTCCTGAAGAAATTGCTGCTATTGGTGGATGGGACCCCGAATATTTGCCTGCCATTCCTTCTACTTCTCAAGGGTACAAAAGCAAATTTAGAGATCTGCTTGGATTGACTAGGCTTGAGGTGGACCGTCTAGTTACCTCCAAAGGTGTGAGAATGTTGGACTTCATAGATCGATTCATCAACAGGGCCGACCCCACCGTTTCTCATGTTGCTAGGCGGAGGGCATTTGGCTTTTGCTTGCTGCATGTGTATGTCTTCCAAGGGCATGTTGATGAAGACTTGAGAGGTGATCCCCGTCTTTTGGGCCTTGTTGAGCAGATGGAGCTGCGCAGGAGCCCAGCTTGCTTATGCTTAGGGGAGATTATTTTGGGCTTGGATAATAGGAAATCCAACCGCGATCTGCCATTCTTGGGGAGTCCCGTCATTTTGCAGGTAAAAGACACCTCTTTTTTTTTTTTTTTTTCGTTTTTTTTTTTGTTCGTTTTTTTTTTTTGTTCGTTTTTTTTTTCTTTTTTTTTTGATGTCTAATACCTGCTTTTGGTAGGTTTGGCTTATGGAACGACTCCGATTGATCGAGCCCCCAGTTCATGCGCTTTCCTATCACGCCCGTTCGATTGCGATGAGGACGAGGTTGTACATGGTGGACTTCACCCGGGTCTGTGATTATTGGAAGAACAAGCTGAAGAGTGATGATGGCCCGTTGATCAGGTGGGTCGTGCCGTGGTGGCACCTCAAGTCCATTACTAGAGTGTCTTCTTTGGATCCTACTAGGTCCGTGCGCATTCCCGGATTGGAGTTTATGGTGTGCATCTTCCCGGAAAGGCTGATGAGACAAGTTGGGCTGAAGCAGACGATCCCAAGGCTTGATACCGTCCCGCAGACTGCTGTGGCGCTTACTACGGAAAGCCGAAGAGAGTGGGCCATTAAATGGGCTCAAAGAAACATGTGGTTCTTGAACTTCTCCGCCAATGCTCTATGGGTGTCGGATTCTTATCTGAGATGGCGAAAGGCCACTACTCCGGAAGAGCGCGAGAAGTTGAGGAAGCGCGAGCCTGTTGACTACAAGGTGCGCGAGGTAGAGAAAGAGAAAGAGAAGCATCTGACGGAGGGAGAAGAGGAAGCCGGGTTTCAAGTCGTTCATCCGTCGAAGAAACCAAAGACTACTCCTGTCGTGGACATGGTGATTGGCAAAAATGGAAAAGCTAGGCCTCGAGAAAGACCGTTGGTGATTAGGTCTGAAGTGGCGCAAGAGCGTCCGGCTCGAGGTCGTGACAAGAAATACGACAAGAATGACAAGGGCAAGGGGAAGATGGAGGAATAGCCCGAGTCTTTATTTATTATTTGATTATTATTATTGTTGTAATAAAAAGGTGGGGTTTTTAGAATCCTAGCCTATTCTATTTTTATTATGTAGCGTACTATTATTATTAAAAAATGAATGCAATAAAAGAGGTTAAATGGTTATGAAACCGTTGGGATTTTGTTTTTATTATTCTTGTTAAATTTCAAATGCAATGCAAATGTCCTTCTATTTACATTTTTAGTTATGATGGGTTGAATCTCGTGAAGGATTGCCTACGTATTCACTTAAAAAGCGAAATCAAACCCTTGCACGTAGTTCGAGTAAATGTAAAAGAATAATTGTTCTAAGCAAGAGCTTGTAATGAACTTAGAAAAGAAGCATGAGCTTTTGCTTACTCTGAAGGTACGAATTTAGTTTATTTGATGATATGAGGATGACGAATTCGCCAAAATGCAAGAGCACAGTGACATTAGCTTATTTCAGCTTGGCCAGGGGCCGTTTATTTAGTGCCACAAGAGCGACACGTGGGGTTACGCGAGGCGCGATTTCATTCCTATTCTAGGCATAGTATCGTTTTAGTTGGTCGAGGTTTGTGGGGTTTGAAAACTCATTCCCATCTAGATCTGTGATTCTAACCGCACCCCCTGGGAGTATGGATTTGACTAGAAACGGTCCGGCCCAATTAGGTTTGAATTTTCCCCGTGGGTCAACTGGTAAAAGAGCTCTAACCGATTTGAGCACTAGGTCTCCTTCTTTGATGTTCCTTGGCCTAACCCTTTTGTTGAAAGCCCGTTTGATACGTGCTTGATATGTTTGGACATTATGTAAGGCGCGTAGCCTACGTTCATCCAGGAGGATGAGCTCTTCATATCTATCCCTCTTCCAATCGGCTTCCGGGATTTGACTTTCTAGTAAAATACGCAAGGATGGTATTTCTAGCTCGACTGGTTGTACAGCTTCCATGCCGTAGGTCAAATAGAAAGGAGTAGCCCCAGTGGGCGTCCTGACAGATGTACGATACCCCCATAAAGCAAAGGGTATCTGGCTTGGCCAATCTCTATAGTTGTCAATCATTTTCTTGAGAATTGTGACAACATTCTTGTTTGCCGCCTCTACCGCGCCGTTAGTCTGTGGTCTATAGGGCGAAGAGTGGTGATGCTTAATCTTGTATTTGGCTAGCAATTGTTCGGTTTCAGCTTGGAAATGTGATCCGTTATCGCTAATGATCTCGTGTGGGCAACCATACCGACAGATGATGTTGTTTTGTATGAATTTTGCCACATTTTTAGCCGTAAGAGCAGTGTAGGAAGCCGCTTCTACCCATTTGGTAAAATAGTCGATGGCTACTAGAATAAAACAGTGACCTCCTGTTCCGGTCGGGGTTATCTTCCCGATTATGTCAATTCCCCATGCAGAAAATGGCCAAGGGGATGTCATTGTATAGAGCAATGAAGGAGGGACATGTTGTACATTCCCGAAGATTTGGCAATTGTGGCAATGTCTTACGTATTTGATGCAATCGGATTCCATTGTGGTCCAATAATATCCCAAACGTGTGATTTTATTTGCCATCATAGGCCCACTCATGTGAGGACCGCATTCTCCGTCGTGGACTTCTTCCATCACCTTTCGTGCCTGTGAATGATCGAGGCAACGTAGGACTACACCAAGAGGTGTTCTTTTGTATAATTCTCCTTGCATGAGTACGTATTGGGAAGCTAGTAGGCGTATAGCACGTTGTCCCCTCTTGTCCATATCTGGTGGATATGTACCATTGAGCTTAAAATTCAGGATTGCTTGGAACCATGGTTCCTGTGCGATTTCTTCTTCATCGGTGATTTGGTGGACATAAGCCGGCTCTGACCGTCGTTCGATGCACAAAGGCATTTCCACCATGTGATCTGGCATATTAATTAATGATGCAAGTTTCGCAAGAGCGTCTGCAAATTGATTTTCCTCCCGAGGTAGGTGTAGGTAGGTTACGTGATCAAAGAATTGAGCGACTTGGTCTATTCTAGCCTGATAAGGTGCGAGGCTTTCGCTTCGGATTTTCCAAGATCCTGTAACTTGGTTGATGATCAGTGATGAATCCCCATGTACTCGGAGGTTTTTAATGCCTAAGCTCACTGCCGCTTGTAGTCCAATGAGACAAGCTTCGATTCTGCAAAGATTGTTTGTCACCTCGAAGTCGAGTTTGACAGCAATTGGTGTATGCTCGCCTTCAGGAGAAATGAGCAACACTCCTATTCCGAATCCTCTTAAGTTCGATGCTCCATCAAAGTATAGGTCCCAGGAGTCTACATCAGTTTGGAGTATATCCTCGTCCGGAAATGACCAAGTATCTATTGTTTGTGCGTCATCGATAGGATTTTCTGCGAAGAATTCGGCGACGGCGCGACCTTTTATAACTTTCAGTGGCACGTATTTGAGGTCGAATTCTGAGAGCATCAAGGTCCATCTTGCTAGACGTCCGTTGAGGACGGGTTTCTCGAAGAGGTATTTGACTGGATCCATTTTAGAATATATTTTGACGGAGTAGCTAAGCATGTAATGGCGTAGCTTCTTCGTTGCCCACACAAGAGCGAGGCATGTCTTTTCGAGTTGCGAGTATTTGCACTCGTACTCCAAGAACTTCTTACTAAGATAGTAGATAGCTCTTTCTTCACTTCCTACAGTTTGAGCCAGCATGGCACCCATAGTCAAGCTTTTTGATTCTTGTGAGATATAAACCAAGAGGTTGATCTCGTTGTGGTGGCATGAGCACTAGTGGTTTAGCCAATATCTCCTTGATCCGGTCGAATGCCTTTTGACAATCGTCATCCCACATGGTGTGGTCTGTTTTCTTGAGTTTCTTGAAGATAGGCTCACAAATCATCGTAAGTTTCGATATGAATCGACTTATATCTTGCCGCACCTTTCCTAGGAATCCTCGACTTCTTTTTTCTCGTTTGAGGTTGTGGCATTTCAATCAGCGCTTTGATTTTGGAAGGATCTATTTCTATACCTCTTTGGCTAACGACGTATCCCAGGAGTTTGCCAGATGTTACCCCGAATGTGCATTTCTGAGGATTGAGTCTCATGTTGTACTTTCGTAGCCTTGCGAAGAACTTGCGAAGGTTCGCAATATGCCCTTCTCTTTCCTTGGATTTGACAATCATGTCGTCTACGTATACCTCAACTTCTTTGTGCATCATGTCATGTAAGAGTGTAGTTGCGGTGCGTTGATATGTAGCTCCGGCGTTGATCAATCCGAACGGCATTACCGTATAGCAGTATGTTCCCCATTGGGTGACGAATGCGGTTTTATGCATATCTTCCATGGCCATCTTGATTTGGTTATAACCCGCATACCCATCCATGAAGGATAGTAATGCGTGGTCTGCAGTATTGTCCACCAATATGTCGATGTGAGGTAGAGGGAAGTCGTCTTTTGGACTTGCTTTGTTTAAGTCCCTAAAGTCAACGCAAACACAGATTCTCCCATCCTTTTTGGGTACGAGTACTATGTTAGCTACCCAGTCAGAATACTCGGAAACTTTGATGAACCCGGCTTTGAATTGCTTGTCAACTTCTTCCTTAATCTTTAGAGCCCACTCCGTTCTCATTCGTCGAAGCTTCTGTTTCACAGGTTTGAAACCCCGCTTAATCGGAATCCTATGTTCAGCGATATCCCTGTCGATCATAATAAGGATGATTAAACTAAAAGACACAACTTTTAACACAAGTAACTCAAAGATTCAATCTTTAACACAAGGAAATCAAAGACTCAATCTTTGGGTGTAAATAACAAAGATGAACAAAGGTAAGATGAATAAGAGTGAAAATAACAACAATCAAACAACAAGGATGGAAATTTAACATAAATAATTAAACAAAACTTAATGGAAAAGCAAATGTAAACTAATGAAATTAGGAAGAGAAATAATACCAACTCAATAGCAAGAAAGGAATTTGGATTGAATAATAAGGAAGGAGGAACCTTCAATCTTCTTACAACCCAATTTCTACCACTAACTAATTGAAGAACTTGTTCTAATTAAGGAAAGATTAGCAATGTAATTAAGAAGATTCAAACTTGAAAGAGGAAATTAACTTAGGTCTAGGGTTGTGTGTACAAATGGTTAAGGGGGGGGGGGGGGTATTTATAGTCTTTCATAAGATTAAGAAGAAAAGAGGGGAAAAGAGGAGAAAAGCCCAAAATCCGTCACTGTTTGCGTTACGGTGGACCAAACTGCTTGTTCGCCTACCGCAAGCAAGGTCAAATAAACTTGAAGTTTGGAAATAGGCGGCAAGTGTGTTACTGCGGTGGGCCAGGTCGCCGCTGCGTAACACTTTGTCTTCAAGTCTTCAAATTCTTCCTTGTGATGTGCTCTGCCGGTTGGCCGGCTGCCGGTGTAATACTACGGTTTTATGAGTCTCAGGGTGCTCTATCGAGTAGGCCTTACTCTGTCGAGTAAGGGTGAGTTGCAGTTTATAATAGTTTCTGACCTGTTGGGTACTCGATCGAGTAACTAAGATACTCGATCGAGTAAGGGGGCACTCGATCGAGTACCTTAGCTACTCGATCGAGTAGCCGGTTTACGGGGAGTTATTTCTCGGGTTTTGTTAATAATGCGATTAAGGTATATATTACTTCCGTCACTTTTCCTTAAACACTTTTTAAAACCTAATCACTGAGAAAAGAGAAATCAAACTACGTTCTTCGCATCAATCGCATTGTTAGCAAATCCCGGAGCTTGGAAGGTCGGATTCCACCTTTCTTTGTATCTTTGTGATCCTTGCGTCGAGGGTAAGATCTACGTACCGTTTTTATAGTATTTCCTTAAAGTTGGTTAAACCCTAATTTTGGGAATTGGGGATTTTTGTTAGTTTTGTGATTGTTAGTAATTATGTGATTATATGTTAGGAGGAGGATTCGTAGAAGAGGAATTTTAATACAGCTATTGAGACCGTCTGATAGTGTTGCTTTCCAGGTAGGGTTTCCCTACTCAGTATTAGTCCCATAATGGTTGATTGATGTGTTGTGATTATTGATTAATATCGTAATTGTGTTGTGACGGTTGTTGGTTGTGATTGTTTGTCTCTAGTTCTCGAGATGTGTTCTCGGCTGAGTGGAGTCACTTGCGGGAGTGGCTTCACGCCCTAGTTTTGCCCTCCGTGGAACCCGCCACGGGAGGGGATGTGCACATTAATGAACAGGGAAATCGCTCAATATGAGGAGCGGGGATTTGGTGGGTTCGGCTGCGGTCCCCCACTGGCAGGGCTGGTCTAGTGGATAGTCGGTAATTGAGATTAATGGGACTGGTGTGATTGTGTGTGTGACGGTGTGAGCTGTTTATTTATCGTATTGTTGATATATATAAATTGTGTGATTAGTACTGACCCCGTGTTGTTGTTTGTAAAACCTGCGGTGATCCATTCGGGGATGGTGAGCAGTCATTGAGCAGGTTTGAGTAGAGTTACTGGGATAGCTGGGATGTGCCACCGTCTGATGATAGAAGTCTTCCGCTGTAGCTTTAGTAGTTTTATAAACTTTTCAGTTAACTCAGTAGACAGTTGGTTTTGAGAACATGTATTCGTATTTTGGTATTTGGTTTCAGATTGTAACCTTTCACTAAAGTTATACTTTTTAAATGTTGTTTCGTTATTGTCTTATGATTATCATGCCTCGGGTAACCGAGATGGTAGCATCCTTATACCTGAGTGGTCCTGGTAAGGTACTTGGAGTATGGGGGTGTTACAAATGGTATCAGAGCGACGATCCTGAAAACTGTAACCAATGAACCTAATGAATATAGGGAGACAAATTAAAATGAACCCGGGGTAAAAGTTGTAGGAGCTAATGCAAAGGCTTGGGAGACGTCCTAAAGTCGCGAACTCGTCCTACAATTTTGAACCGGTCACCATGGGATATGAGTCGGGATCGCTATGTGTTTATCTTGTGAACTGTGTATTTATATAGTGATGTGTGGTATGAATCAGTGGATGTATATATGTGGAGAATGGGGAATATGTAGAAAAGATGGTGATGATGTGATTTCGTATGTTGTTGATTGAAAGCATGTTGCATGATAGTTGGTTTACAATGTTGGTTGGAATTGTTAGAAAAGTGTATGAGAATGATGAGTAATGTGGTGGAAAAAGGGAGTAGTTCATATGTGATATGATTATACGTAATTTTGCTTGTGTAATTTTATATAATGATTTCATATACATGCCTACTATTGTTCATATGTACATGTTGTATGAAGAATGTGGTTGAAATGGATGAATTGATTGGAAAAGATGGAGTGGCAATAACATGAGAATACGAATTTTGTGATTATGAATATGTTTAGGTGACGAAGTGTATTTGTAATATTGTTGTATTAGTAACATGGAAATAGGATTTGTAATGTATGAGTATGTTTTGTCTTACGAAAGGCTATAGAATAAAAGCATGTGGGTAGTGCATGATGAATGTTGTTGCTTTGCTTTAGAAAATAGTAACATGTGATTGGGGCTACTGGTTTCATGAGTATTGGGATGTTTTTGTTTACCTTGTTGTCGTTTAAGTTGTTTGGAAGTAAAATCAAGTAGTTATGTTTTTCGATTATAGAGAGGCTGTCTCTAAACTGTTGTAACTTGATATTTATATATGATTTTGATGTGATTCCAATTGGAGGGAAGAACTAGTCTAATTAGGGAATGATTAACAATATGATTAACAAAGTTTGAAACTTGAAAAGGAAATATTCTCAGATCTAGGGTTGTGTCGACTTTTGACCCTTGTCCACCAACGGAAGTTTGTTAGGTTGTTAGTCGGGTATTTGGGGACCGACCCTTGTCACCAACTAAGGTTGAGACCGGAAGGGAGAACCGAGGGAGGGTGCCTCTAGGCTAGCGTTTGAAATCGACCTCCGGAAGGGGGAGTGGGATGACCCGGAATATGATGAGGGCTTAATGACCTTGACCATTTACTTGACCTCCTTGGGAAAATGAATGTTCTTGGGGTTGTCGGGTTTTGAGTTAGGGATACCGGCTTTCGAACCCGGGAGGGGGATTAGTCGGAGTAGCTAGTGTCCTATTGCGAGACCGGAAGGGAGGTTCTAGGCGAATTAGAGCCATCTCCCCCTTACCTTTCTACCCCTTTTGATTAGCCGAGACGATTAGTATGTGGAATTACTTATAGCCGTGGGAGAGCCGAGTTCTAGTCCTTCTCTTTATTTGATCTATCCTTTATTTTTAGCTTGTTCTTGTCTTGTCTAGTTTATAGTCTTTTAATTGGTTAGTTTAGTGCTAGTTTGTTACCTCCACCTTTGTTATTTATCGACTTAGCTAAGCTCAAGAATATAGACAATTAGTAATCACCCATACTCCTTGTGGATCGACCCTCTAGAGTGTACAACGATAAAATCGTGCACTTGCGAGGTTTAACTTGAGACCATCAGAGGTGATAGCTTGTTCTTTTACGATTCTAACGATAGGTCACACGCCCAAAACGACCAAGAAATGAGTGAGTTATGGCTGTTTTACGAAAACTGGACAGTGCTGAGAAATGCGTAGGTACTCGATCGAGTAACATTGGTACTCGATCGAGTAGGGTGGCACTCGATCGAGTACGTCAGTTACTCGATCGAGTGGCCCTAGAAATTTGTTTTACGTGCTTCTGATCTTCACCTACTCGATCGAGTAAGTCACTTACTCGATCGAGTGGCCTGTACTCGATCTAGTGACCCCTGTTTTGGGTCATATGCTTATCTTTTGACATTCGTTGCATATTATGTTTAATTCAAAGCTGTTATATTACTTCTTTATGCACTGTTTTGCGTTTGTGTTGGTCCTGAAGCGTAAGTTACCCAATCTTATGATGTAAAGAGTGGCACCTATGATGAGTGTGAGTTCGATGGGGAGGACATGAGTTATACGTGGTTGTGATAGATAGTGGAAAAAGAAAAGGAAGATCGTTATGGCTTAATTGAGATATAGAACAGGTTGTGTGAGACGAGATGAGTGATATAATTGTGTGTTGGGTAATGTAAAAGTAAGTGAAAGTGGGTAAGGGATGATGTGGGTCTAAGGAACGTGAGAATGAAAAGATTGAAAGGAAGGATTGGATAGTGGCAACTTGAGATGTGTAAAGAATTATGGATGGAGATGGTTAGGAGTCGTGTGGGTCAAGAATATATGTAGTGACACTACTACAGATACAGGCTATAACAACGGTTGAAAACCGTTGTTATATAAAAAAGCGGACGTTGTTAAAGCGTCCGTTGTAAAAGGTTTTAACAACGGTTGGTTTTCTTAAGGAAACCGTTGTTAAAAATATTAACAACGGTTTTAAGTATAAAAACCCGTTGTGGAAAGTGTGACTCAATTTTGGGGGGAAAGTTATAACAACGGTTGTAATATACAAAACCGTTGTTATAACTAAAGACAACGGTTTTTTAATAAATAACCGTTGTTGTTTGTTCTTAAAAAATAAAAAAAATTAAATTAAATATTACTAGATGCATGCATAATTACGGCCCGTTATAATTCCGATGCATGCAGAATATCCCTTAAATTAATTACCAACGGTTTTGAAAAAACTTATAAATGTGACTATAAATATTAAAGCATCCTTTACTAACATTCATTAATTGAAACAACATGGCAATGAACCCTAATTCTATCAACAACGAAGAATGGCTTACACAAACGATTGAAGATGATGGGAAGGTTCTCGCCGGGCTTCCCGCCGATCAACACCCATTAATCAAAGCATCCCTTGAACATCAACGGAATTATTGGATTAAGAGGCGTGAAGCGATCCGCTTGTCAACAAAGCCTCATCATCATCATCATCTTCATACCCTCGTCGGCTGTTACTCGCAAACTTGGTCGCGGCCAGAGATATGTTGAGTTGTACTCTTCCAACCTTATCTCCACATGCAAGTCGTGTCCTTGCATATATTCAATATGTTATTGCAAAATATGAAGCCAATGACCCGGAAGTTAGCGGTATACCAGTGGCGTGATTGGTGGCGAGGTTGAGAAGCGCTTTTTACGCTTAACCGGGGTTGTTCCTACTTATTATACATCTTTTGATTTCGATAATTCTTTTAATGTATTTGGTTTAAAATTAAATGAAATGATCATTTTGAAAGTGTTGAGTTATGCTTGTTTGATTTGCTTCCATTTTTTGAACTCCATAGATCGGTCATCATCAAGATCCAGATTATTACTTTGCCATCACTTTGTGCATATGAACGGACAATATGGAATGAGAAGGGTTAGTAATAAGATTTGAAGCAACATTGAGAGATATGATGATGATTATGGCACAACTTCCTAACATATATATTAATTAAAAAACAACTCAACCCACACATTGCTTAGTATAAATACATTGCATTATCTCAACTAACATGCATTTCTATTATCTCAATATATTCTCCAAACCCTAACTGCTAAAACAAACTCCAAATAAATTAACCCTCCTTAATCTTTCAAAACAAACTCCAAACTCCAACAAAATGAATGATATCATCCTTAACACTCTAGATCAAGAACAACAACAGTTTCATCCGCCGGTTGCTCCATATTGAGGAAAGTTTCAGGAGCTACCTTGCGGATGCTCGATCCGTACTGAAGGACGCCAAAGAAGATGGCTTGACGGAGCAGCAGCAGCTGCAGCTATATGACGATATAGCAGATGCTGAACGGAACCTAATGGTCGATAAAAACACATACATGGAAATGAAATCATTAGAAAAATAAAATAATGACGATGAAACAAACCTAATAATTACAGAACGTACGTAAAGAGACGATGAAATCAACAGTGACAGCGAGAAGATAAAGCGACGATGAGAAAGAGAGAAAGAGACGATGAGAAAGTGTGTGTTTTGTGTTTGTGTTTGGCTGCTGGGTTTGTGTTTGTGTATTAAGGTTTGTGTTTTGTGGCTGCAGCAGACTTGTGTTTGTGTGGTTTATAGTATGGAAGGTATTGACAACGGTTATTAAACAACAACCGTTGTCAAATAAGTTTTAACAACGGTTGTAAATCAACAACCGTTGTCAAAGAAGTTTTAACAACGGGTTTCAAAAGCAACCGTTGTGATTACTTTTCACTAACTTTGCGTCAATTTTGCGCCACATTAGTAACAACGGTTGTGTATGTGTAACCCGTTGTTAAAACTAATAACAACGGTTTTTATAACCATACCCGTTGTAATTCATTTTAGTAAAATTCGCGCCATACATTCTACAACGTCTATTGTGATTTTCGTGAATACTCGTTGTTAATGGGGCGTTGTAGTTGCCTGGATTTGTAGTAGTGTGAAAGTTCATTTTAAAGGGGTTGAGAAGAGTGGTATATAGTGAACTTTATGGAGACATGTTGCGAGGTGGATTTGTAGACAGTGAGTGAGTTTGGAAGATTTGGTTTATTAAGAGGTGAAAACTACGTATGATTTCTTTGGGCATTTAACGGTATGAAATGAATTTTGATTTCTAGAGATGTACGAAGGAGATGCAATTGTTTGAACAGTGAACGTCGATTTTATGGATAGATTAGTGGCAAGTGTGAGTGATAGCATAATAAGAGAAGATCCATGGTAAGAAAGAGCAAGATGATATCGATATGAAATAATGAGATTTGAGTTTTGGAGCGATGAGAAGGTAATTGGAGCACTAAAGGGTTAGGTAGTGTAGACACCTCGTTTCTGCACCTCCCGCAAAACACCCGGTGATGATTGGGCCGCATGTTTGATTCGCGGAACGATTTGTGACAGTTCGTAAGATTATCGTCAAGTGTTTGCTCAAATATTAATGTCAACCTCTTAGTTGTCATCTACGTCCTGATACGGTCGTTTTGGCAGTAATTAGAGTACATTCGGAGTCCGGGTCAAAAACCGTCTCCATTTTCTGATAGCTGTTAAATCCCGAGTCAGAATGTTCTGGAATGTTCCGGATATTTCTATTCCATATTTCATAAACTTTATTTTTTGGCAAATAGATCTCCGTAATATTCATATTAAATATTTAAGATAATCGAATTATTTCCGTCCTACCATAACTCAAACGCGGAAATCTTTCTTCAGCAGGAGGAAACCTCCTGGGAACAGACGCAGCAGGTGTTGCGCCTCTTCCAAGGGACGCAGTGGCTGCTGCGCCTCTTCCCAGGCCCTTCTCTGCATGATTTACGTATCTTTTTTCATATCTTTCCGAGATTCACTTCCGAAGAGTCTCTGAAACCCTATTCCTTCACGTGATTAGTATAAATAGGAGCCTTCGTTCCTCATATTTCTCACGTGAGTGTCCGCCCTTCTCTTCTCCCTTTGCATTCTAGACTTCGTTCTTACTAATTGGCGCCTACGTGCTTGGACTTCCGACCACGTAAGCTCGGATCTTTCCGGGTACCAGCCTTTCCGTTGCATGACCGACCAATTTGACCAACTACACTCAATCAATCTTAATTAATCAATCGTTTTCCTCTTACGAGGGCACTCTTTCCTTGCATTCGCGTCGAGCATTCACTAGTCGATTCTTAGTTCATCTCGTTCCGTCAACATGTAAGTCTGAGGGTGTAATCTCTCCTTTTATTTATTGTATTTTTACTTTTTTCGTATCATCCATTGTAAGATTTATGTCGAAAACACCGTTAAAATCGATTTCTAAAACCGTGCTTTAAAACTCTGTTTTTTGCGGATTTCCAGTAGACAGACGTCGAGAAAAGACGCAGCAACTGTTGCGCCTCTTCGAAGGAGCGCAGTTCCTGCTGCGCCTCTTCGTGAGGCTGCCGCAGTTCCTGCTTCTTTTCTTCTTCTTCGTCCTCTGTAATTTTTGTCTTGCTTTTATTTTGTTCGTTTGATTAACTCTTCGTTCACATGATAGCATAATAATAATCACATGTATATATTTCATCATTCATTCACATGTTTAATTCATCTAATCCGACTCAAATCCTAAATAATCCGATATTTACGGGTTTTCGTCATTTAATATTCAATTCGGGTTTTAGAAATTCAATTCGTTCATATTGAGTTTCTGGAATTCGCCATCGATATATTTTCATCTGTTTATTCGCATGTTCATCATATATTCATTAATTTGTCATCAATTCATCTTGTTTACTTTATTTCATTCACCCATGTCACTAATCAATCATTCGTCTCATGTAATTAATCCGTTCAAATTCCGCTCATTCATGTTTTACTTTTTTTTATGACTAATTCACATGCTAAATAATATATTAATCACTTCCTTCCGAGTAATTATATCTAATCAATCCTTAAAAATTAACAATTAACATTAACGGTTTGCAGTTCCGGCTTCACAGCCAGAACTCACCCTTGGAACAGACGCAAAGAATCGCTGCTGCGCCTCTTCCGAGGGCGCGATCTTTCTTTGCGCTGTTCGAGATGAGTTCTGTCCCTGAACTCCTTTTCTGTCTTGACGTAATTAATTAGTATGTATTAATTAACTATTATCCGTAATATCACGCTAATTCCTGTTCGTATTTTATTTCTTTTATTCTTTTATTCTTTTCTCAAATCATCCGTTTTAAAGGTATTTTCGACATAAATCACCTATCTCAATGTAATTATTGTAGTTCATGTTTATTGTATTTTATTTATTGTTTGTATGTTTCCACATGTAAATCAACATTAAATCCAACTTCGACATCAATTGTTTGCTAACTTAATTGTTCACCGACTTAGTCTAATTCTCACATGTTAGGATTAATCTATGGATGTTGCATTGCATGCATTATAGCCGACGATATATCAAGTACGAATAACTTCCCTAATCATTAGTAGAGGCCGCTATCGAGGCGGGCGGGATTAGGTGTTCGATCAAAAGAACTTCCTAATACGTACCCTCACCCCTTACTCCAGATCTCCGTGAGCACCCGTGTTCATTGGCATCCACGAGAGTCATTCTAGACATAGAATGCTAAGGGTAACGATTGCTTAGTGTTCATGTCACTACTTTGTGTCTTAACATGACACGAGGTATTCGAACGGTTCCAATTTCCCATAAAAATTGGTGGCGACTCCATACAAAATGCAAACGCTTGTTTTCGATCCTCACCAAGCGCCCCCGTGGGCGGCCCGCTGTCCACAGTTTGGCGACTCCGCTGGGCAATACACACTTACGTGTAGCTAGGGTGAAACTCGAACAAGGTTAGGGAATAAGTTTGTACAAGACAATTGTCGGTTTTCATAACTCGGTCTTCCTAGACCGTTTAATTCGGCCTTCCTAGGCCTAACCCAACCCTTTCGACCAATCGTCCCGTCTAAACGGTCCTAATTCCTATTTGGGCCTAAGGATGGATAGCGATTGACGTCATCCATACCATGATGCTTACTCTTGTTTGTATCAAGGGCCTTCACTACTTGAGGAAATGGACTAGGAATCGACCTTACTCTTGTTTGGCACGAGCCTCTCCACAGACTTCGGGTTTGATGGTTCGGTATGGCAACCCACCCTTTAAACCAAAACCTTTCTAAATGCACTCAGCATCCCGTTATAATGCTTGTATAAATGTGTAAACTTTACGTGATCACCACTTCTAAACAAAACCATGACGAATTTTCAAAAATCAAAATCCTTTTTTAAACAAGAATTTCGAAAAAATAGGCCTTTAATTAGCGCAAAATCCGGTCAAAACTCTGTCCGTTTGTCAAGTCAAAATTCGGGCCACAAGCCCATTTCAAAACCTCACTTCGAGTCCACTCCTACAACTACACTAAAGTTGACTAGGACACACATTTTCAAAGACCTTGTCTTTCTTCAAAACTCACTCAACACAAGTGGCACACACCCACTTCACGAGTCAAAGCTTTTTCCTCTTTTAGCAAGTGTGATAGAATGGTCGATCGTGTTTTGATTCGTCGCCGATCTCTTATCCAGTTTCCAAGATGCCTGGGTCAAGTGATGAAACAAACCTCCAGCAAATTCAAGAAAGTAATGATCGAATCCTGGCCGCGATAACCCAAATGCAAATCACTCAAGAACAAACCTATGACCGCCTCGAACTTATCGAGGGCCGTATCTTTGATGTAGAGGGAAGGTTGCCTCCCCTTAAAGGTGCGGTATCACAATTTTCTGATGACGAGTCCAAAGATGAGAACCCCGTCATAGGGACAACCGCAGCTGAGAAGAGACTCCAATACCTAGAGGAGCAATTGATGTACCTTAAGGGGGATGACATTTATAGAGAAAACAATCGCAAATATGAAGCCGTCAATTCCAAATTGCCAACTAACTTTAGCATGACGGATATCCCTAAGTTTAAGGGGCATGAGAACCCTTTGAACCACATCCGTGCATTCAAGGACTACATGTCTATCAAAGGCATCAAACCCGAGATGTTCTTAAGGATCTTTCCTTCATCTCTCGACACCATCCCGAAGCAATGGTTCTACACTTTGGATCACAAGAAGGTCGCTACTTGGGAAGACGCCGCGATCGAATTCTCGAAACAGTATGCGGATAATGCCGAGATCCAAGTCAACATGCGTACTCTAGAGGTTCTTACCCAAAATGACAAAGAAGGATTCACCGACTTCCTAAGTAGGTGGAGGAAGACTAGTACTCAACTAGTTGAACGCCCGGATGAGGCTACTCTTGTAGAAAAGTTCGTGGATAATCTCAAACCCATATATGCCAGTCACTTGAGATATCAAAACATCAAGACTTTCAAGGACTTAACCGTACTAGGAACACGAATCGAAGATGACATCCGTAAAGGACTCTTGTCCAAAACGGTAGGTCGAGGATATCAAGGGTCCACAAGTCGTTCATACGGCTCTACTAGCAAGACCGACAAAGTTAACCTTCTCGAGCCATCCAAGAAAACTAGCCCACCAAGGAAGTTCACAAACCTTGGGGATACGTACTCCAACGCTCTAAAAAGGCTAATGAAGCAAGGTAAACTCCAACCCATTGGACCTACTCCCGAACCCGAAAAGAAGCCCAAGTTCTGGGATGAGAACTCCTACTGTGAATACCATAGGGGCAAAGGACACGACACAGAAAAATGCTACAAGTTGAAACACGTGCTTCAAGATATGATCGAAGATGGTCGACTTCCAATTCCACCAGGAGGTAAGCCCAACAACACTCAGAATCCTCTTGGAGTTCTAGTGATTACAAGTGACGAATCTACCTTAGATTGCTCACACCTCATTTCTCCCACCGAAAATGAAATTCACGCAATTGAGAAAGAGGGGTTCTACTCTACTATCTCCCCTACCATTTCCGACTTCATCGCATGGGCAAGGAATGTAGATAGACAAGTGTGGGAACTAGAAAACATGGTAACGGCCTTAAGCCATCCCAATGCAATGCCTAAGGAGCGTGTACCATTGTTCTTCTCTCAAGACGCCACCATGCAAGAAGTAGTCACCGTGGTCGATAAACTTGTTGATCAAATCATACAACTAGAAAGTGATATCATGAGAATGAAAGAACTAGCCGCAGTTAATGGGGTTTGGGCCGATGATGATGAAGACGAATACCTCATTGAAAACTCGTTAGTCAAGGAAATAGTCCAAAATGGTGAAGACCAAGATGTGGATCACCTAACTCGTTCGGGTCGCCCATATCAAAGCACTACTCAAAACGGTCCAACCAACGTCATCACACCAAATGACAACGAGGACGACCCCACTGACCATTTGCTCAAGCAATTACAAAAAACCAAGGCTGATCTTTCAGTCTGGCAACTAGTGGCAAGCTCATTTCCACATCGCCAAGCTTTACTGCAAGCTTTGGCCAAGCTAAATGTAGCACACAACTCCACTCCCGAAGATGTAGTCAACTTGGTCTTCCAAGAGTCACCGAGACTAAGTAATCCTATTACTTTCTCAGATGAAGACTTGCCACCTTTTGGCGCTAGTCACAACCTTGCCCTATACATCACTGTCATTTGTCTAAAGAAGAACGTGCCAATGACTTTGGTAGATGACGGTTCCGCGGTCAACGTCATACCTCTCAAAACGGCATACAAACTAGGCATGAAGGAGTCGGATTGGACTCCTACAAATCAAGGTGTACGTGCATATGACGGTACACGACGAAAAGTGGTTGGACTTGCTAGCCTAACCATAGCCACAGGACCAATCGAACGAAAAGTTAACTTTCAAATAGTGGACATCGAAGCTTCATTCAACATACTTCTGGGAAGGCCTTGGATTCACGCTTCCAAAGCGGTAACATCCACCCTTCATCAAAAGATCAAGATCCCACTAAATGGCAAAGTTGCGACGATCACGTCGTCACCCATCAAGGCAATAATCGAGAAGCAATCAAACAATCAAGTCCTTGCGGATCCCATATACGAACTTGGGGGCTTCCAAAGTGTGAATGTTATAGAAAGTGAGTTGGCACCCTTATACTATAATCCATACTCAAACTTGGTGGTCAACCACATGCTCAAATCTCAGGGATACTTCCCTGGAATGCCTTTGAACCCCATTCGGAAGAACACCTTCGCGCCATACAAGAAAGGTAACTCGACAAGGATACCACTTGGACTAGGATACAAACCCACAACTGAAGAAGTTCTCGAAATGCTCGCTCAAGTCCAAAATCGCAAGTACGTAGGAGTCCAAATGAGACCGTATCTCCCCACTTTAAATGGATACTTCGTTCAAGAAGGAAGTTCGGAACTCTTTCATGGATTTCCCGAACCTTGGCATTATCGAGATCTTTCATGATTGCTACTTCATTCCTCCCGAAACGGTTCCTACCGTCAAAACCCGTCAAGCACCTTGCTTCGACGAACAAGCTGTTAGCCTATTGTTTGGAGAGGACCGATTCATTAGGGCCGCGCAGGATGAGATCATTACTATGATACTTCAGGACGATCGCTTCAACCCCACTGCATTGATCACAGAAATCGACACAAAGCAGCAGAAAGGATGGAGAAAATCTATCAAATGGACCAACAACCAAGGAAGGCTCTTCAAGCTCACTACTTTGGAGAAGGAGAGATGTTCAAAGGAGAACCGAAGACGACGAGTTCGAATCGAGTCGAGTCGGAGTCAGAGTCAGAGTCTAGAGGAGTCATTAGAGAGTCTACTCCTGTTGTCATCCCCACTCCCTTCGTTTCTCCTAGCTTAGCCTCGAGTAGTCACGGTAGTTCGGGGAATGCCCCAATTACTGTCCCTTTGCCGCCACTGACCATGGATCAGTTGGCTCACTTGTTTCAACTTTACTCAAATCTTAATATGAATAAATCAGGTTCTGCTTACTCTCTGTATTCTTTCGAGTGCAATTCTGTTTACGATGATACTGAGGATGACAAGGACCCAGACTTGACCGAAATACCTCCCTACGTAGCCAAAGAAATATTACAGGAAGGGGAAGGGGGACCAGTAATAGAGGATACCGAACCCATCAACATAGGAACCGAATTAGAACCCAAAGAACTTAGGATAGGGACTACCTTGAGCTCTACCGAAAGGGCCGATTTCATAGACCTCCTAAATGAATTTAAAGACGTTTTCGCTTGGTCCTACAAAGACATGCCAGGGATCGACAGGGATATCGCCGAACATAGGATTCCAATTAAGCCAGGTTTCAAACCTGTGAAACAGAAGCTTCGACGAATGAGAACAGAATGGGCTCTAAAGATTAAAGAAGAAGTTGATAAGCAATTCAAAGCCGGGTTCATCAAAGTTTCCGAGTACTCTGACTGGGTAGCTAACATAGTACCCGTGCCCAAAAAGGATGGGAGAATCCGTGTTTGTGTTGACTTTAGAGACTTGAACAAAGCAAGCCCAAAAGATGACTTCCCTCTACCTCACATCGACATATTGGTGGACAATACTGCAGACCACGCATTACTATCCTTCATGGATGGATATGCGGGTTATAACCAAATCAAGATGGCCATGGAGGATATGCACAAGACCGCATTCGTCACCCAATGGGGAACATATTGCTATACAGTAATGCCATTCGGATTAATCAACGCCGGGGCTACATACCAACGAACCGCAACTACACTCCTACATGACATGATGCACAAAGAAGTTGAGGTATATGTAGATGACATGATCGTCAAATCCAAGGAAAGAGAGGGACATATTGCAAACCTTCGCAAGTTCTTCGCAAGGCTACGAAAGTACAACATGAGGCTCAATCCTCAGAAGTGCACATTCGGGGTGACATCTGGCAAACTCCTGGGATACGTGGTTAGTCAAAGAGGAATAGAAATAGATCCTTCCAAAATCAAAGCTCTGATCGAAATGCCACAACCTCAAACAGAAAAAGAAGTCAGGGGATTCCTGGGAAAGGTACAATACATAAGTCGATTCATATCGAAACTCACCATAATTTGCGAGCCTATCTTCAAGAAACTCAAGAAAACAGACCACACCATGTGGGACAACGATTGTCAAAAGGCGTTTGACCGAATCAAGGAGATATTGGCTAAACCACCAGTGCTCATGCCACCACAACGAGATCAACCTCTTGGTTTATATCTCACAGTAACTGAAACCGCCATGGGTGCTATGCTGGCTCAAACTGTAGGAAGTGAAGAAAGAGCTATTTACTATCTAAGTAAGAAGTTCTTGGAATATGAGTGCAAATACTCGCAACTCGAAAAGACATGCCTCGCTCTTGTGTGGGCAACGAAGAAGCTACGTCACTACATGCTTAGCTACTCCGTCAAGATATATTCCAAAATGGATCCAGTCAAATACCTCTTCGAGAAACCCGTCCTCAACGGACGTCTTGCAAGGTGGACTCTGATGCTCTCAGAATTCGACCTCAAATATGTGCCACTGAAAGTTATAAAAGGTCGCGCCGTCGCCGAATTCTTCGCAGAAAATCCTATCAACGACGCACAAACCATAGACACTTGGTCATTTCCCGACGAGAATATACTTCAAACAGACGTAGACTCTTGGGATCTATACTTTGATGGAGCTTCAAATTTAAGAGGATTCGGAATAGGAGTGTTGCTCATTTCTCCTGAAGGCGAGCATACACCGATTGCTGTCAAACTCGACTTCGAGGTGACAAACAACGCTGCAGAATATGAAGCTTGTCTCATTGGGCTACAAGCGGCAGTAAGCCTAGGCATCAAAAACCTCCGAGCACATGGGGATTCATCGCTGATCATCAACCAAGTTACAGGATCCTGGAAAATACGAAGCGAAAGCCTTGCACCCTATCAAGCTAGGATAGACCAAGTGGCTCAATTCTTTGATCACGTAACCTACCTACACCTACCTCGAGAGGAAAATCAATTTGCAGACGCTCTTGCGAAACTTGCATCTTTGATAAATATGCCAGATCACATGATGGAAATGCCTTTGTGTATCGAACGACGATCAGAACCAGCTTATGTCCATCAAATCACCGATGAAGAGGAAATCGCACAGGAACCCTGGTTCCAAGCGATCCTGAATTTCAAGCTTAATGGTACCTATCCGCCGGATATGGACAAAAGGGGACAACGTGCTATATGCCTATTAGCTTCCCAATACATCCTGATGCAAGGAGAGTTATACAAAAGAACACCTCTTGGTGTAGTCCTACGTTGCCTTGATCATTCACAGGCACGAAAGGTGATGGAAGAAGTCCACGACGGAGAATGCGGTCCTCACATGAGTGGGCCCATGATGGCAAAGAAAATCACGCGTTTAGGATATTATTGGACCACCATGGAATCTGATTGCATCAAATACGTGAGACATTGCCACAATTGCCAAATCTTCGGGAATGTACAACATGTCCCTCCTTCATTGCTATATACGATGACATCTCCTTGGCCATTCTCCGCATGGGGAATTGACATAATCGGGAAGATAACCCCAGCCGGAACAGGAGGTCACTGTTTCATTCTAGTAGCAATCGACTATTTCACCAAGTGGGTAGAAGCGGCTTCCTACACTGCTCTTACGGCTAAAAATGTGGCAAAATTCATACAAAACAACATCATCTGTCGATATGGTTGCCCACATGAGATCATCAGCGATAATGGGTCACACTTCCAAGCTGAAACCGAGCAATTGCTAGCCAAATACAAGATTAAGCATCACCACTCTTCGCCCTATAGACCACAGACTAATGGCGCGGTAGAGGCGGCAAACAAGAACGTTGTCACAATTCTCAAGAAAATGACTGACAACTATAGAGATTGGCCAAGCAAGATACCCTTTGCTTTATGGGGATATCGTACATCAGTCAGGACACCCACTGGGGCCACTCCTTTCTATTTGACCTACGGCATGGAGGCCGTACAACCAGTCGAGCTAGAAATACCATCCTTGCGTATTCTACTAGAAAGTCAAATCCCTGAAGCCGATTGGAAGAAGGATAGATATGAAGAACTCATCCTCCTGGATGAACGTAGGCTACGCGCCTTACATAATGTCCAAACATATCAAGCACGTATCAAACGAGCTTTCAACAAAAGGGTTAGGCCAAGAAACATCAAAGAGGGAGACTTGGTACTCAAATCGGTTAGAGCTCTTTTACCCGTCGATCCAAGAGGAAAATTCAAACCTAATTGGGCCGGACCATATCTAGTCAAATCCATACTCCCAGGGGGTGCGGTTAGAATCACAAACCTAGATGGGAATGAGTTTTCGAACCCCACAAACCTTGACCAACTGAAACGATACTATGCCTAGAATAGGACCACACACGCGCCTCGCGTAAACCCATGTGTCGCTCTTGTGGCACTGAATAAACGGCTCCTGGCCAAGCTGAAATAAGCTAAGTGTCACTATGCTTCTGCATTTTGACAAAATTGTCGTCCTCATATCATCAAATAAACTAAATTCGCACCTTGAGAACAAGCAAAAGCTCATGCTTATTTTCTATGTTCATTACAAGCTCTTGCTTCGAACAATTATTCTTTTACATTTACTCGAACTACGCGCAAGGGTTTGATTTCGCTTTTTTTAAGTGAATACGTAGGCAATCCTTCACGGGATTCAACCCAATATACCTAAAATGTAGATATAAGGACATTTGCATTGCATTTGAAATTCGACAAGAATAATAAAAGAAAATCATGGAGGTTTCTTAACCATTTAACCTTTTTATTTCATTCATTTTCTAATAATAATAGTACGATACATAATAAAAATAGAATAGGCTAGGATTCTAAAAATCCCTCCTTTTTATTACAACAATAATAATAATAATCAGATAATAAATAAGGACTCGGGCTATTCCTCCATCTTCCCTTTGCCCTTGTCATTCTTGTCGTATTTCTTGTCACGACCTCGAGCCGGGCGCTCTTGCACCACTTCAGACCTAATCACCAGCGGTCTTTCTCGAGGCCTGACTCTTCCACTCTTTCCAACCACCATCTCTGCAACAGGAGTAGTCTTTGATTTCTTCGAAGGACGAATGACCTGAAATCCAGCTTCTTCTTCCCCTTCTGTCAGATGCTTCTCCTTCTCTTTCTCTCCCTCGCGCACCTTGTAGTCAACAGGCTCGCGTTTCCTCAGTCTCTCGCGTTCTTCTGAAGTTGCAGCCTTTCTCCACCTCAGATAGGAATCCGACACCCACAAAGCATTGGCGGAGAAGCTCAAGAACCACATGTTCCTTTGGGCCCATTTGATAGCCCACTCCCTTCGGCTCTCGGTGGTAAGCGCTACAGCGGTCTGCGGAACAGTATCAAGCCTCGGGATAGTCTGCTTCAAACCAACTTGCCTCATCAATCTCTCAGGAAAGATGCATACCATGAACTCCAATCCCGGAATGCGCACGGACCTAGTAGGATCCAAAGAAGACACTCCAGTGACAGACTTGAGGTGCCACCATGGTACGACCCACCCAATCAACGGGCCGTCATCATTCTTCAGCTTGTTCTTCCAGTAGTCACAGACCCGAGTGAAGTCCACCATGTACAACCGCGTCCTCATCGCAATCATACGGGAATGATAGGAAAGTGCGTGAACTGGGGGCTCGAGCAGTCGGAGCCGTTCCATAAGCCAAACCTACCAAAAGCAGGTATTAGACAAAAAAAAAAAAAAAAAAAAAAAAAAAAAAAAAAAAAAAAAACGAAAAAAAAAAGAAAAAAAAAACGAAAAAAAAAGGAAAAGAAAAAGAAAAGGTGTCTTTTACCTGTAAGATGACGGGACTCCCCAAAAATGGAAAATCGCGGTTGGATTTCCTATTATCCAAACCCAAGATAATCTCCCCTAAGCACAAGCAAGCTGGGCTCCTGCGCAGCTCCATTTGCTCGATAAGACCCAAAAGACGAGGATCACCTTGCAAATCTTCATCAACGTGTCCGTGGAAGACATACACATGAAGCAAACAAAAGCCGAACGCTCTCCTCCTAGCAACATAAGAGACAGTGGGGTCAGCCCTGTTGATGAATCGGTCTACAAAGTCCAGCATTCTCACGCCTTTCGGGGTAACCAAACGATCCACCTCAAGTCTAGTCAATCCGAGCAGGTCTCTGAATTTTGTCTTATACCCTTGTGAAGTGTAAGGAATGGCAGGTAAATGTTCAGGGTCCCACCCACCAATAGCAGCAATTTCCTCTGGAAAAGGACAAATATCACCCCCTGGGAACGCGAAAACATGACAATTTGGGTCCCAGTAGTCAAGGCAAGCATCCAAGAACGGTTTTACAACCTTAATGAGTTTCAAGCTCAATAGAGACCCAAGGTTATAAGCACCCATGTCGTGCTTCTCAACATTCGAGAATTCATTAGTCCATTCCTTCAGACGGATCTCCAAAGTATTCATGATTACAATTTTCTCTTGAAAATTAATTTTGGGAGTTTTTTATGTGGATTAACGGAGAAGAGACGAAAGAATTATATGATTTAAAGCTTCATCGACGCTTCTATTTATACTAATTGCTGTTTCCAAAAATCCGCCAGAAGAGACACACTTGGGAACAGGCGCAGCTCCTGCTGCGCCTATTCAAAGCGACGCAGCTCATGCTGCGCCTCTTCCCTAGGCTCACTTCCTGCGATTTCCGCGTTTGGATCTTTCCTAATTCCATAACGAATAATTTCCTATTCCTACGGGATTTTGTTTTGGTAAATACGAGCAATTTACCATGTTTCATGTCTCCTAAATTCGCGGGCACGCATTCCGAGGCGACGTCGACACATTCGCCATTTTCATCGCACTTAATTCTTCTTTTGGTCACTTATTTATTTCATTTTCCTTTTAGGAAATTTCATTTTCTTTTTAGGAAATAATTTTCTTTTGTTTCAACATTTTCATTTCTACACTTGTAGATTTCTCTTTTTTCTTTTTTTAGGGGGTAACCCTCCCTACCGTCCGGTCATTTCCGACAAAATTTTTGCATTTTGTCCTTTTGAGTCTTTTTTTGCGTTAATTAAGGCCATATGTGTATGAAATGTATGTTTTGCGTGATTTCTATGTAAATTTCGGCAGCATGACGGCGTAAACCGTTGTCTACCAAACCTGTTCAAGAACTAACCTGCAGGTACAAGCAACACAACCCAACAGCAAAGGCACTCAGGCCGTCATATATACAAATGTACAAGCAAACAGGGGGCTTCCGCCCCAAATCAAAGTCCAAAGTCCAGGCAAACTGGGGGCTTGCGCCCCAAACAAGTCCAAAAATGTTCAAACCAGAAGTCCAAATGTACAAGTCTACAAAACTACAAAACAACTACCGCTGGGCACCCTCCAACTCAGCAACTCTTGCTGCAAGAACGGCATTCTCGGCATCCCGAAACTCGAGCTCCCTCAGCAAGCGAGCCGTCTCCTCCCGGGACTGGGCCAACTCTCGCTCCAACCCGCGGTCAGCCTGTAAACAGCAATAAATTGGCTCATGTCAATCAATTCAAGCAAAATCAAAAAAACCGAAAACCAACAATCAAAAGAAATCAAATGAGGTTCATACCTGACGATCTCGACCACCGACGAGTGCCTCGATGGCGGTAGCTCGTAGCCGGTTGGCCACCCTCTATAGTGCCACGAACCGGGATGGCGCGACCTACATGTCAAAAGAAATTCTCAGTAAGGTGAACAAGTCAAATCAAATGTGTTCTTACACGAAAGTTATATAAGCTGGAGGCTCACCCTCCGAATCAGATGCTGCCAGTCGTCTAGGCCAGCATCCGTCACGGCTACGTCAAAGTCACGCAACTCGGAGATCGTCGTCCTCCCAGTCGCGTCGGTGTACTCGAGGGTCTCAGGGTACACTGGGGGCTCGATGCCCGCCGCCTCGACCTCCTGTAAAGACAAATAGCTCTCATTAATCGACGATCTTTCGTCGTAATTCCCGGAATCGAATCAAGTAAATAAAGGATACTCACCACTACTGGCCAGTACGCCAACCTCCCGTAAAGGAACGCCGAGTAGTCCTCGCCAGGCAGAAGAAGGTCGTCGCCACTGGCACCAGCCAAGTTCGCCTCCCTCTCAGCCTTAGAAGGCTCCCTGAACATCGTCCTCGGAGGATCGATGGGAACCGTCAACGCGCCCCGAGAGCACTGACGAGCCAAACGCTCGCCCAGATACCACACAGGACCCATCGACGTCCACAACAGCAGCCGACTCGGGCTCCTAGGTCGAAGGACCTCAGCAACAAAAGGAGGCGCTCGAGCGTACTCCGCCCAAGGTCTGGGCACCCACTGCGACGAGATAAGGCAAAGATCATTCCTATGATCAATTAAAAGCAAAGGACAAAAAAATATAAATAAATACGAATGGGATACTCACGCTGCTCAGCTGAAGGGCGTTCACGTCCCGCCGGTAGACATTGTGAGAAGAACGCTTGCTCTTCGTCCGGCACATCACCCAATCCCTCACCACGGGATAGGCCTTCTCCAGCGGCTCCGTCCTCTTCGGCGCGAGACTCGGGAAGTAAGAGTACACCCATGCCTATAAAACGGAATAATCAATAACGATCTTTCGTAAATCGATAAAGAAAAGAATTTGCTTTGGTCTAAAGGACGGTTCATACCTCCAACAGTAGCCCAGGTCCGACAGCGCCAGGAGAAGTCCCCTTCTCCATCAACTCCGGACGAACCATGGCCCTCATAAAGCGGATGAGGACCGCAAAACCAGCAGTGACCCAATCCCAACGTCCTAGGGAACTCAGGTCAGAAAGAAAGGGAAGAAGCTTCGTCGATAGCCTCTCGCCCTTGTCTCCGAGGTAAATCGAAGACAGGAACCACCAAAGCCACGGGAGCTCTCGCTCGGTTTGTACAGGAGGAGGAGCAGTCTCCCTCCCATCGATCGTCACCAGCTCCGGGGTCTTCCCCGCAAAATAATCTCGGACATAGGTACTGGGTACCAAGCCCGGCACTGCAACAGCCTTCGGCGATAGGTTCCAGCCGATCAACCTCCTCGCCTCGGCCGAATCCGCCCTCATGGCAGTCTCCGGCCACACCATCCCCTCGGTCCCACACGGCAGACCAGAAATCATGCCGTAATCCTCCAAAGTAACTCCCACCTCACCGAAAGGCAAGTGAAACGTGGAAGTCGTATCCCAGAATCGATCCAGGAAAGCGCGAACCAGGCTAAGGTTAGCCCGCAGCTTCCTCTTCACGATATCCCTCCAGACCTGAACCAGAGGACCAAACGCTCCACGCTCGATCATGGCCCTCTCCTCCGCCGACAGCCGCTCATAGTGCTCCATCGCTGTCGTGTAGCCCGAGAACGACCTGATGTTCCCGGCCTCCTATTATGATGTGAAACAAAGCTATCCTTAGTTTTGAATGAAATTTGCAAGAAGTTTGAAAAAAAGAATGAAAGAGAATAGGAAATGAGTAGTGAATTCTTATTTACCAAGCTCTTCACCGTCCTGTAGGACAGGTGACCCTCTGCAGCCCACACGAGGTGCCTACTCTCCCAGGTCTCAGCCCACGCAGGAGCTCCTCTCAGCTGACGACTTCCTCGCCCGACGTTGGCCCGTCGCGGGGCCTCCTCCTCCTCAACGGCCTCCTCCTCGTGAGCCTCGCCTCCAGTAGCCATCACCGCATCGGTGAAGACCTGCTCCAAGACCTCCTCAACAGCAACGTCTACCTCCATGAGAGTCCTCCCGGAAGTAGAAGCCTCACCTGCAACATTAGAGTAAATTTAGGCCGCGTCACATGACGGCAAGCCTTTGTTAAGGAGTTTTCGAGTCCTCGGAGCCCCGAAAACGCCCTTTCCATGCCATCTTTGGCCATATTCCCGCCAACCCAATCACTCGTGTCATAAATTGGGTCAAGTCAAGCCCAAGTCAAAGCCTAATTCCGGGTTCAAGCCGAAAATTCGGCAGCATTTCGTTATAACGGCGATTATGCCCTAAAAAGTGTCCTGAAACAGTTGTCACAAACCAAAATTCCGAAATGATAACTCAATGAAAATTCAAAGCAAATGCATGGTTATGTTCCTAACATTACCTACTATCCGTTTCTAGCATCAATTTCGCAAGACAAATCCATTTGGGGGAAAAGCCCCAAATTTTCGATCAAAAGGGTCGAAAACCCTAATTCTCGCGGCTCAAAATTCGACGAATGTAGATGATTAATGCAAGATTAAGACACATACCTCGATTAGTCATGTTTAATGCAAGCTTTTGAATCCAACCTTGACGGAAATGGTGAAGATTTGAGAGAGAAATTGAAGGATTTGAGTTTTCGAAATAATGAAACATAACCTTCTGATTTCGCGTTTTTACACAGAATTGCCAATTTGGGGAAAAGACGCAGCAGGCGCTGCGCCTCTTCCAAGAGACGCAGCTCTTGCTGCGCCTCTTCCTTGTGTTCCCTCCATGCGAATTTTTAAAAATTCGTTATGAGTTCGTTATTAGTGGGCCCATCTTTGGTGCGCCTCTTCTTCAATGCTATTATGTTCTTTTGGTCCGTTTCGACAATTTTCTTTCGTTCCGGCCCGCATTTTATCCAGCGCGACAGTATTTTGCAGTATTTGTCCCAGGATCATCTTATCCAGTGCAGCGGTATTTTGCAGTATCGCTCAACTCATTTTTATCCGGCGCAGTAGTATTTTGCAGTACTGTTCGTTCAAGATTCTTTCATGACGATCAAGATGTTCCTAGTCGTCTGTCCCCAAGCGCAGTAGTATTTTGCAGTACTGCTCACTCAAGATTTCTCTCGCGACGATCAAGATGTTCCTAATCGTCACAATATTTCACCAGCAAGAATTTGTTTGAGACCAACGCAAGCAGATTCAACCTCAAATTTCGCCAGAGTTCGCTTGAGACCGACGCAAGCGGATTCCCCAGCAGTTTCTACCGACGTCCTGCTGCTTTCAATAGTTCTTGTTTCCCCGCAGAGTTCGACCAAAGTTCCCTGTGACCCCTAATGTCTTCAGACACCAAGTTATATTCATACCAAAGAGTTTTGCCGAAGCGTCTTCAGTCCCGTTTCACCCAGGGGTATCTCAGGTATGGTCTCTTCTTATGGCTGGCGAGCTTCCTTACGTAGTCTAATGGACTTTAAACGACCCTCCCCGATAGTCGACAGACTCTAAAATGTTCCCGACGACAGGTCCTTGGCTCAGACCCCTTGAGCCGCCTCGCGTCGCCATAGTTGTCAGGTTGTAATCTTCGATTGACCTGATGGCTATACTTTGACTTTCGCCTTGTCCAAGCCTCAGTCAAAGTGGGGGCTCTGTAGACACCTCGTTTCTGCACCTCCCGTAAAACACCCGGTGATGATTGGGCCGCATGTTTGATTCGCGGAACGATTTGTGACAGTTCGTAAGATTATCGTCAAGTGTTTGCTCAAATATTAATGTCAACCTCTTAGTTGTCATCTACGTCCTGATACGGTCGTTTTGGCAGTAATTAGAGTACATTCGGAGTCCGGGTCAAAAACCGTCTCCATTTTCTGATAGCTGTTAAATCCCGAGTCAGAATGTTCTGGAATGTTCCGGATATTTCTATTCCATATTTCATAAACTTTATTTTTTGGCAAATAGATCTCCGTAATATTCATATTAAATATTTAAGATAATCGAATTATTTCCGTCCTACCATAACTCAAACGCGGAAATCTTTCTTCAGCAGGAGGAAACCTCCTGGGAACAGACGCAGCAGGTGCTGCGCCTCTTCCAAGGGACGCAGTGGCTGCTGCGCCTCTTCCCAGGCCCTTCTCTGCATGATTTACGTATCTTTTTTCATATCTTTCCGAGATTCACTTCCGAAGAGTCTCCGAAACCCTATTCCTTCACGTGATTAGTATAAATAGGAGCCTTCGTTCCTCATATTTCTCACGCGAGTGTCCGCCCTTCTCTTCTCCCTTTGCATTCTAGACTTCGTTCTTACTAATTGGCGCCTACGTGCTTGGACTTCCGACCACGTAAGCTCGGATCTTTCCGGGTACCAGCCTTTCCGTTGCATGACCGACCAATTTGACCAACTACACTCAATCAATCTTAATTAATCAATCGTTTTCCTCTTACGAGGGCACTCTTTCCTTGCATTCGCGTCGAGCATTCACTAGTCGATTCTTAGTTCATCTCGTTCCGTCAACATGTAAGTCTGAGGGTGTAATCTCTCCTTTTATTTATTGTATTTTTACTTTTTTCGTATCATCCATTGTAAGATTTATGTCGAAAACACCGTTAAAATCGATTTCTAAAACCGTGCTTTAAAACTCGGTTTTTTGCGGATTTCCGAGATGAACGAGACGTCGAGAAAAGACGCAAAGAATCGCTGCGCCTCTTCGAAGGAGCGCGCCTCTGCTGCGCCTCTTCGTGAGGGCCGCGATTCTGCTTCTTTTCTTCTTCTTCGTCCTCTGTAATTTTTGTCTTGCTTTTATTTTGTTCGTTTGATTAACTCTTCGTTCACATGATAGCATAATAATAATCACATGTATATATTTCATCATTCATTCACATGTTTAATTCATCTAATCCGACTCAAATCCTAAATAATCCGATATTTACGGGTTTTCGTCATTTAATATTCAATTCGGGTTTTAGAAATTCAATTCGTTCATATTGAGTTTCTGGAATTCGCCATCGATATATTTTCATCTGTTTATTCGCATGTTCATCATATATTCATTAATTTGTCATCAATTCATCTTGTTTACTTTATTTCATTCACCCATGTCACTAATCAATCATTCGTCTCATGTAATTAATCCGTTCAAATTCCGTCTCATTCATGTTTTACTGTTTTTATGACTAATTCACATGCTAAATAATATATTAATCACTTCCTTCCGAGTAATTATATCTAATCAATCCTTAAAAATTAACAATTAACATTAACGGTTTGCAGTTCCGGCTTCACAGCCAGAACTCACCCTTGGAACAGACGCAGCAACTGCTGCGCCTCTTCCAGAGGGCGATCTCTCTTGCTGCTGTTCGAGATGAGTTCGTCCCCTGAACTCCTTTTCTCTTTGACGTAATTAATTAGTATGTATTAATTAACTATTATCCGTAATATCACGCTAATTCCTGTTCGTATTTTATTTCTTTTATTCTTTTATTCTTTTCTCAAATCATCCGTTTTAAAGGTATTTTCGACATAAATCGCCTATCTCAATGTAATTATTGTAGTTCATGTTTATTGTATTTTATTTATTGTTTGTATGTTTCCACATGTAAATCAACATTAAATCCAACTTCGACATCAATTGTTTGCTAACTTAATTGTTCACCGACTTAGTCTAATTCTCACATGTTAGGATTAATCTATGGATGTTGCATTGCATGCATTATAGCCGACGATATATCAAGTACGAATAACTTCCCTAATCATTAGTAGAGGCCGCTATCGAGGCGGGCGGGATTAGGTGTTCGATCAAAAGAACTTCCTAATCGTACCCTCACCCTTACTCCAGGATCTCCGTGAGCACCCGTGTTCATTGGCATCCACGAGAGTCATTCTAGACATAGAATGCTAAGGGTAACGATTGCTTAGTGTTCATGTCACTACTTTGTGTCTTAACATGACACGAGGTATTCGAACGGTTCCAATTTCCCATAAAAATTGGTGGCGACTCCATACAAAATGCAAACGCTTGTTTTCGATCCTCACCAAGCGCCCCCGTGGGCGGCCCGCTGTCCACAGGTAGAAGTAATAAGGAGTTGAGATATTAAATGGAATTGTTGAGTATAAAGAGAAAAGAAGGATAAAAGTAAGCTGAGAAAAATGTTCACCGGAGTTATGTAATATAAAAGTAAGGAATCATCGGGATGTATGATACTACCAAGAGTAATTGAGTTAATGGTTATACAGAAGTTTCAGGACAACATGATTAATCATGAGTTTTGAGGAATTAAGGGAGCAAGAGGTTGATTTAGTATCTGCACTTTGTGAGATTTTGGTGGAGAGTTAGATGACTATACAATTAAGGATGGAATTGGAAATAGTGTTGAGGTGATTTTTGTTGATGTATGTGATGTTCGTTATTTGGGATGTTAACCAAAGATAGGAAAGAAATCGTGATGTTTAGAGATGAGTGTAAGAGGTTTGATGTCCAGACAGTGGTAGTGTCATGGTTTGTGACTAGTGGTTAAGGGTGGTGGTATATTAGAAAGGTAGCAATTCTAAAGAGGTTGATTTTGTAGAGACCAGATTGATAAATATGGTTATGAAAGAGTATAAGATGTGGTTATATGAGGCGGTTGTTAGTAGTTGAGTATTAATGGTGTGGCTACATTTGGCAGAGGGTGATGGATATGGGAATGGGAGAATATGTTATGAGGTGTATACGAGTTAAGCTCGGGTGAGAGGTAACTTTTATCAGGTGGTAACTTACGTGATCAGGATTGACTAGGTGCATGTGATTACGGGTCTATGATATGTGTAAATGTTTGTGTGAGGTTCTGACCTCACAAGAAGTGGTATGGTGTGATAATTATAAAGTTGTTATATGATTTTTTTTTGTAATTTATGTTGAGTACGATATACTAATGGAATGAGGTTCAAAAGGTAATGATTTGATTGATCTGACATGGATAGTTAAAATTGTATGTGTATTGATGATACATGTTTGTTCCGTGAAATGGTAAGGATGATGTTCATGAGATTTTTGTCAGTTTATTCCGTATAATATGTTGTGTTATAATCTAGTAAAACGGTTGAGTGAGTTTTCTTGTTCGAAATGTCATACCGAGTCAGTGTTTATGGGAATTATATGTGATCGTGATGTTTATCGATGTGGTTGTTGTGCCTCGAGTGGTGATCCGGGCATGGTACTTCATGTTGTGATGCGAGTATTTTCGCACTACGGTGCGGCTGTTGGTGGCGGTGTTGCGATGCCGTCACCGGTTGTGGTGGAGTAGGCAGGATGATTATGATTCGAGTTTCGAAAGTACATACCAGTTATACATAAATTGTTGTTTTGTTTGATGTTGCTCCTGCGAGTTTCGGTTTGTACGATGAGACAGACGGTTGTCTTGTTTATTGATGTTTTCTTTACCAAGTTAAGTTGGGAATGAGGGTAGAGTATGATATGAAATAGAGTTGTATATGTTTTCTTTGTTGTCATGGTATAGTGATATTCTGTTGATGGGACACGGTTGTGAGAGGTTATTCTGATAATTTTGATCTTGTTCTAGATAAGGCTTTAGTGGACATGGTAATGGCAAGTGATTCGTAAAACATGTGTGGTAATGACCTGAAAGATGCAGGTGGTTCATAATCCTTTGTTGAGACAGTGAGTGTAGGGTGTTGGGGAAGTTAGTGTCATGTTAAGTTATGTATGAGTTTTGCGGTAATGAAGGAAAGAACTTGAGGATCTAGTGTGAGTGTACGTAACGAGTGTGGATCGTGAGTTATGCTTTTGGGAGATAGGTGCTTTACATAGAGAGGTATGTTATTTTGCAGTAATAATGGAGAGTTAGTATGGTGTTTTTGCTACGAGTTTTATGGTATAGGTTAGGTGGTGTGCCGAATGAGTTGAGGTATGAGAAATGTTTAAGTAAGAGAGCCTTAGATATATGCATGGCGAGTGTTTAGATTATAGGTGGTTATCTTTGACATGCGGTGGTGATGAGGATAATGAGACGATATAGCTAGGATTTAGTATTAGTGAGTTACGAGGACGTAACATTTATCTTAAGAGGAGTAGGATGCGATAAAAGAGATTTTGATGGTTGTGTATATGGTGGTATATGCGCAGTAGAGTGTTGGTGTAGCATAAAGAAGGAAGTTGTATATTTTGTGGTTGATGTTGTTAAAAGGACATGGTCGTGCTTGTAGTAGTGTGATGTTTAGGAGTGTGAGAATATTTCACTAGTGTTGACAGTTGGATGATGAGGTTATGAGAGTGAGTAAACTTCGAGGACGAAGTTCCTTTTAAGGGTGGTAGAATGGAACATTTCGTTTGATGTTTGTGAATGTCTTGATATTGGATTTTCTAATGGATAATATGTTACGGAGCTAGCAGCGTTTGTGGATAATAGTTGGTGGTGTTGGGAGTTGGTGTCGAGAGAGAATATGATGTAGTAGATACGATATCGTGAGCGATGAGTGGAGGTAGGAATAGTTGGTGGAGTTGGTGTTAAGAGTTCATGGTTTCATGTTTGGTCGGTTGGGGTTTTGTTTTGACTTCTTAGTTGGTTGTTGTGTCTTGATCGAGTTAGTATGTTTGTTTTTGGGTATGGGTTGAACTTCGGGGACGAATTTCTTTTAAGGAGGGAAGACTGTAATACTACGGTTTTATGAGTCTTAGGGTACTCTATCGAGTAGGCCTTACTCTGTCGAGTAAGGGTGAGTTGCAGTTTATAATAGTTTCTGACCTGTTGGGTACTCGATCGAGTAACTAAGATACTCGATCGAGTAAGGGGGCACTCGATCGAGTACCTTAGCTACTCGATCGAGTAGCCGGTTTACGGGGAGTTATTTCTCGGGTTTTGTTAATAATGCGATTAAGGTATATATTACTTCCGTCACTTTTCCTTAAACACTTTTTAAAACCTAATCACTGAGAAAAGAGAAATCAAACTACGTTCTTCGCATCAATCGCATTGTTAGCAAATCCCGGAGCTTGGAAGGTCGGATTCCACCTTTCTTTGTATCTTTGTGATCCTTGCGTCGAGGGTAAGATCTACGTACCGTTTTTATAGTATTTCCTTAAAGTTGGTTAAACCCTAATTTTGGGAATTGGGGATTTGTGTTAGTTTTGTGATTGTTAGTAATTATGTGATTATATGTTAGGAGGAGGATTCGTAGAAGAGGAATTTTAATACAGCTGTTGAGACCGTCTGATAGTGTTGCTTTCTAGGTAGGGTTTCCCTACTCAGTATTAGTCCCATAATGGTTGATTGATGTGTTGTGATTATTGATTAATATCGTAATTGTGTTGTGACGGTTGTTGGTTGTGATTGTTTGTCTCTGGTTCTCGAGATGCGTTCTCGGCTGAGTGGAGTCACTTGCGGGAGTGGCTTCACGCCCTAGTTTCGCCCTCCGTGGAACCCGCCACGGGAGGGGATGTGCACATTAATGAACAGGGAAATCGCTCAATATGAGGAGCGGGAATTTGGTGGGTTCAGCTGCGGTCCCCCACTGGCAGGGCTGGTCCAGTGGACAGTCGGTGATTGAGATTAATGGGGCTGGTGTGATTGTGTGTGTGACGGTGTGAGCTGTTTGTTTATCGTATTGTTGATATATATAAATTGTGTGATTAGTACTGACCCCGTGTTGTTGTTTGTAAAACATGCGGTGATCCATTCGGGGATGGTGAGCAGTCATTGAGCAGGTTTGAGTAGAGTTACTGGGATAGCTGGGATGTGCCACCGTCTGATGATAGAAGTCTTCCGCTGTAGCTTTAGTAGTTTTATAAACTTTTCAGTTAACTCAGTAGACAGTTGGTTTTGAGAACATGTATTCGTATTTTGGTATTTGGTTTCAGATTGTAACCTTTCACTAAAGTTATACTTTTTAAATGTTGTTTCGTTATTGTCTTATGATTATCATGCCTCGGGTAACCGAGATGGTAGCATCCTTATACCTGAGTGGTCCTGGTAAGGCACTTGGAGTATGGGGGTGTTACAGCCGGTGCGTCTACCGCTAGCGAGGCCAAATCCTTTTTCTCCTCTAATTCCACTTCAACTCTAGCTGCTGTGTTCTACCGGTGGACCGGCTGCCGGCCTGCCGGCATAACACAGCCTTCAGAGTTTTTTCCTTCTTTTTCTTGGCATTGTGGGGAGTGTGTTCTGCCGGTGGCCAGACCGGCTGTCGGTCTGCCGGCAGAACACTCTTCTCAGCATCCTTCACTTCTCTTTCTTCTTCAAGCTAACACGGGTTGGCTCTGCACTTGGGTTTCATTCCGTCTTACCTTTTTCAAGGCTAATTCCCTGCAAAAGATCACGGGGAGCCGTAATATAGAGGCACATGGAATAAAAGGGCAAAATATGAGCGAAAGAGAGCTAAAACCGTGCTAAAGAGGTTGAAATGCATGGGGAACGGGAAGTAAAAAGGTGTAAACTAATCACATATCAATTGTAACATAATTTGTAGAATACAATATAATTATATAATTTATAAAATATGGGGTATTACAATCTTTCCTCCTTAAAACGAACTTCGTCCTCGAAGTTCACCCCATTCTCTCTCCTTTCCAACTACTCCCTGAAGTCTCATCACCGATTCTTAAGTACTCTCTCGAGGTTCTTACTGTCGTCATCACTCTCATTATGCAATTCTCATCTCTCTCACCAAGCTCGCACAAGCTCACATGTTCCTTTATAGTATACTCTCTCTTATAATCCTATGTTTACTCATACGCTACTCATATACATACTACGCTCATTTTCCTTCTTTAGATTCCCAATGGTTACAGGGCCGGCCCGTTCGACCTGCTAAAATAGAAGGCGTGGGCAAGAAAAATAAAAAAATAAACAGGACAATAAAACTAAGCCTTCTAGAATAAATGGGCGGACTTGTACTAAACAAAATTGCCCATGGATAGCCGTTAGGCCCACTATTAAAAGCAACTTCACAAAAGTCCTCAAACCCTCAGTTCGGCCCCCATTGTTCTATGCTCATTTCATTTACAATTTGTACACTCTAAACCAATTAGGTAGCGCAAATGAATACTTATTCCTTACGTATAAGTGTGAGATTGTCGGTATTTAGTTTTTCTACACTTGCCGTATAAAGATTCGTCGGGAATGGACATGCTACATTGCTACCGAGATTCTCGTATAAAGATAATATCTTTCAAGTATTTACACAGGAGTGTATGTAAACACCAACAATGCCGCACAAAGACTAAAGCAAAAATAAACTTTTGACGTTTGTATGAGAATATTGCCAAACTTGTGTTTTTTCAAAAATCTAGTAAAATTATTTTTTGAATATTGGTATATTTTATTTAATGTAAGCTTTTTAAGACAATTGTTATGTTTTTGTGGATGTAGCGATAATAAACTTGTGTTTTAATAGAAAAAGTTATTTTTGTATTTGATTTTAGTCGGGCCTGCGGGCCGGCTCGTTTTCTTGAAGTGGGCGAGTACGGGCAGTGGAAACTAGCCTCTTTAGCGGGCTCGGGATGTGAAATAAGCTTGCCAAACACTTTTCAACCAGTTTGGCTCGGCTCGTGTTCGGCTCAAGCCCGCTTTTGATTAGCTCTTCTAACATTAATACTCACTTTATCTCGGTCATTTGTTATATATTCATTTCGACACAAAGACCAAGAAACTGAAAAGAGAAGAGAAAAATAATTATAAATTAAGGTGTTACTTCACATTAGAGCTAACTGACAAGTTTGACCCGACCCAAACCGGAGCAAACCCGACCCGACAGGACCCGAAACCGACCCGACCCGAGGACGACTCGTAACCCGACACGACCCGATTATCAGTGACCCAAACCCGACCCGATATTGACCCGATTAAATTAATGACCCGACAATTATTAAGCTTAATTTTGTTCAAAATAAAAGTGATTTTGTGTTTACATATGTTTGATTTAGTAATGAAGTAAGTAAACCAAATAATAGTTAAAAACTAAATTTAATAGTAAAAAATTGTAGGAATGTGATTAAGTAACCGGACCCGATAATGACCCGACCCGAAACATCATTTGACCCGAAATGACCCGACCAAATAACGACTGAACCCCACCCGACCCGAAAGGATATGCTGACCTGATATGACCCGACCCGACCCAAACCTGACCCGACTGACCCGATTGCCTCCTCGACTTCACATGTCCACTTGCTTGTATAGTTAATTGTATCACATATCACTCGTTTTCTTATGTAAATTTTACCAAAAGTAAAAATAAATAAAATATAAATGAATGATACACCCAAACGAAGATAGATAATAATTGATTACGATGGAGGGAGTAACCCGTCACAAGCAAGACGCTTTGAATATGAAAATGTTTTACAGGAGAATTAAGACTTGAAATGGGAGTAATGGAAACGCTAGCTAGTCAAATTCTTTTCATTTGTTGCATTAATGAACACGTTTTACTGAAGACTATTCACAATACTATCGCTATCGAGTGGCCCAGTTTTCTAATAAAACAATCTAATTTTCTTTTGTAAATTTCAACGCAATTCAAGAATTTAGTTGTTTACGATAAGTGAGAATTTCCAATCTACTAAAAGAATAGACGAATCTAAAGATTTTTCCGGTTAAATCATTTAACTTATAAATTAGAGTAGATCTCGCGCAGAAGCACGATTTTTTAAATCGTTGTGTATAGAGTAATAATTAAATATTAGTATTTAACTGTATTTTAAATTTAATTGTAAGATAAACAATTTTTATTGTGTAGTAATAAGAGTTAGAAAATATAAAATTTGACATTTTTAGTCCGAATAAAATTGACAATTAGCCCGAATAAAATTGACAATTTATCTGGTTTTCTTTTTCTGAAAAAGTTATTTATAAAAAATAAGATTGTCAGTTTAACATAAACAATTTATGTTGCTAAATGTCTCAGTGAAGTGTATAGCTATTATTGTAATTTTGTAAAATTATACGAAATAAAAAATATAAAGGAATAAGGTGAAAATCATACACTAATTTAATAATGTGAGTATAATTCAGATACAAATATGAGGAAAATTTAATAACATGAGTCAAAATATTAAGCCCAATTATGAAAGTTTTGGTATTTCAGAAGATATTCGGATACGTAATATATTAGGTCCAACATAGGTACTAGTAAAATAACTTCCAAAATTGAGGCTCAATTGCTAAGAGTATTTTAGGCGGGAAAATTCCAAGTTTTTTCTATTCTTTTTTAGTAAAGAGAAGATTAGGCCTAATAATTGTGGATATCAATACTATATATTAAATCCAGAAACCAAGGGATTTCAATGTAATTAAAGAAAGTTATACAAATTAATTATACTATATAGTTTTAAATCAATAGTACCGTGTGATGGACCCGATTAAGGGATCTCAATGCAAATATTATATAGTTTGGGTTAAAATTAAATTATATAGAAGTTTGGTAATTTTCCTAAACATTTATAAGAGAATAAAACATGGTCAATTTCCTTAAAATAAAATAATTAATTAAGATGATCAATTTCCTTAAAATAAAATAATTAATTAAGATGGTCAATTTCCCTAAAAAATAATAATTAATTAAGATGGTCAATTTCAAGGAGACTAAAAGAAAGAAGATGTTTGGTAATTTTCCTAAATATTTATCAAAAACCATAAGATGGTCAATTTCCTTAAAATAAAATAATTAATTAGTATAAACATGCACATTTCTGCTATTAATTATTATCATCATAAAATTATATTTAAAATTTAAAATCTATGCAATTTTATTAAACTTTATAGTTTATTGGATGTATAGAGATGTAATTATTTAACATACAAAAATATAATAAGTAGGTTATAAATAATTCAAGTTAGATTCCATAATATATAATATTGCATAATTTTTTCGATTTGATTTAATGCATATATGTAATATATTTATATAAATATATAATCCTCTTAAAATTGCATGCCTAAGTAATAAAAGTAATTTCGTCAGTAAAGAAAATAATTGTAGTAACATTGGATATAGTTATATGATAATCACTCATTTGAATAGTAAAAGTAACAATATTATCAGCGAGATTAGTGAAAGTGGTAGAAACAACAACGGGAGTAGTGATATAATCAATATTAATGCGGCAATAGTGATAGTAACAATAATTATGGTGGGAGTAGTGAAATTATCAATATTAATGCGGCAGTAGTGACCGTAACAATAATTACGGCGAGAGTAGTGAAAGTAACAATGATTACGGGCACGTAGTGAAATGTTATTACTATTGTTTCATTAATAAGAGTAAAATATTAATAGCGGGAGTAATGAATTTGTCTCAAAATTTATTTCATTGTAATTTTAGGATAAGTCATAGAAAAATATATTAATGATAAATTTATGGGTTATGCAACTTTAAGTAATTTTATTTAATTGAAAAAAAAAAATTTAATGATAAGTAGAGGTAGCCCGGGCGAAGCCGGGCACCAATACTAGTTCTATATAAATGTGGGCCTTACATATGCTTTGAAATTCTTATGCATCAATCTTTGTAGAGAAATGTATTCTACCAATTATTTTGGACTACTATACATTTAAAGTGTGGTGTATTGTATCCTATACTGTCAGACTACTATATATTTTATTAATATTTATGATCAAATTTTAACCATAAATGTATTTAATATTTTAGAATTGTAGACTATATCTTTACATTTAAAAAGTTACTGTAATTCAATCTCTTAACAGTGATTATTATTTTTTACCTCTTTTTTGATGAATTTTTTTTACCTCTTAATACTAATCATTAATAATTCTAGACTATTATATTAAATTCAATGTTAAATTGCTAAATGTTAATTTATCTACATATTTATAATCTAAAAAAATGCATGCATTTGCACGAGATCTAAACTAGTAAACATAAGTACTCCCTCCGTACCATACAAATGGTAACGTTGTAAAAAAACGGGGGTTTTAAGAAAAGAGGGTAAAAGAAGGGGAAAAGAGGGAAGAAAATAGGTAGGGTATGTAATTGTGGGTTTAATTGTGAGTTGGTATGTGGGGTATGTAATGGCATTTTATGTAAATATCAAATGGGTATAAGGATAATTTGGTAATGTTGTGGGCCAAATAAGGAATGTTACCATTGGTGTGGTACGGCCATATTAAGCAAGTGTTACCATTGATCTGATACGGAGGGAGTATATGATTATTGAGTAACCTATTACCAAAAATGAGGAAAAATAATTCAACTTTTGAGCAGGTTGGCTAGTATATCAAGTTAACCAAATGGAATTATTATTAATTTAAATAAATGGTTTTCTTTGTATTTGGTGCGTGTCGAAAGACCTCAATCGTGACTGAATTACATAAATGAGTTGCACCGCTAATTTCTTGTCAGGTTCGCGTCTTGGGGTGTTCATCGGTCTTGAACAGGACCAGACTGGACCGCAAAGACCCGCAAGCTGGACAACTCTTTACTCCAAAACCGGAGCCTGGGCTGAACTGGACCGCAACCATTTAGGTTCGCCGATATTTCGGGTTTGAACCAGACCATTTCCATTTTAAAGAGGGTAATTATAGGGTTTATTTTTTTGCTTGGACCGGACCGGAGACCGATTACGATGTTTTTGTGCTCCGGAGACCGGGCCGGTTCGGATCAGGCCGATATACCGATCCGTCTACGTTATAAACACCCCCATTTATGTCAGGTTTTGAATCGGGTTAATAATTATCACCAATTATATCCATCTTGAAGGAGAGTTACTACACAGCTAATTTAAGGAGTAATTGCATCATTAGACGCGATATCAAGAATTTTCCTAGATGACTTAGACATTTAAGCCTTGGTAAAACAAGACCGATTAATGTTTGTAATTTGTATCCTCTCATATTATGACTTAGACATTTCAATTGGTCTCCCTTGTGACGGGTTACCATTTGTGTATACGATATATGTGAATATTAGTAATTGTATTGATGATTTAAAAAGTTACAGAAGGTGTGTTTATATACTACTTGTATACAAGCTAAGCTAGGTTTAGGAAAGATACACTACACATTTTAAGGAGAGAAAATAGGTAACAACTAAACTAATTACAAGATAATAGAAGATAATGTGTGAATGGAATATGCATAACAAATACGAGAGATATGTTCCACAATAGAAGGAGAGTGGACTTTGACAATTAGCTTGGTTGACTTTATTCTTTAACATTCCCGCTCAAGATGGACGGGCGATAGCGAAGGCCAATCTTGGAAGAAAGCAATTGAAACCGTGGCTTATGGAGCGGTTTAGTGAGAGTGTCCGCAAGTTGATCAGACCCGTTAATGTGCTGCACTCGAACATAACCATGACGGATTTGTTCTTTGACGAAGTGAAATGCAAGGGCAACGTGCTTCATTCGCGAGTGAAAAACTGGGTTAGCCGAGTAGGTAGTAGTACTTAAGTTATCACAATAGATCATTGGTGGAGTACGGGTCGAGATGCCAAGTTCGAGAAGGAGGTTTTGGAGCCAAATGAGCTCGGCAGTGGTGCTTGCAACAGCTCGAAACTCAGCTTCAGTGGAAGAGCATGAGACCGCTTTTTGTTTCTTAGCAGACCATGAGATAGGATTACTACCCAAATAGATTATGTAACCAGTAGTAGAAAGGTAATCATGAGGATCACCTCCCCAGTCCGCATCACAGAACGCGTGAAGGCACAATGGGGACGAGTTGGTCAAATGAATGCCAAGATGGAGCGTGCCATTAAGGTAACGTAGGAGACGCTTTAGAGCAGTCCAATGGGCCGCGGTGGGGTGGGTTAAAAACTGGGCTAGTTTGTTGACGGAAAAGGCAATGTCGGGTCGCGTAAGGGAGAGGTATTGCAAACTACCAACAATTGAGCGATAGTCGGACTGGTTTTCAATGGGTGCGGTTTTGTCCATTAGTAAAGGTGGATGGGCGAGCATTGGTGTGGACGCGGGTTTGGATTGTTCCATTTTAAATTTAACAAGAAGATCATATAGGTACTTGGTTTGGTTTAAATGTAAGCCATTTTTTGTTGGGGTGACCTCGATGCCTAAGAAATAGGACAGAGGGCCTAAGTCTTTAAGGGCAAATTTTTGGGAAATTTGGTTGATAAAATTGGTAATATGAATTTTATTTGGTCCAGTGACGATTATATCGTCAACGTAAACTAAAACAAATAATGTGGTGTTGTCGGTTTTGAAAACGAAAAGTGACGGGTCAGAGAGTGAGTTTCGAAAACCTGTGGCAAGGAGGTAGTTCTTTAATTCGGTGTACCACGCACGTGGTGCTTGTTTGAGACCGTAAATAGCCTTGTTGAGTCTGCAAACATAAGAGGGGTTAGTAGTGTCAACAAAGCCGGCTGGTTGACTCATGAACACGGTGTCCGTGAGTCGTCCCTGTAAAAACGCGTTGTTAATATCAATTTGATGTAAGTGCCATTTGTTGGTGACCGCAATAGTAAGTATTAACCGAATGGTTGTTGGTTTGATAACCGGACTAAACGTTTCCGAATAGTCAATACCGGGTCGTTGATGGAATCCTTTGGCGACAAGTCGGGCCTTGTGTTGCTTGAGACTACCATCGGGGTTGTATTTAATTCGATATACCCATTTGCAACCAATAACATTAGGGGCTTGGGTGGGTGGGACTAAGGTCCATGTTTGATTCCGGGTAAGGGCATCGAACTCATCCACCATGGCTTGAAGCCATTGAGGGTGAAAGAGAGCTTGCTTGGTTGTGGTTGGCGTAGTGTGAAGAAGGGAAAGAGAGGCAGTTTGGGCAGTCTTGTTGGTCTTAAAGTAGCGAGGGTTGGGAACGGTGATGTTGTTGGAGAGGCGGGTTCGATGGGAGTGGGATGGAGGTGGAGGAGGAGGAGGAGGTGGTGGAGGGGAGGGAGAGGCAGGGGGTGTGACAGCAGGGGGTGGGGAAGCTGTTGGGGTCACGGGTGGTGAAGGAGGGGTAGGAGGTGGGTCGATTGGCGGCTGGGCAGGGGGTAGGAGTGGTAGGGTGAGAGTACACCACTGAGTGGGAGTATGTAAAGGTTCGGGTTTGGAGTTCGATAAGGTGAGGTATGGAAATTCCAGCTCTACGAAGCGAACATGTCGCGAGGTATAGAGCCGATTAGTAATAGGGTTCAAGCAAAGATACGCACTTTGGGTGTTGGAATAGCCAACAAACACACAAGGGACGGACTTGGGGTCGAGTTTGTGGCTAGTGTAAGGTTTGAGCCATGGTTAGCAAAGACAACCGAAGGGACGAAGTTTGTGATAGTTGGGATGTTGGCCAAAAAGGAGCTTGTAGGGCGATTTGTTGGTTAGGGTGACGGAGGGAAGACGATTAATGAGGTACGTCGCGGTTGAAAACGCATAGGGCCAATATTTGGTGGGCATTTGAGCTTGAGTGAGTAATGCTAGTCCCGTTTCAACAATATGTCGGTGACGACGCTCCGCAAAGCCATTGTGCTCGGGAGTGTGCGGGGGTGAGGTAAGATGGGTTATGCCATCGTTGAGAAGATCGGGGTTTATTTTGGTGTATTCGCCACCGTTGTCGGAATAGAATTGACGAATAGGACGATTAAAGTATTTCTCAACTATAGCTTTGAAGCGATGAAATGTGATAGCGGTGTCGGACTTATGTTTTAACGGGTATAGCCAAAAGTAGTGGGTGAAATGGTCAACAAATATGACATAATATTTGTATGAATCATTTGACAAAACTGGTGACGTCCATACATCAGAGTAGATTAAGTCGAGTGGTGCATGGGATTGTAGAGTAGAAGTCGAAAAAGGTAGTTTGTGGCTCTTGTTGATTAAGCAAGAATTACAATGCAAGAAATCAGAAATGTTGAAATTAAAACTAGTGTTTAACAAACGTAAAGTAGAATTTGATGGGTGTCCTAAACGAGTGTGCCACAATACACTCGAGGATTTATTGGCAGCAAGGGCGTGAGGAGGCTTGGTGGAGGGAGTCCATTGGTACGAACCGTCAACAAATGGTCCTTCAAGCAGAGTTTCCCCCGTCTTGATTTCCTTAAAACAAAAAGAAGTAGAAGAAAAGAGAGCATAAGCATGGTTATCGGTGCAAAATTGCGAGACAGAAATTAATGGTTTGGAAATTTTAGGAACAAGAAGCACATTGGTAAATCGTAAAATATGAGATGAATTAGGGATAGAAAAATAACCAAGGTGCGAGATAGGTAAGGACGAGCCGTCGCCAATCACGAGGTCGTCAGGTCCGTCGTATGGTGTGTGGAAGGAGAGTGTGTTGAGGTCGTTCGTAATGTGATGTGAGGCCCCGCTATCAATGAGGTAGGAAGAAGAGGAACCCGGATTGGTGGTGGCCGTGTGGGCGTGGGGTCGAGGCTGACGGGTGGGTGGTGGTGGGAAAACGACATTCGGATAATCCCTCTTAAAATCGGGACAATCACGAATGACATGACCTTGGGTGCGACAATATTGGCAGCGTCCTTTGAACGGGTTTGGGGTCGGGTTGGTGTTGTTGGAATCACGGTTGGTGAAGGTGTTTTGGTGTTGATAGTTGTGACGAGGTTGGTTGTTATGGTTGGAATGGGGTGGGCGAGATTGGTTAGTGGTGTAGGAGCGATGGAAGGCTGCGTGAGCAGAAGGTGTAAAGGCGGCAGTGGTGGTATTTTGTGGTTGGTTTTTGACAGTAAGCTCATGCTGAATTAATTTCTCATGAAATAATTCAAATGAGATAGGTGAGTCTCGAGCGCGAACCGCATCGATGACGGGTTTATATAGGTTATAATCAAGGCCGCCAATTATATGGGAGGTAATGTCCTCGGGGTCGACGGGTTTTCCTAATTGGGCGAGTTGGGTTGTGCATTCTTTGATGGCAAGCATATACTCGGATATGGTTTTGCCCGTATGAGAAATGGTTCGAAGACGATCCTTTAATTGAAGGATATGTCCGCGAGATGGGTTGGCGTAGGTTGTTGCGAGGGTAGTCCAGGCTTCTTGAGATGTGGTGGCATCCAATAGGACGGGTGCAACCGCATCATCAAGAGTACCAGCTAGGGCTCCTAGGATTAGTTGGGTCTTGACGGAACCAGGTTTCATAGGCAAGATTAGGTACGGGTTCGGGGTTGGGTTTTTCCGTGGTGGGCGTGGGAGTGGTGGTTTTGGGTGGGGCTTTGGTTGTACCATCGAGATGGGAGAAGAGGCCGAAGCCAAGGAAGAGACGGCTTATTTGGTAGTGCCATGCTCGATAATTGGTGGGGGTTAGTTTGGTGCATGTAGGGAAAGAGACGGAGATGAGCGGTTTTGTTGGTTCGGCTGAGTTGGGAATTTGGGTGCTAGTGGTTGCCATAGGTATATCGATGGTGAGGAAAGCAGCGAAAACGGTGATTAGCACAAGGATCGATGTGATTCTTGATACCATATAAGATATATGTGAATATTAGTAATTGTATTGATGATTTAAAAAGTTACAGAAGGTGTGTTTATATACTACTTTTATACAAGCTAAGCTAGGTTTAGAAAAGATACACTACACATTTTAAGGAGAGAAAATAGGTAACAACTAAACTAATTACAAGATAATAGAAGATAATGTGTGAATGGAATATGCATAACAAATACAAGAGATATGTTCCACAATAGAAGGAGAGTGGACTTTGACAATTAGCTTGGTTGACTTTGTTCTTTAACATTGTGGCGGATATTTTGTGAGTTAAAATGGTAACATAATGGGTTAGTGGAGAAAGGGGACCACATAAATAGTGTTGCAGAGAGAGAAAAAGTTGGTACTTTGTGAGGTAAAATGGTATCCGTCACTTCAGAGTGACGGATATGTCATGTCTTCAATGAGAATTTGTGTAGACCTTTAAGCATTTGGGTCACCTCAAGAATCAAGTGGCTCATGACCAAGTCTACTTACTACACTATGATAGTAACCTCATCCATCCAAATACGTCGACCGAATAAGTCTCGTTTTATTCGGTACAATTAGGGATGTTGTTTAGCGGGGAGTGGCCTGGTGGATATATCGATTCCTTTATACCTTGTATCGTTGTACTTGTACCCATCAAGCAATTCTCATATTTATATGGCCCCTATTACCCGTAGCGGGTATAAATTTTCATATCCTTACTTACCCCATTCGTTGAAAATTAGACCTGTATTCGTCCCATTTACCCACCAACCATTTTATGATAATTTGGTGTAGATATTTTTTTTTTGAATAAAACATACCCACGTCGGAAAATAGAGAAGAGTGATTTAACTTATAACCCTACTCCGCCCATTGCCAATTGATTTTGGAATGCAACTTCCTTTGACTTGTAAAATGGACACAACAACCCAAATTTTCAAGACTTTATTTAATAAGTCCAAAATAAAAAAACAGCGGAAAATAATTAAATATCCAGAGTTATTACTATTTTCAACAAACTCCACACACAACACAAATCTTCAGCATTATCTTTACACCACAAACCAAAGATGAGAGTTTCAACTTTGTGTTACCTTGTTATTTTGCTAGTTTGTATGTCACAAGCTGGTTTTACTGCTCCTCAACCTGGTCTTACCTATGCTAACTGCAACGACACTAATGGAAACTATACCACCAATAGTACTTACAACAGAAATCTGAAGACTCTTTTTAGTAAAATATCAAACAGTCAAATCACAAACGGATTCTACAAATTGTCAGTCGGGCAGGACCCGGATAGAGTGTATGGAGTCGCGATATGCAGAGCTGATTACTCTCCTTTTACTTGCAGGAGTTATCTGCTTGACGCAACATTGACCCTCCCTGCGTCTTGTCCTGAACAAAAGGAGGCCATTGGGTTTTACTATGGAGCATTTATTCTTCGTTATTCGAGTCAGGACATTTTCAGATTCGGTGAGAACAGTCCTTACTGTATAGTAATAGGTCCATTGAATATTCAGGGGACTGATCTCAGGAAAGCCAAACAATCACTGGGTAATTTACTCGAACGACTACAACGTAGCACATCAGCTGGGAATTCAAGTTATAAATTTTCGAGTGGGGTCGAACAGGTCACTGATGACCTTAAATATTATGGTGTGGCTCAATGCAACCCGGATTTATCGACAGTAGAATGCTCGAATTGTCTGCAACAGGTTAGTAGCAGTTTACAGCAATGCTGTAGTAATCGGACTGGAGCAGGACTTGATGGACCCTATTGCCTCTTGCACTTTGGGAACTATCCACAACTCAATGCGGTTAGTAACGGTTCATTGCAACCATCTCTACCAGCAGCTGCCAATCATACTGGCGATAGCAGGGTAAAATCAGGTAATACTATCACCCATTCAATTAATTGTTTACATTTTTATTCTCTTGATTTAAGCCTAAAACATGAGGGAAATAATGCACTTATCTTGCGAGAGATTTCTTGTAACCCAAAAGTTTCACATGTGAGGGTTGTCCCACATTGATAAAAGAGGAGAAAAATTACCACTTTATAAGGTAAGGGGCTACTCACTCTATTGCCAATTGGTTTTAGAGTGGAATCCTTGGGCCTACGTTGTGAACTCTTTCAATAGGAGTAAAAGAGTTGTGTGGGTTTGGTGATAGGAGAGAGGAATGAATATCTTAAGATAAGAGTAAAAGTTTCTAAATATAGAAAGGGGAACATTAGGTGAATAATCCGTTTCGAGAAAGAGGGAACATCATATTGACTAAGAGGGAGTATGATATAAGGTCACATGGGTTAAATAGGTTAGCTGGTCAATCCAACTTGATTTCAACCCATTAAGATTAAATGGGGGTATTCGTGTCTGCTTTGTGTTGTGAGATTCAACCCTAACCCGACCTATTTAAATTAACTCTCATGTCGGGATCGTGCCATGTTAATGTGTTATCAAGTCGGGTCACTATTCGCCAACACTAGTCGAGAGTGTATAATTGAGTCACAACAGTCTCACAAGTCACAAATATGCTGCTAATTTCAGGAAAAAGGAATGGTGCATACAAAATAAAGATTATAGTTGTGGTTACAGTGGCGTTTATGCTGATTGCTGCTGCTATGTTTGGCCTATCAAGGAGAAAAATGAGGAAAGAGGGTAGGTGATTTTAAGTTTGTAATTTCTCCATTTAAAATACGAGTCAATATGAAAAAAAAAAAAAAAGGATAAATACAGCCGTAACCGTATTTAAGAAGCTAAAAGCGGAAACAAATACTTAATATATGCATTAATTGCATTGGTGAATGTGTAATTTGGTTAGTAATTCGAAAATTAATATTAAATTTGAAAGTTATTTAATGTTTAAATACAACCCTAATAAGAACTGTATTTATCTTTACCAAAAAAAAAAGCATACTGTAGTAATTAAAGAATTAATCTGTGTTAACTAGGTAATTTGACTACGTAACTAATGTCTATAAATTAGGGGTGGTGAAACGTGCGGGCCAGTCCGGCCCACCTACCACGGGTCAGTTTTTACTGGTTTGCCCTCACCCGGCCCCGTCCTAGGCGCATCTCTTGACCCTCCCTGGGCCGATTCCGGTTTACCCATTACCTAATCTTACCTGGCCCGACCTGTCCCTATCTGGGCTAGTTTTGGGTCCGCCTAGCCAAACATGGCCCATCCACAGGTCAGCCCACCCCGCCCCAAATGGATGACCAGTCCTTGTGTAGTTGTGTGAATGCATTTGTGGTCCATTTGGTATATTTGTCATTGGAAATTTGGAATTACAAACTTTTCAGGGTAGCGTTTTGGAAACCATAATTTTTTTTTTTTAAAAAAGAAAAAGAATATAGAGAATTGCTTTTTTTTTTTTTTTTTTTTTTTTTTTTTTGAAGTTTTATCTTTTTTTTTCTCTAAATAAAATTGTATTTCAAAATGGAGTTAAGCTATGTTATTATTGGCTTAATTTATCCCATACCTAGTCAAGTTCAGCTTCACTTAATTCAGTTCACTTCAGTCTATTCAACTGGAAAAAAAAAGTAACCTTGGCACTTTTTAATTGCTCAAGTGAAAAAATGAGTATTATTGTTATTATTATTATTATTATTATTATTATTATTATTATTATTATTATTTTATAAAAGGATGCGCGCAGCTTTCATTAAAAGGAAAATAAAAGTTTACATGAAATTGGTGGGGAGCCGAGAGACAATCTGGGCTCCCATTATTATTATTATTATTATTATTATTATTATTATTATTATTATTATTATTATTATTATTATTATTATTATTATTATTACTACATAAATTTGTAATTTTCTTATCTTAGTAGATACGAGAACCTCATGCTACTTTTCTTTTTTTGGGCTGTTAATAATTAACAATAGGTCTATTGAGAGACCGTTTTTCCGGAGTTTTTGTGATTAATCTGATGCGGCTCGTAGAGTTTTCAGAATCAGTTCGGTTAAAGCTCAGTTAGAAATCAGTTATAACTGATTCCGAGTTACTGTATACTCCCTACCATCCAAATCAAAGGTTACATTTGACTTTTTGGCACTATTCAAAATTGTAGATAATCTTTGGTATTATTAGTAATGTATTAGTAGAGATGTCAATGGATCGGGTTCGGGTCGGGTGAAGCTTTACCCGCATCCATCCATCACATTAAAAACATCATCCAATCCATCCATCATCCGCGAAACTTGTCATCCATCACCCGTCCATCCATCATCTGTGGATGAAACGGGTGGATCGGGTGATAAATGGGTGATGATTTAGTTATATTTATAAGCCTAAAAAAGTATTGAATTTTAGTTCACCCAAAAATATGTAAGGTAAATTAGTATTAGACTAAGTGCTTTAAAAATCTTGTAACTTAATATTTGCTTGAACATATAAAAAGTAAGTAGATTAGTATTGGCTAGCTTAAGTTTTATACAAATATGTATTCTTTTTTCAAAAAAGGAAGAATATCGGGTGGCGGATGAATGACGGGTTGGATTTAGCTTCATCCATCCGTCATCCATTTATTTCATCCATCATCCATTTATTTTGGGTTTTCGTCTGTCTATTTAAATCGGGTGGATGGATATTTAGCGGGTGCGGGTGAGATTGACATCCCTATGTATAAGAGAAAACATAATCATGCGATATCTTATTTGATTCATCGTCATGAATGCTATAAGAATATCAAGTTTTTATAAATTTTAATAATGTGTAACTAATGATATTCACGTTGTAAAATGAGCCTCGACAAACGTAATAAAGTCAAATGTAACCTTTGATTTAGATGAGAGGGAGTATATGCAATTCTTCTTGGGTGTGACACTTAATTGGGTGCCTTTGTTTTTGAAAGGTAAGGGTGATTTTAAGCTTGTAGACTCTTTGGAACTTGATTTCAGCTCCATACAAATTGCAACTCGAAACTTCTCCGATGATAACCGGCTTAGTAGTAATAGTAATACTGCTACCCCCATGTATAAGGTATATTACTCCGTCCATTTCATTTATATTATCGTTATTTATTTTCCGTAACATCTCAAAATAATCGTCTCTTTCTATATCTTACTCCCCTTTTCGTAGTGATGTTGCTCCTTGACTTTTACGATCTCCAAGACAACACTTTAACCATATTTTTTTAGCATTTATATATGGAGTACTCCGTATTATTTTCTTTTTTGAAGTTGGTGTGATTCTTACACAGGGCGTGCTCGCCGATGGTCAAGAAATCGCGGTTAAGAAACTCAACAAAGGGGGTAGAGAAGGCAGAAAAGAGGTCGAAAATGAAGTTCTATTATCAGCCACTTTCCAACACAAGAACCTTGTGAAATTCTTAGGCTCTTGTGTCGAAAAGGACATATGGATTCTAGTTTACGAGTTCCTTCCAAATGGAAGTCTCCATGACTTTTTATGTGGTAATTGAGCTTACTTATCTTACCTTCCGATAACTTGAACCTCTGTTTTTATCTATAACTCTGTATACATTTGTAGATCCGGTCAAGCGAGCGAGTCTAGATTGGCCAACAAGGTATCATATTATAAGCGGATTTGCTCGGGGTCTCCTCTATTTACATGAAGATTCTCAAGTAAGAGTTATTCATCGCGACCTTAAACCCAGCAACATACTCTTAGATGTACAAATGGATCCAAAGATTTCAAATTTTAGGACGGCAAGTTTGGTTCGCGCAGATCAAACTAAGGCTGATTCTAGAGTTGCCGGAACCTAGTAAGAATTCAAATCAACTCGAAATATTACTTACATATACTCTGTATATATTTTCTTATTCAATTCATTGTAGATTGCATACGATAAATCAAATACTCCGTCCTATTCAGTCTGATGTTCCCCTTTCATTATAATACTCCTCACATATATTAGAGAAAGGGGGACATTAGGCTGAATAGGAGGGAGTACTAAACATTAATTATACTCCGTGTATATGTTCAAATGCAGTGGGTACATGCCGGTAGAATATGTGCAACACGGGCATTCCTCTACGAAGTCGGACATCTTCAGCTTCGGTGTTATACTTTTGGAAATTATTTCGGGCTACATTATCAGTCGATTTTCAGACGGAGAGAATGAAGAAAATCTTCTTACATACGTAAGTTCTTAACAGATTGCCTCCATTCTTTAAATACGTTGAATTTGCTACTTCTACAGGGACATATCGCGTACATTGGTGGAGCTGGGGGGCTAGCGGGGCCCTCACCCCCCGACAATTGAGATTTTCGAATTTTTTTGTTAAATTTTTCGATTTTTTTTAGTGTACCTTGTATTATTAGTCATCAGTCCCCCCCCTAAAATTTTTCGCCCACCCTAAGCTCAAATCCTGGCTCCGCCACTGATCGCGTAACCTGGTTGATCATACTAATTATGTACGATAGTTCAACATTAGCTAGGAGTATACTTCACGCAGGCTAAAGAAAGGATATCTCTTGTTTTTTTCAGGCATGGAGGAACTGGAACGATGGTAGCGTCTTGGACGTGGTAGATCAAACACTCTCCGACATAGAAAGACACGTAAATCAAATACAAAGATGCATCAAAATTGCCTTGTTATGTGTTGAAGAAGATCCAAGACATAGACCAAGTATGTCTACCGTTGTGTTCATGTTAAATAGCGATACAGTCGATATAACAGAGCCGATAAGACCAGCTCCCCTTATCCTCAACGACACGGGTCTTCAATCGGATTCTCATACGACGCAAAGCTATTCGTCCCATGAAACTTCCTTAAACGAGGCTTCTATTACCACCCTTGATCCTCGTTGAGTACAATTAATATATGGTGGACCGATTTTGTTATAAATAGCTAATTAAATTGAATTATGAGATTCAATGAAATTTGATTTGTATTCCTTTATTTTTTACAAAAAATTCACAGTTACAAAAATTGCCTGACTATAAAACTTCAGTACTCAATTATTTGCTCCACATTGCGTCACAAATTACCTAACATTTACATCAGTGAAGACCGCTTCTGTAAAAATTGCATTACTATAGGTTGAACCTTTGGACAACTCTCGCCTATACGGAAAAGCAGGAGCAGCAGTTAGAGGAGCAAGAGCAACTGATTCATTGCTCAACATAGACAAGATCATTGTAATTGTCGGTCTTCTAGCAGCGTCTTCTTGGATGCACAACAATGCAATGTGGACGCATCTGGTCACGTCAGTGACCGGACAATCTTCTTTGATATTCGGATCCACCAGGTCTGAGACGGCTCCTTCACTCCATAGCCTCCATGCCTGTTTTACAATCCAATTTACTGTTTAGATTTAACACAAATTCCAAATGAACCGGGTTCACACAATACTTACGTAATTAAGTAGGTTTTCATCGTCTTCTTGAACAATGGCGACATTGTTCCTGCGTCCACTGACTACTTCCAGAAGTATGACACCAAAACTAAAGACATCGGATTTGACAGAGAAGTGTCCTGTTGTAGCATACTCCGGTGCCATGTATCCGCTGCATCATGTCGTCTATAAGTCCCCTTCCAACGAGTTAAATTAAGCATATAGGATGCTAAACTTACAATGTTCCAGCTACTCTACTTGTATTTCCTTGCGTTTGATCGTTTCCAAAAAGTTTTGCCATTCCAAAATCTGCAATTTTAGGATTCATCTCTTCGTCTAATAAAATGTTACTCGGTTTGAGATCTCTATGAATTATTCTTATTCGAGAATCTTCATGTAGATACACCAGTCCGCGTCCAATTCCTAACAAGATCTTCTTCCGTGTTTGCCATTTCAAGTACGCTCCTCTGTTTGTATCTGCAGGTTCAAACAATAAACCAGAGAACGTAAGTCACTAAACAACAGCACACACTATCGTTCTCAACACTATCATACAGAAGTTCATAATGTGATCAGTTAAGTACCGAATAAATAACGATCAAGGCTCTTATTAGGCACAAACTCATAGACGAGTAAATTTTCCTCCCCTTCCAAGCAAAATCCGTAAAGTTTGACAAGATTTTTGTGCTGAAGCTTCGCTACTAAGCATGCTTCGCTTTTGAACTCTTTGATCCCTTGTCCTGATTGACTATCAAGTCTCTTCACAGCTATTGCCTGCCCGTCTGGAAGTGTTCCCTGAAAATTAGTACTACGTTACTTAGTACGTCACAATCCTTAGCAAGATTTGAAATGTGACTTGAATCACACACACATTCACGTACCATGTATACGACTCCAAATCCACCTCGACCAATTTTGTTAGCTGGCGCAAAATTGTCAGTAGCGGCTTTGATTGTTTTAAACTGTAAGTGCAGGTTCTCAATGCTCTCCATTTCATCTAACCCTGGAGAAACATACAAGAATAGTTACAATACGAAATCCAAGGCCAATTGTCGACAAGCTAGTACTCCGTAGTATTTTAGTTGGGAGATTAGGTAGATACAAGTACTAAGGTGGTTTACCAGTTGGCTTTCCTCTTGCCTTTGCTTTCCTGAACCATGTAAACAGATTTGCTATTAGAGATGTTCCCGCTATTGCTGCAACTGCAATGAGCGCGATGGAAGATGAGCTGAATCCTTTTCCTGCATCCCGAAAACAAATTTATGTCAGTAATTTGAACGCGGTTTGATTTTACAACATTATTACTCTAGTACGTTTACCTATAAGTTTACCTGGCTTTTCTATCATGTTTCACTCCCCTTTTATTTTTTACTTTTTTTTTTCGCATTTTTGAGGTGTGCGTTTAACCATGGACGGTTCTAAAGGATGATTCATGTCAGCCGACCCCAAATTATTTTGGGATTAAGGCTCTGATGTTGTTGTTGTATTACTTTAGTACGTCAAAAAATTTCGTCAGAAGGCAGGGTAAGAGCTGAGAATTGTCAAAGAAACTGAACAATATTTCGAAATGTAGGAAAATTTAGGAGATAAGTACAACCTGAACTGAAATCGAGATAGAAGTATGATAACCGACAACTTGGTTGCACAATTGTTCTTAGTTGAATTCCATCCATCTCAAGCCGGTTCAGACCAGTCTGCAGGCATTTCTTACAGTCTGCCCGCGTTAAATCAGGAGTACATTCGACATATGTTGTAAGCCAAATCAATTCTTGTGCATAAACAACTCCGTTAGCAAAAGCCAGTGGTGAATTATCCACAGTGACGGTATTAGAGAGGTCGATCAAGGAGCTTGATAATTGCGGATTGTACTTTTTATAATTTAATGGTCCATAATCAAAGGTGAAATACACTGAATCATCCTCAACGGAGAGTATAGACCGATTTGCATAACGCAACATGCATTGGCCATACCAAACTATTGCTTCCAAATTATTTGGGCATTTTTGCTGAATTTGTCCCGCTGCAACTGTGATGCAGTTACTGCAAACCTGTAAACGAAAAATATTTCCCTCTTTTTTTTTTACAAAACTGATGGGGATATTCTCTCGTGTACTCCTGAACTTTTTCGTTTTCTAAGATGTACCCTCGTTTTTCACAAAAAAAGTTTGACCAATAATAATTCTCTCTTACGAGTTCAGAAAACGGTAATTTTTTTTTTCAAACCAATTATCTCGTCGAAGCCTTGAATTTGAAAAAAAAATTCACCGCTTTTTGAACTTGTAGTCGGTAGTTATATATGGTTGGTCAAACCTTTTTTAACGAATAAATTTTGACCGACCATAATTCCCGACTACGAGTTGAGACGTCGGTGAATTCTTTTTAAACTGAAGACCTCTTAAAGATGGTCAATTTGAAAAAAAAGATTTATCGTATTCTGAACTTGTAGCCAAGAGTTATTGACGTTCAAAGTGTTTTTGCAAGAAAAGAGGAGTACATCTCAGAAAATGAAAAAGTTGAGGGGTATACGAGAGAATATCTAAACTGATACTCCCTCCGTCCCGATCATTTGTTGTCCTTTGGTTTTGGCACAAAGACCAAGGAAAGGGGAGGGGGCCAATTACTAAATGACAAGTGGAATAAATTAAGTATGAATGATAAAATTACTCATCAAATTAATTCTTAAAATAGAAAGGACAACAAATGACTGAGACACCCAAAAATGAAAAAAGACAACAAATGACCGGGACAGAGGGAGTATATTGTATATAATCAATCATAATTTAATATTCCAGAGACTTGTAAGGGCAAGTTTAGCTAGCAAAGTCATTGAGTACTAGTACTCATGAGTACTAGACCTGGCAAACCGGTCAATCAGGTCGGATTTGGATCAGGTCAATTTTGCAAGAATTCGGGTTTGGGTCGAGTTAATTTTGCCGTATACTCATGACTTGGGTTCGAGTGGCTCCTAAACACCCGGATACAAGTCTTAACAAATATCACGTCGTTGAATGGTAACCGGAACAGTTTTCATACCTGTGACGTGTAAGCACCATTGCAGAGGAAAATACCCTCAATCCTGCTAAGTCCCTCACCAATAGAAAAGTTGTAGAATTTCTTTGAAGCTGCTTCGACGGTGAAATTAGTCAGTAGAAGATTGAGGTTGCTTTGATATGTATTCCCCTGATTATAGTGTACACCATCCGAACAGTATTCGCGCAGGAACGTAACCTGATCTTCTGAAATTACCTGTTTACAGAAGAAAAGGACTGAGAGGCAGAGCAGAAGTTGAATTTCTGTCTTTTTTATCAACATACCGACATTTGCTAAAAAACCGACAACTAATTTGTTAAGTTTTTGCTTAATTTTCTGTAGTTCTGTTAACTTGATTTGTTTTAGAACTGAAGAATGAGTTGAAATTGTCTTCCTTATGCATTTATTACAAGATAAGAGATGACCTGCTAAGGTGTTGACAGAAAATGTTGCAAATAAATTGATGAATTAGACAGCAGTATTTGACTAAGTCGTTCGAAGAAAGACTTACCTAATTCAGTCGGTTCTCGTCGCCTTCTTGTACATCAATGACGGTAATCCTGCGTGCGCTAACCCTGAACTTTTTTGTTTTCTGAGGTGTATCCCTTGTTTTTCAAAAAAAAACTTTGATCGACAATAATTTTTTGTTACGAGTTCAGAAAACGGTTATTTTTTTTCAGAACCTATTATCTCGTCAAGGCCTTTAATTTGAAAAAAAAATTCACCGCTTTTTGAGATCGTAGCCTACAGTTATGGTCGGTCAAAGCTTTTTTAACGAATAAACTTTGACCGACCATAGTTCCCGACTACGAGTTGAGACGTCGGTGAATTCTTTTTCAAACTGAAGAACTCTTAAAGACGGTCAATTCGAAAAAAAAGTTTAGCGTATTCTGAACTTGTAGTCACGGTGAGAAATATGTGTGAATCAGTTAGCGATTTCATATGATTTAAGGAAATCAGTCAGTAGCAGCTAAGAATAATGTAATCAACATTAGTTCTAGACGATATTCCCCTACAAAATCAACCTCTAAAGCTAGTTTTTTCAACCGAGTTTGAAAAAGCTGAATTGATCAAACTAACAAATTGTAACGGAAATGGCTCTCTTGCACAGTTAGCCATGTTAACTGTCACCGGGGATGCACAGTTGTAATATCTTGTGATCCCGTGTACATAGGTTGATGACCATTATAGAGCGCCACCTGATGATACTCAATTTCATCAACGGAAACTTGGTTGTAGTGAACAAATTTTTCGATAGTTCCATGATCGCCGAAGAAGGCAGGGGCCTTCAGCACAGGTAGGCTAACAGATAAGCTATCAAGGGCAGCAACAATTGTTGTGATTCTCGGCCTATCGACTGCATTTTCTTGAACACACAATAAGCCGATATGAATACATTTTCGCGCTTCTTCCAGAGGGTAGTCGTTGCCTAATTCCTTGTCTATCAAATCCAAGGAGTTGCCTTCATTCCATAGTCTCCATGCCTGTGACATTCAATGTCATCTCGTTGAATTAAATTATCTCCAATACAAGATATTTTTGCGTAAGCAATTCTACGGTAAGACTTGAGATCTCAAGGTTTTGGATAGAGTTTTGAATCCTTAGCTCGTCTCACCATCGAACTGTCTTATCCACGATTTTGTAAAGAATAGTTCTGTTTAACACTTACACGATGCAATAATGCCTCCTCGGTTTGTGGTCGACCAAAATATCTATTCCTTTGACCGCTCAGTATTTCGAGGATTATAACACCGAAGCTATAAACATCAGATTTCGCTGAGAAATGGCCAGTCATTGCATATTCCGGAGCCATATAGCCACTGCATACCGTTTAAGTTAGGAATTATATAGTTTATATTGCATACAGAGCCGTCAAATAAATCTGAAAGGTCCGATTCCAAAAGATTGAGGACCCCATGTAGTAGAATAACTTAATTTTTGTACAAGATGGAACTCAAACATATGGACATTTATCAAGTAAATTAGAGTCGAAAAAGTTTGGGGCCTCGGTTCTTAGAACCTTTTGAACTTGCTATTAGACGGCCCTGATTGTATATCAGTATTTTGCCATACTGATAATGAAATTAACACAAGCTCGAGTTTGAAGATCTTACTAGGTACCAATTATTCGCTTAGTGTCGCCTTGAGTTTGATCGACTCCAAAGAGCTTCGCCAAGCCAAAATCCACTATTTTTGGGTTCATAGCACCATCGAGTAATACATTGCTTGATTTAAGATCTCGATGAATGATTTTAAGTCGCGACTCTTCATGAAGGTACATTAGTCCTCTAGCAATTCCAACAATAATCTTAAATCGTACATCCCAGCTTAGTAAACTCTTCTTTGATGGATCTGCAACATTCTTAAATGCCTATTTACTCATGCTTTGTTAACAAACATAACAATAAAACATTGTACCTCATCATATCATATAGGTGGTTTTTGGTTTACCTATGAGAAACTGATCGAGACTTGAATTGGGAAGGTACTCATAGACGAGTATCTTCTCGTGTGATGCCAAGCAGAACCCGAGCAGCTTGACAAGATTTTTGTGTCGAAGTTCAGCAAGCAGAACGACTTCGGTTTTAAACTCTTGAATGCCTTGTCCTGAGTTGTTAGATAGCCTTTTAAGAGCTACTTCTTGTCCATCATCAAGTATGCCCTGAAAATACATAAAGAACATTTTATTTATTTATTTATTTATTTATTTATTTTGCATTACGAGCACGAAGCACCAAGTGCAAGGCACATGTGAACCCTCAATCGACTGGGCAATCTCCTTCGGGTATAGAGGCAAGTTAATAAGTAGACCCTCGGAAATATGATTTTTTTTCACTCTCAAGACTCATGAATCAAAATCCTTCAACTGTTAAAGAGACGAGAGCCCTTATTATTCACACTAACCAACTTTGACCGTTACACTTACTGTTAACTACTAAGTCAGTCTCAACTACTAGACAAAAAACTGTATGTTTTTGGTGTAAAGAGAGTTACAAGAACGATATTAATGCTGATGAGACTTGAACTCAGGTCATGAATACCACTGTTCATGACTCAATCAACTAAGGTAGTTGACATCTGCACTAAGAACGACTTTATGTAATAACCACATTTCCTACATGTATACAAGAAAAGATTGAAGAACCTTACCTTGTAAACTACACCAAACCCACCTTGTCCGAGTTTGTTATCCACTGAGAAATTATGTGTTGCAGCTCTAATCTGACTCAAATCAAATTGTAAAGCTTCTATAGTCTCAATGTCATCTATTTTCACTGTCAAAATAGTAACAAGAAAAGTCAAAAGAATTGTAAATTGATTGTTTTCATTGGCGACCCACAAAGAAAATGCAAGAAGAAATTTGCAACTTACAATTTGAATTTTCCAAGGCTTTTCTCCTTTGCATACAAATCCATATTCCAAAAATCAACAAAAGTGCTATGACTGAAAAACTTGAGACTAGTATGTAAATGAGCTTCTTCTTAGCAAATTGACCTGCGTGTATAAACGGGAAACAATATGTAAATGACACGAAACAAACATTCAAACAATGGTTGATCTACGGGGCTAGCATGGGAGGTCGCCCCCAGCTGAACAATAAAAAAAATCGAGAATCTTAGTTAAAATATTCGATATTTTACCCCATTAAAAAAATGGCCTTCTAATAACAAATCCTGATTCGGCCAATGCAATCAATCAAACTTTCGAGTCAAAATTTTGTTCATATTTTAGCCCCCTAAATTTGACTGATTCACCATAAAATCGGCCTAATAAAGGAGATTGTTTTTGTTGGTGTAAAGGGAGCCATAAGGCCGTACGCTTTTGATGCTGATGGAAATTGAACCTAGATTATGAGTACCGCCAGTCATGACTTTATCAAATAAACTAATTGACATCAGCAAATAAAAGAGATGTGTGGCTAACTTACGATCATGATTACTTGCTGACGAATTTGTGGATGTCGTTAAAAACGACCCAAAGAACGGGTGAATCTCGTACTGAACGTTACAACTAGGCAACATGACATGAATTCCTTGACAAAGCTCAACATGCCACGCTTCGATCGGAGCAATTATAGTCTTCAAGCAACTATAACAATCAGTCATCGATAAGTCCGGTGTACACTGTTGCAACACGTACAAGGAAATCGAACTCGAGACATTCACTATTTGTGTCTGAAAATACCGTGTCCCCCACAAATCATTAGCCACTTGAACCGCCAAATCATTCAACGTACTTACCATAACCATCGCAAACCGGGTTTGGTTCGATGTAACATTATGAGTGTTTAATCGAGTCGCTTTAGGTAACTCATCGAACCTACCTGTAAACGATTTATCCGAGTAGCGTACCATGCATTGATCGTACCAAATTATGGCTTGTTTTTGGTGCGTGCAGTTTTTCAAGATTTTATCTTTCGATTTTATCAAACAATTACTACACGTATGACCATCGACGTCACCACGACACATGTAAAGACCGAAAACCTCGTTGGTGTTCCGAGTCAAGGAGGAATAGTAGAACCCGGTTGTTGATGCTTTTGAAATGAAGTTGTCTAAGAGATTTGAAACAAGGGTATTATAATTCTCATCTAACGGAGTGTTTTTGTTATTTTCGGTGCAATTCAACCCGAAAAAAACCGGGTTGGATGTACACTTGCCTAAGTAAAGCCTAAGAAAAAGAACCAATATTGGTACTAACATGGTGTGTAAAAGAATTATGGTTTTTTGAAGGAAGAAAGTATATCTATCTATGGTAGAAATTAAGTAAAATATCGAAATTGCCCTTAGTGGGTCATTTTGGTCAAGTCAACTATGGATGCTCCACAAAGCAATTCATGGTACTTTCTCCTTTCTACTTCCTATACCTAATGTTTTGACTAAGTAGGATGACTTGTGAGAAGGCGGCTTTCTTTTTTTGTGTTTGGTATCAGGGTGATACTGTTGGGTAAAGAACTACTTCCTCTGTCCCGGTCATTTGTTGTCCTTTTCAATTTTGGGTGTCTCAGTCATTTGTTGTCATTTATATTTTAAGAATGAATTTGATGAGTTATTTGATCATTCTCATTCAATTTGTTCCACTTGTCATTTAGTTATTGGTCATCTTCTCTTTCCTTGGTCTTTGTGCCAAAACCAAAGGACAACAATTAACCAGGACGGAGGGAATACAAATCTTGGCTTTGGAGCTAACTTTAGAATCAGTCCTCGTTGTCTGATCTTGGTCGTTTCGCTATAAATGCGGCCAATACCTGCTCAATGTTAGGCCGGCAGATATATGATGATGATGAGATTTGAATATGTGATCTATTGCCATGATACTTCCGTCTTAACCAGGCCACTAGCTGATTAAGACATCTTCGGTATATACCGGCTCAATGTATGGTTGTAGACTTGTAGTTGATTTCTCTTAATTGACTAATACATTCCAACAAAATAACAATTTGACTACTAATAGTAGACAAAATATGAAAAAATAAGTGTATTATTTATACATAACCACACAATCATTCAATCACAAGAGTTTTATTGACAATCATAATCGACCATATAACTAGAAATTTGAAATTAGAACCACTTAGGACTTAGGTGCCGGCTAAGAAGGCGAAGGAGAAGGGGAAGATAAAGGTGAAAGTGAAGGTAAAGGTGAGGACGAAGGTGAAGGTGAAGGCGAAGGAGCGAGTTGAGGAGGGGAATAACCAAAGATAAACGGAGCGGTATCATACTTCAATATACAACTAGGGAGATGGACAGAAGCCCTTTGGGCCAAAGCATTGTTACAACATTTTGAAAATCGACTGAACGCAGTGTCCAAACAACGCTTGCAATTGGACGGCGTTATATCAGGAGTGCACCATGCCATACCGTACAACCCTTCAAAGGCTGTAAAAGTCGTGTTGTCGTAGGCAAAACGATCTTCATTGTTAGGCATTGACGCCTTTGCGATAATGCTCCCTAAAGTCTTGTTAAGGATGGTTGGGAAAATGTCGGGTCTAGATACATTGAGATTGCTATGGCCCGAGTTCCATGGTTTGGTTTCGAGGATGGCAAAGATGGTGTGGTTTGAGTATCGGAGCATGCACTCTTGGTACCTATCAAAGGTTATATATACAACATAATTAAGTTTCTAATTGAAAAATATAAGAGCGAGATTTTTGTTTCATATTAACCGATCCAAATCATTTTTCGTTTCTAGATTTTTAATTAGAAGACAATATACAAGCTCAAAAACATGTTTTTTAAACTAAGATAATGGTCCTGTTTGGCAAACAGCAGAAGCAGATTCATGATAGCGGATAACGTTAGCAGAATACGGTTAACAAATTTCAATATAGCGGGTTTGACTATCAAACAAATCAGCAGAATTAGAAAAAAAAAGGTGTTTGGTAAATAGGAGATTTTAAAGATAATTAGAATGATTTCATGAATAAAGCGAATATGCTAATGCAATATGCTGCTATTAGCAGCATATTCAAAAACAGTAGATTCTGACCATTATGCTATAGAATACGCCGTTTACCAAACACATCAAAATAGTAGATTGCTTGGTCAAACTACTAATTAGGCCGGAATTTACTAATTTCGCTCAATATGTTGTTTACCGAACATAGCCAATGTATGTCTATCCATTTTTTTTTCAAACGAGCCAGAAAGGTAGTATTATAAAATGAGAAGGGGGAATCGGACCTATGACCTAGTTTCATTATACGTCAACCTAACCGCTAAGCTAACGTCTCTTGATAATTCAATACTCCGTATATATGTGTAACACCCTCATTGACATTGTCGAGCTAGTTGACTTATTTACAAATGAAAATGATGTTTTTGTGTACTTCGTCTATTTGATTACATTGACATCGTCATCTCATTATTGAGTATACTAAATCAACTTCAACGAAGGAGTATTATATCACTTTTTCTATCTACAACAATGCTTATGATAAGGAGGGTTATTAATCAACTAATATTCTATATGGATAAACTTAAGTTTTATTAGCATGTACTCATAAGTATTAAAATTACTTACATAAGTATTAAAATTACAAAATTTTGATGTTCGTAATGATTTATTAAGATAAATCAAACAAGATCCCTAATGACTATAATAACAATTGACCGAGATGGAGTGAGTATTATATAGATTGTCGTACAAACTACAAACCGCAATCATGGTTGGTTGTCGACACTAAGAAAAGGTCGTCCTAATGCCACTCGGATTATCCTTCATTCCTTCTGCCACTCGGTGAGCGCAGGATTAAGCTAATTTAAACATATGCTCTCACAAAAATGGGTTGCAGAAGGAATTTTCGAGTGCCATTTATCATTACCCTAAAAAATACTGATATTATTATAAAAAAAAAATTACTATAATATTCAATATTTTGTTTGTTTTGATTTAGCTATAATTTTGTTTTTAAATTTAAAAACTGTTTCATGAAGACTACTATAGCTTAATATGGTGATTGGTGAATACAAAGAATGTAAGTACCATATGAAGATTTCCTTGACTCCGAAGCAGTATTGGTTGAAGGTGTCCACCGCCGCCTCTAAGCAGGAGTGGCAGGTGTCGAGGGAGACGTCTGGCCGACAAACATAGAGACCGTTGACAAGATCGCCGCCTGTGCCAGAGGAGGCATTGAAGAACTTGTAGTGAGAGGATTGATTGAGGAAGTTATCAAGTAATGAAATTATGTTGTTATGATATTTGCTAGTTGTGCTCACATTTTCACTCTCGTCACAAACTCCGCCAGCAAAATCGATTTGTTCTTGTGAATTGGCACTTTGAAGTAGTGAAATAATGGTAATTTGAAGGGTAAATAAAAGAATAATTTGTTTGCAATTCATCGTTTGTTTTTGGTGTAAATAATTTGTTCTAGTTTGAAATTAGCAATTTAAATTTATGATTAAATGGTATGACTTAATCACACTATGACATAGTCAATTGGTCACCAACTTGTATTAAAATCACCTTTTTAAATCTTATGTTTAAATTAAATTATTGCGATTTTTCAAGTTGGAGTGAGGAGACGTAGTTTATAAGTTAATGGATTGTTCCTCCTACATCAAGTAGTATGTTAGTTGTCTTATGTTAACTAGTGTCAATAGAGATCATTTGTATGGATTTTCTGTACTGCGCTCGACGTTTATTTTGCAGGTACCAAAGCCGAGTAAGAAAATCGGTCAAAAAGAGTGAAGTAATTTTATTATATAAAACGGTCTTACACGCACGCGTTTGTTTTCATAGTTCACACCGTCGATCTATAGCTTCTTATAACAGGAGGAGACGAGGAGTTCATTTTCCGATAATGATACGGCGCCACCCGGTGGCGCCCAATCTCGGCGCCACCTTCTTATATGCACCCTATATTATTGTGGTCCCCCATCACATGTTTGTGATGTACCCATTATTATTGGGACCCCCACTTATTATTGCATGTGAGAGGGTGGTACGAGATTGGGCGCCACCGGGTGACGCTAATTCATTTTCCTTAAGCAATACTTTCACTAATCGATAGACAATATGCTCAGATCGAGTACAGTATAATTCTTTAGTGCGAACATATATAACAAATTTCGACAAAACATAGGTTTGTAGGCTTGTAGGTTGTAGCAAACCAGAACAATAAAATTAAATGATGAAGCATAAATATGCAACACTACCAATCATCTTGGTTTAGGGCATACGTCATGGTCTATATCGGCTCACATGGTGGTAGAATCAGACGAAGAGGTAGTGAAGAACGGTCATATGGTCACTTTGTTGGTAAGCTATAGGCAAGTTGTATTGATAGGTGGACATGAGTTGGTGCTGATGGCAATGGTAGATCAATAGAGTCGGTAAGCATGCGAACCACTACTGTCATGGCGGGTCTTTGCTCTGCATTTGCTTGCACACATAATAATCCAATCTGAATGCACCTCAATACATCAATCGAATAATTGTTTTTTAATACTGGATCTACCAAGTTGAGTGATCGCGCCTTATCCCATAATCGCCATACCTTTCAATAGAAACATACAAAGCTTTTCAGAGTAAGGTTTACGACTTACGAGTTGTTAGTTATTTGTTTTCAAAGTAGGTAAGGACCTTTGAACTTACATGAATTGGGAAGTCCTCCTTTTGTGGCGACTTCTTAGATATGCTGTTCTTTTGACCGCTGACAATCTCTAAAATCATGATTCCGAAACTATAAACGTCCGATTTGTCAGAGTAGTCCCCCGTCATCAAGTATTCTGGTGCCATGTATCCTCTGCAGAGGGAAAACTATCCTTTTAAATTACCAATGTTACTGTTCTGATTCCACTTTCGTACTCACCGTACTAAAAAATGGTCTCGTTAGTTAAAGAATGCAAAGATGAAAAACTTAATTAAGAAGTTCAAGCAATAAAGTCGAAAGTATTGAATAATAAACATACTGAGTTCCGACAATGCAAACAGTGTTCCCTGCCTTATCTGCACCTTCAAAGAGTCTTGCTATGCCAAATTCAGCTATCTTTGGGTTCATTCTCTTATCCAATAGAATATTACCGAGTTTAAGGTCGCCATGTATAATAAGCCGGGAATCTTCATGAAGATACTGGAGACCTCTTGCAATCCCAATGATAATGTGGTGCCGCGTTGCCCAATTCAGTAGAGACCACATACTTGGATCTTTCATAGCGTAAAGAGGAAGTGTTAGATTACGCTCAAATTTTAGAACATAAATTAGAATTAACTACTTCGTATAAGATATGAAGTCGTCAAAAGAATATGTACCAGACAAGACGCGGTCCAAGTTTGAATTAGACATATACTCATAAACAAGTAACTTTTCGTCTCCTTCAGAGCAAAATCCCACAAGCCTGACAAGATTGTTGTGTTGAAGCTTGGTTAGTAGGCGAGCCTCCTTCTTAAATTCCCGCATGCCTCGCGTGTCCTGTGCCGTGGTAAGGCCGGATAGCCTCTTTATGGCTAAATATTGTCCATTCGTAAGTGTTCCCCTGTATACATTACCAAACCCTCCTTCACCCAACATATTTTCATCTGAGAAATCTCTCGTCGCAATTTTTAGAGTGTCGAAATCATATTGCACAAATAATTCTGTGTCTCCAATGCTCTCTAGAATCTCAGCCTCCCTTTTCCCTGTATATTTACAAAAAAATCCCAGTTAGAAACTCTATCCATCTCTAAATTGTTAGCTTATTTTGACTAACCAGCATCAAACATAAAATTCTAATTTTTTTCGAGTCAAATGATTGCGAAGGCCAGTACAATAGAAAAAATTTCGTTAATTTGTTTGACGACTTACCTGTACCATCATGCGCCTCATGAAGGCCGCTTGGTGATGTTGTAGGTACAACGTTTGCTACTTTATGTTTTCTACACTGCCGTAGACATATCCACAAAAGAAGAGCTAGAATTATCAATCCAACCGATGTGCAAACCGCTACAGCTACAACGATGCCCATCTTCAATGATCCTCTATCTTTTGTTGCTTACCGTCGATTCTAGAAAAAATTGTTTGAGTTTACTATTAGCAAATTGTGACCGAGAGTTGTGCCAAAACGTAAAATTTTGTGAAGGGTAATCTATTAATGGGATCAACATATATTTACAAGGAAATTATTGGGAATATGTCTAGACTCCTTTAATGCAAATGCCATAGTTTGATACTCCATTTGTCCCATCATTTATTAACCTTTCGAGCGGAAGAAGTATATTTTGTTGTGTCATTGATCATTGATGTAATCAATATTTGATTCACGCTTGACTGCTTCAAAAGCAATACATTTATCAAAAATATTCTCTTTGAATTGATCTATTATTTGATGTAATCATTGCTACAATAATTTACTCCCTCCGTCCAATAAATTTGTTTACGTTTGTTGTAAAGGAGGCGCCATCTCATTTTCTTTATACTAATACTCGGTAGAAACAAATCCATTTGCAAGGTTTTCATCACCTAATTAAGTTAAAAATACAGTTACCACAAATGTGTTTGATTTTACATAAGCAAATATCAACAAGATAAGCAAATATCAACAAGATAGGGGTTTGATAATATGCATAAATATGCACACTACATATCATCTTGGTTTTGGGTACAAGTCATGATCCATATCAGTTCGCATGGTGAAAGACTTAGTCGAAGAGTGGTCAGGGTCGCTTTGCTGTGCACCACTATAGCCAATAGGTGTGCTGTATTTTTGGGTGGACATCGATGGTGGTAATGGCGATGGTAGATCTATAGAACCTGTAAGCATGAGAACCACCGCAGTCATTGTGGGTCTTTCCTCTGCATTTGCTTGAACACATAACAATCCTATCTGAATGCACCTCGTCACTTCGTTAATTGAACAATCGTTGTACAATACTGGGTCTATCAAGTCGAATGATCGCCCCTCATCCCATAATCGCCATGCCTTTCAATCGAAACAAGGGTTTGGTTAGAAAGATTCATCGTTAGTTAAATATTTTTGATGTAGGTATATATGCACCTTTGAACTTACATGAATTGAGAGGTCCTCCTTTTGTGGTGACTTCTTTGATGTCCTGTTCTTCTGGCCACTCAAAATCTCTAGAAGCATGATTCCAAAACTATATACATCGGATTTGACGGAGTAGTCCCCCGTTATCAAGTATTCTGGTGCCATGTATCCTCTGCACATATCATTTAGGTTTGATAAAGCTATTTCATTGGAATTTAATCTATAATGTTATTGTAGGCAAAGAAGAAGAAATATAATGATTTAAGAATTTCAATCCAAATAAGTTGGAAATTGAATGGTAGACATACTGAGTTCCAACGATTCGAGCGGTGTTCCCAAACTTTTCTGCGCCTTGAAAGAGTCTTGCTAGGCCAAAGTCAGCTATCTTTGGATTCATCTCCTTATCCAAAAGAATATTTCCAGGCTTAAGATCGCGATGTATAATAGTGAGCCGGGAGTCTTCATGAAGGTATTGAAGACCTCTTGCGATCCCCATTACAATTCTGTGTCGTGTCACCCAATCTAAAAGAGGCCGCTTACTTGGATCTTCAATACAATAACAAGAATATGTCAGATAAAAAAACACTTTCATAGCCAATATATCTGCAAATTTTGCTCACGATATTCATAGATTTTGAAGGTTATTACGCGCATATTTCACACGTTAAGAGTTGTGTATATGACGCGACAACTAGCATTAGACAATGTCACCAATTTAGTATCACACGTTTTTACTAATTGGACTGTTTGTTAACTACTCCGTTTAATGTATCAAGTTGTCAAAAGAGCATATACCGAACAAGAAGCGATCCACGCTTGAATTAGACATATACTCGTAGACAAGCATTTTTTCGTCTCCTTCCGAGCAAAATCCCACAAGCTTAACCAAATTTCTGTGTTGAAGCTTGGCTAGTAGGCGAGCCTCTGTCTTGAACTCCTGCGCACCCTGGCCAGTCGTGTGGACGGAGAGCCTCTTAATGGCTAAATGTTGTCCATTCTCCAGTGTTCCCTTGTATACAATACCAAATCCGCCTTCACCCAACATGTTTTCCGCTGAGAAGTCGCCTGTTGCAATTTTCAGTGTGTTGAAATCGTATTGCACACATTCCGCGTCTCCAAGAGTATCTTCCATACCTTTCTCTGTTTCATTAGAATAAAAAACCTCAAATTTTGATGCATATGGAATAACTAAAATGCATAAAGTATACTTATAAATCCTACTAAACACACCACAACGGGTCTCAAGACCTCGATTGATGATTGCTAATCGAGACCTCGCGACAATTTCACCAAGACCATGACCCATAGATTTATAATCACCCATGTTTTCAAATCTCTGGTACCGTCACTAATTATAGCCACTTTGTTATTGCAAAACGGGATCGTGATTCTAACAACATTGACTCTGAAGCCCTGACTATGACTAATCGATGCTAATTCTCTGATACCGCCACTAATTCTAGCCATGTTATTGTTGTCAAACAGGATCGTGATTCTAACAACATTGACTATGAAGCATTGACTATGACTAGTCGGCGCTTTAAATTTCTCCCTCTGTCCCGTCAATTGTTGTCCTTTGATTTTGGCACAAAGACCAAGGAAAGATCAGAGGTGAGAGCCAATTATTAGATGACGAATGGACCAAATTGAGTGTGAATGATCATATCGTTCATCAAATACATTCCTAGAATAGAAAGAACAACAATTGACTAAGACACCCAAAATGGAATAGGACAACAAATGACCGGAACCGAGGGAGTATAAACTAGCTTTGGTGCCTGGGCCGAATATAAAACTCTTAGACATAGACTTGTATGTACTTTTATGACTTAGCACGAATAAAGAACTCTTGGACGTATGTTTTATGACTTACCAGTACCATCGTGCAGCCCACTTTGTGCGTCGTTAGGTCTCCTACGATGCAGACATAGCCATAAAACAAGAGCTAGAACTATCAATCCAACCGCTGCGCAAACAGCTATTGCTATTATAATTGCCATCTTCATCCCTCCTTTTTTCTTGCTTGGTGGCGACACTGGAAAAAAAAAAGACGACTTTTCAATTAGCGAATTGTAACAATTGTGTCAAAATTGGAAAAATATTTCGCAAATTTTAATCCCTCGAAAGAACTCACCTTGATTTATAATAGTAGGTGAATGATCTTTCAAAAATGGACTCATTTGATACCTCAATTGGCAACTAGGCAGGTAGATCATCGCCGATAAAGTATTACTACAACAACCGGCTGTTTGGGAAAAAGCCGATTTGAGACAAGTATTACACCCAAAACGATCCATATCAGGGGTACATTGTGCAAAACTATACAATGTTTCGAACACTGTCCAATTGGTTTTGCCGAAAGCAATATATTTTGAGGTCGATGAAGCATTGTTGATGAGCTCGTTCATCGTCTTTGATAAAATTGGAGCAAAGTCTTCGTAATTTGATACATTGATCGAGTTAGTAAATCCAAACGATGGATAACTCTCGTATGTAGAGAAGATGTTACGGTCTGCATACCGCACCATACACTCCTGGTACCATGTGATACCTTCACCATATAAAGGGCAGTCTTGAGTTATCTTCTTTCTCGCTTCATTAACACATGCACTACAAACGGCCAGGCCCACGTCATATCGACAATGGAAAATGCCATACGCTTTGTCGGGAGAAACACCGACTGTGGTATTATAGAATTTTTGAGAAGAGGATTTTAGGATGAGATTGTTTAAAAGGTGTTTGAGATTCTCTTCAAATGCACTACCATGAGTGTAATTGAAATAGTACCCGGTACAACCGGATTCCACATACGTTTGTGCATCGACATTGATATAAAATTGTGTGATTAAAATTGATACTAGAACAAACACAATTCTTCCCATGTTTGTCTTTTTTTTGTTAAGTATAATAAATGGTGAATTTTGATCATATATTTACAAATAAAGTGGAAGTTGTCCATCATCTTCGAAGTCAAACGACATAAGTTCGATATATTTATTGTTGTCATCGACATAATCAACGTTAGCTTTACGTCCGACTGCTTGATGTGATAGAATCATAGCGTAAGTTAATCTATGAATTTGGTCAATATACATTCTACTGGCTGGAGTAGAATAAGCCTATGCAAATGGGGATTGGAAAAAACCATAACTATGAAAATTCCTATATTGAAATGTTCTGTTATTTGCTGTTAAACGAATGTCATTGATGTAACATACTTTTTGTACTAATGCTAGGTAAAATAGATTCATCAATAATGAGATGATGTACCAAAGTTGGCTGGTGTGAGTGATAAAGGCTCTCATCTCTTAAACAAGGGGTCAAGGGTTCGATTCTGGACTCTTACGAATGAAAAAGTCAAACTTGGGAGGGGTCAACCCATTCAATTGCCTTCAGTACCCCGAAGGAGATTGCCCCAGCTGTCGGTAGGGATACTCCTGGTCAACAAAAAAAAAATTAATCAAATGATGTAACACACGACCTATATTGAACTTGACTAAGGGTCTGACAGACGAATATGATGAATATGAACCTAAAGTTGCAATCGAGTCATTCTAGTCGCGTTGGGTTGAGTCATAGAAAGGGCATGGTCAGTTCTGGTTGGGTTATTATCGAGTAGGGTCAATTCTGGTGATATGTCGACTCAGGTTCGGTTTAAGTCACTATCGGATCGGGTTGAATGTTAAATAAGGCCTCATATGTACATTTAATATTCCAATTGATGAAGAATTAGCAAATACTAAAACATTGCTCTCAAGTCTTTCTCAGAACAAGTCTAAAATGAAACAAGGTACCACTTGAGTGGTGCTATACCAATCACAAGTACAGTTGACGTTTGTGAAAAGAAATTTTACAAAGACGGCAATAATATTAATTTGTTGTTATTTCATTCTACTTGTCGAGATCGAAGGTATTTTATTGAACACATCTAGGACGACTACTGATTTTCACCAGTTAAGGCGGATATGGTGCCCTTTAATCATGAGTCATGACAATAATGTTTCAGAAGTCTCGCAAATTTTTTATTACGCTTGAAAAATCTTAATACTTTGCAAGGGGCTATTAGGAAAATATATTACTCCGTATATTTTAATATCGTGTAATTAGGAAAGCGATGGATTTAGGTCCGTGTATGATTGTTCAAATCGAATAGGATGAAAACACATGAACCTTTTAACCTTTTGAGGAATTCTTTAGCACTTCAAATGGACTAATTAAGCCAAGGACTTCCACAAGTACAACACATTCCAAAAGACATATTGATGATATCTAAACTATGCACATTTTCAATTATCTTGCTTCTGCGTACGAGTCCCGGTCCATATCGATTCGTATGGTAACATACTTAGACGTCGAAGAGTAGTTAGGGTCACTTTGTTGCTCGCCACTATAAGCAATAGACATGCTGTTTTGACGGGTGGACATCAATGGTGCTGATGGCAACGGTAGATCGATAGAGCCCGTAAGCATGAGAACCACCACAGTCATGGTGGGTCTTTCGTCTGGATCTGCTTGCACACATAGCAATCCAATCTGAATGCACCTCATCACCTCGTTGCTCGAACAATTGTTGCACAATACAGGGTCTATAAAGTCATATGATAGGCCCTCATCCCATAATCGCCATGCCTTTCAATGGAAACAAATATTTTCTTAGTAAACTATGGTTGTGTATTTTCAAAATAGGTATAGACCATTGAACTTACATGAATTTGGAGGTCCTCCTTACGCGGTGAATTCTTGGATTTCTTGTTCTTCTGGCCACTCACAATCTCTAAAAGCACGATTCCAAAACTATAGGCATCAGATTTTTCGGAGTAGTCCCCTGCCATCAAGTATTCTGGTGCCATGTATCCTCTGCACACCTCATTTAATTTCGATAAAGCTAGTCGTTTAGAATTATGAATCTTATAATCTTATCGGTCTGTAGTTTACATATACTCCCTCCTATTCCCGATAACCTTCCCTATTCATGGGTGGCACGGGAATTAAGGGTGTTTGAATTAAATAAGTTAAAGTATTGTGGTGGGGTGAGATAATTGGAAAGAGAGAAGGTATTGTGGGTATTATTGTGGAGTGAGGTGATTAAAATAAGTATTGTTGTGGGGTAAAGTGATTAAAATAAGATAAAGTATGGTAATTGTGGGGTATTGTTGTGGGGGTAAGGTGATTAAAATAAGTATAAAACTTTACTAAATAAGGAAAGGGGGAAGGTATTGTGAATAGATGAAAAAGGAAAAAGGGAAGGTTATGTAGAATAGGAGGGAGTAAGTTTTTTCATACTTGCTCGTAATGAAAAACGTTCAAGTCTTCTGCTAGTTTAGGATTGACAATATGAGTTGATAGATCAGTTTTAGTTATCCCATGTTCACAAAGATAGTTAGATTCGGTATAAAATGATCAAGTAGAAGAGATGTACTATATCTAGGAAACTCAAGCCATAAAATTGGTAGCATTGAAGGGTAGACATACTGTGTCCCGACAATGTGAACGGTGTTCCCAAACTTTTGTGCACCTTCGAAAAGTCTTGCTAGGCCAAAGTCAGCTATCTTCGGGTTCATTTCCTTATCCAATAGAATATTTCCTGGTTTAAGGTCACGATGTATAATTGTGAACCGGGAATCTTCATGGAGATACTGAAGACCTCTTGCAATTCCCATTATAATTTTGTACCGTGTTACCCAATCCATAGACGGTCGCTTACTTGGATCTTTAATACCATCAACAGACTAAGTCAGTTCACAGCAAATACATTCATGTCAAAAACTATTTCATTTCATGCAAAAATGACACTAAACATATGAAATTGTTAAAGAAGATATACCAAACAAAAAGTGATCCAAGCTCGAATTAGACAAATACTCATAGACGAGCAGTTTTTCATCTCTGTCGGAGCAAAATCCTACTAGCTTAACCAGATTTTTGTGTTTAAGCTTGGCTAGTAGGCGAGCCTCCGTCTTAAATTCTTGTATACGTTGTCCAGTCGTGTGATCCGAGAGTCTCTTAATGGCTAACAGTTGTCCATTCTCAAGTGTTCCCTTGTAAACAATACCAAACCCTCCTTCACCCAACATGTTTTCTGTTGCAAACTGCCCCGTTGCAACTTTTAGTGAGTTGAAATCATACTGCACAAATTCCGAGTCTAGGTAATCCTCTGCCTCGATTTTTCCTGTTTAAGCAAATGAAACTAACTATTTAAACCTTGATTCATTAATGTTGTATTTCATAGGATATTGCCTAAGCATTAGAACTATTTGATCAATTGATCTTATCCACGAAGTTTAATTGACCGACTAATTACTAGACTACTAATGTTAGCAGCAAGTAGTTATGAGTATACGATCCCACGATAAGATCTTATTACGTCGATTCTAGCTAAAGCCACATTCATGTTTTTGGAAAAGTGACATTTCATATCATTGAATAATTTCTTTTAAAAATCTCGAGTTGACGACAGATGATTAACTGTAAGTTTAAAACGATCCCACATTCTCCAATAATTTCTGGCTCTGCCACTGATTAAAATTTCTAACTATATTGATTACGAGAAATTGCGCTTTCGTCTATAAAGAACTTAGGCCTTGGCTCTTGGCCATGACGATCTTTTTGTATATAAATATTGTGTTTTCTTTTCTTATACAAACAACTTTTTCTTTCTAAAATCCACCAATAATCAACCAAATGGGCTAATCGACATTCTCCTAATTTATACTTCTATGATTTAACAGAAACTACAAAAATCTTCTTCATATGTTTGATGGCTTACCGGTACTATCATGCAGGCTACTTGATGACTTTGTAGGTACACCGTTCCCTTCTTTACGGCTTCTACGTTTCAAACATATCGACAAAACAACTCCTAGAGTTATCAATCCAACCGATGTGCAAACAGCTACCGCTACAATTATTGCCACCTTTAATGCTCGTTTCATGCTTGGTCGCCACCATACTGATTAAAAATCGTACATTTTAATATAAGCAAATAGCAAGAGTTGTGTCGAAATGGAAAATGTTTATAAATGATTACTCTCGAAATAACTCACCTTGATCGATAGCAGACGAGTGATCTTTCAGAAAGGGGTTCATTTCGTACCTCAACTGGCAACTGGGCAGGTAAATCATCGCCGATAAAGCATTGATACAACAACCGGCTGTTTGAGATAAAGCCGATTTGAGACAATTCTTACACCCGAAACTATCAATATCAGGGGTGCACTGCGCAAAACTATACAATGTCGAAAACAATGTCCAATTCGTTTTGCCAAAAGCGAGATATTGTAAGGAAGACGAAGCATTGTTGATGAGTTCATTCATCGTCTTTGATAGAATTGGAGCATACTCGTCGTAGTTTGATACATTCATCGAGTTAGTTCTTCCATATACCGGATATGTCTCGTACGTAGAGAAGATGTTACGGCTAGAATACCGCAACATACACTCATAGTACCATGATACACCTTCACCCTTTAATGAACACTTTTCGATTAACTTCTTACTTGCACCTGTAACACACGAGGTACAAACATCGAGGCCAACGTCATATCGACATTGAAAGAATCCATATACTTTGTCGGAACCAACACCGACTGTCGAATTATAGAATTTTAGAGAAGAGGATTTTGGAATTAGATTGTTGAAAAGAAGTTTGAGATTTTTTTCAAATGTACTACCATGGGTGTAATTGAAATAATATTCTTCACAACCGGAATTTACGTATGTTTGTGCATTAGTTTCAATATATAATAATTGGGTAATTAAAATTGCCATTAATAAAAATACGTTTTTCCCCATGGTAAGGAAATAATGATAATATGTCTTTTTTTTTTGTAAGAATAAAAGGTGATTTTTGATCATATATTTACAAGAAAATAGTGTGGAATCTAAAAGTTGTTTAGCTATCTTTTTCTAAGTCAACGTTATTATTTGGTAATTTACTTTTGTTAAACCAATAATATTGATGTAAGGAACATTGGCATCACGTCGGACGGCACTATATGATACAAGAAGTAAAATTTTAATTGGGTCAACAGAATTTCTACTGGATGAAGTTGAACAACCTATGGAAATGGGACTGAAAAAAATGAATTAAATACATTTGTAAACGGAAAATATGGAAAATGAGATAGCGCACAATTGATCTGTTATTTGTTGTTATGGTTGGTTCAACGTAATATTCAGTACAACGAACTTACCTATGAAAATGTCAACTAGTTTAGTTGGTAAAGTTATGAGCGCTGGTACTCATAACCTCGGATTAAACCCCCTCAGCATCAAAATCGCCCTTGTTATGGTTGGTTCAACGTAATATTCAACACTCGTATTATTTAGCGAGGTTTTGTTTAATATGAAGGTATTCTATTAAATGTCAAAAAGTTAATTTGATCAAGAACAATTGGAAAACATAACTTATGAGTTATGACTCATATTTACTCAAACTTGGGCAAGGATTGGAAAAGGGTCTACTAGAGCATGCTCACATTGAGTTGGATTCAGGTAGAGTCATTATCGGGTATGGTCACTTCTATTGACAAGTCGGTTAAATTAATTTTGTCCATACAATATCGCGCCAGGTTACTAACACGATCACTCAGTAACATATTTGAATTTTTGGACGACAATTCGTGTTGTAGTGGTTATTGCATTGATCGTGGGTCAGGTCATTTCGGTATTAAATCATCAACTTTTCGGTTTTTTCGGGTTGGATTATGGGTTTTATGCATTATTGCTATTGGAATTTCAAATGAAATTTTAGCAAAAGCTATGCCTAAACATTGCTCTCTAAGTCTTCTTAAAAAAAGTCTTAACAATATAAAATAACGTACCACTTGAGTGGTCGCATACCAGTTATATTTAAATTTGACTTTTGTGTTCATCTTCAATCTTCAACAACCATCAAATTTTGTTTTACGAAAACGACAATCGCACTTGCGTTTTGTTATTTTATTTTTCATGTCTAGGTCGAATGCATTTTATTTTGCATCTCTAAGTCGAGTATAGATTTTCACCCGTTAAGGCCGATATGACTGCGATATTGGTTACCTTGGTGCGTAGACTGTCGAGTATCGTTAGAGATTTTGCTTGATGGCTCGGTGAGGCTATATCGACCTTCGCCCATCCCTAATGACATCCACGGCCCATAAAGCTTCAATTCTCAATTCATACATGATACATTCCCATTTTAGTGACAACATTAGTAATAAAGTTATCCTAACATCACAAAGGCTCGGGTAAATAGCGGGTAAGGGGGATCGACATATGGGTGATAACGAGCCGAGCCGAGCCGAGCAAGAACTTGGCCTCCTCGGCTTGTGCCATGAAGCAATACTCGAGCTTGGAAAACATATGCTCATTATCAAGCTTGCGAGCTTTAATTTAACGCGAGCTCGATGATAACACAATATTTTACCCATTTTTGGTACATACTTTATCTCTTATTTGATTAATTAAATAACTCGAGTAAGTTTTATTTAGTGATTTTAGAATAAAATAGAATATTAGTTACGTTATATTAATTTGTGTCAATTTATGCCTTTTCTCTGAATTTTGGTATTTATGTTATATAGGTACCGGGTTGAGACGGGAATTAAGGCGGGTTTGAGTAATCGTGTAAAGCAAATGACGCAACAAGCCAACAATGGCCAAGTCAAAGTCAACCAAAACCTTGAAAACCCAATCAACCAAAATCAATCCCCTGCTTCATTGTTTCCCCAATTTTCCAACAATCATTCTCCATTAAAAAATGGCAATTTTCAATTCATTCATCATCATCATCTTCAATTCACATTCATCATCCAACATTCACAAATTCGTCCATGATTCCTTAAACTCCATTAACCCATCAAATTCACCACCAATCCCAACAACCCACCTGATTTGCACCACCATGGCTCGAGCACCCGACTCCGTTTCCGCCCAGTTCAACCTTCATCACCTGCTCCTCCACTTCCGACCACCAATTCACCACAACTCATCTCCTCCCACCATCGACGGCACTGAGCCCACGACCTCAGCTGCTCCGTTCAATACCAAACAACAACGAGCAACATCAATTAGACCTCCACTTTCGATCTTGCTACTGAATTGAGCAATCATAGATCCGAAATTACCTTTGAATAGAAACCCGAGTTGAATTTGCAAATCGATGCTTTTAAGGAAGAAGGAAGAAGAAATCAAGTTGGGGATTTAATTGACTCTACCGGGTGAATCGTGCAGCCGAAGGAGTTAATTATGCCCGGCCGGGTGAAGTTATACCCGGGCGGGTGCAATGTTGCCCGGTCGGGTACAAGTTTTGAGGGAGTTGTTTCCTGTGTCACGTGGTCTTGGGTAGAAGAAGACAAAGGGTGTCTTGGCTTTTGTAGGAGGGGATTGTGTTTTTGGGTATTAGAAGTGTGTCGTGTGACACAATTTTGGGAGGATTATTATTATTATTATTATTAGTAGTATTATTATTGGTATTATTAGTGGTATTATTAGTGTAGTATAAAAGGGACATATTAGACATTACACATTACTTTACCTTAGAAATTAGACTAGTTCATCTTATTCTCTCTCAATATTGTAAAACCCTTATATTTCCTCTCTTATTTTCATTCAATAAAAAGTTGTTATCTTTCTTTAATTATTAGTTTAATTATTCTTTTGTTCATTCAAGTTCTTCCCTTTTCATTAGTTTACAATTAGTAATTTTGGGTTGTATTTGGAGAATTGAAGAATCCTTCCATATTTCAATCCAAGTTTCCACCTTTTGCAATTAAGTGGTATAATTTCTCTTCCTAATTTCATTTGTTTACATTTATTTTTCTTTCAAGTTTAATCTTAATTGTTTATGTTAGATTGTTGTTATTCTCTCTCTTGTTCATCTTTTCTCTTCTCACCATTGTTGTTTACAAGATTGAATCTTTGATTTCTCATGTTAAAGATTGAGTCTTTGTGTTTATTGAGTTAAAGCTTGTGCCTTTAAGTTTAATCTTCATTGTCTCTTGAATTAAATTGTCTTTCCTTATAATTTAAGTTGGATTGTTGCATGTTTAGAAGTAGAATTCATATTCCATCCATGTTTATGTTTAAAGATTCCATCTTTGTTGTTTATTTAGCCTTTAGAGACATGATTAGTGAGTAGTCTCCTTCTAGGACTCGGTTTGACCCGATATGGGTAATTTCACTAACTAATTATCATTAAGGCTAATTTGTGGGGAAAATTGGTGAGGGTAGTTTAGAGGAATTTGCTTGCTTAAGGTTTGGGTTTTGGGTAGTGTCAACTTGTGACCCTTGACCACCAACGGAAGTTGGTTAGGTTGTAAATTGGACACCCGAAATTTAGCCTTGTCACCAACTAAGGTTGAGACCGGAAGGGAGAACCGAGGGAGGGTGCCTCTAGACTAGCGTTTGAAATCGACCTCCGGAAGGGGGAGTGGGATGACCCGGAATACGATGAGTGCTTAATGACCTTGACCATTTACTTGACCTCCTTGGGAAAATGCATGTTCTTGGGGTTGTCGGGTTTTGAGTTAGGGATACCGGCTTTCGAACCCGGGAGGGGGGTTAGTCGGAGTAGCTAGTGTCCTATTGCGAGACCGGAAGGGAGGTTCTAGGCGAATTAGAGCCATCTCCCCCTTACCTTTCTACCCCGTTTGATTAGCCGAGACGATTAGTATGTGGAATTACTTATATTTGTGGGAGAACCGAGTTCTAGTCCTTCTCTTTATTTGATCTATCCTTTATCTTTTAGCTTGTTCTTATCTTGTCTAGTTTATAGCCTTTAAATTTGTTAGTTTAAGTGCTAGTTTGTTACCACCCTCCTTATTTTCTCCGACTTAGCTAAACGTAAGAATTTAGACAATTAATAATCACCCATGCTCCTTGTGGTTCGACCTCGACTACCCTACTACATTAGTTGAGTTAATTATTTGATTGGGGGAGTGCGACAAACCCCGCTACCAAAATGGCGCCGTTGCCGGGGAGCATTGGCTTGATATTAGTTGTTTTATTCTAGTTTAGACTAAGTTATTGTTGCTTTTGCACACTTTGGTGTGCCGTTTGTCTTGCTAACCTTTTCACTTGAGTGTGTAGTGGTTTTTAAGAATTCATTTGAAAATCCGGAAAGTACAACAATGGGTGAACCGGTTCCGATTAGGGACTACATGGCCCCAAAGCATATTGTGAATTCTAGTGTTCAAAGGCCTAGGATTCAAGCAAATAATTTTGAAATTAAGAATGCTTTGCTTAACCTAGTGCAAGATAACCAATTTTGGGGAGGTCCCTTGGAGAACCCTAATGACCATCTCAATGATTTTCTTGACAATTGTGACATGTATAAGATGAATGGGGTATCCGATGATGCGGTCCGTCTAAGGTTGTTCCCTAGATCACTAAGGGGAGCGGCTAAGGATTGGCTAAAGAATTGTGATCCCGACTCTTTCAAGACTTGGGATGAGCTCTCCTCGGCCTTCTTGAAAAAATACTTTCCTCCTTCAAGAACGGCTAAGGTAAAGAGTGAGTTGCAAGGGTTCACTCAAGAGGAAGATGAGACTTTGTATGAGGCTTGGGAGAGGTACAAGAGACTCCAACGGTTATGCCCTCACCATGGCATATCCGAGCCCGAGTTGATCAATAATTTCTACAAGGGTTTGGCGCAAGACCTAAGGCTATTTCTTGATTCGGGTTCGGGTAAGGGAGCCTTAGATATCTTGGGTCACAAAGAGGCAAAAGAGTTGATTGAAGAGATGGCCTCAAGGACAATGGATTGGAACAATGAAAGACGAACAAGAAAGGGTAAGGGTAAAGACTCTAATACGGTGCTTAATGTGGAAGTGAAGAGTATGCTTGAGGACCTCACTCAACAAGTAGCATTATTGAACTCCAACAAGCCCTCCAACTCCAACATGAGGCAAGTGTTATCTTGTGAACTTTGTGGTGAAGAAGAACATACCCCAATTAATTGCCCTTTGATCCAAAATTTTCAAGTCCAACAAAATCAAAAACCATCTTGGGAGCAAGCCTTTGAGCAATTGGTGATTGCCAACCAAAAATCCGGTTCTAAACTTGACAACCACATTGCTTTTCAAAGTCGTGTTAATGATGAGATTAGAGCTTCTCAAAGGGCCACGGAAACTCATGTTGCTCAAATTTCACAACAATTGAGTCAAATGGCTCAAAATTCGGGCAAGTTTCCGGGTAACACGGTGAAGCCAAAGCAAATGAATGCGGTATTCTTGAGAAGTGGAAGACAATTTGAGGAGGTTGTGAAGACTCCAAGGTGGAAAAGGAAGAGGGTTTCTAGTGGATCAATGAAAGAGCAACCGATTGAAGTTGAAGTTGAAGTGGAGAATTCAAAAGAAGTAGAAATGGTAGACCCACCAAAGGAAGATGAACCGATTCCATCAAAAGTCAAAGAACCTACTTCACCTCTAAGGGAGTATGTTGAACCAATTCCCTTTCCACAAAGGCTTGCAAGGCCAAGACTTGAGAAGAAATATGAGAAGTTCATTGATATTTTGAAGAGTATGAATGTCACCATACCATTTCTTGACATGATCACCGAAATCCCTAACTATGGAAAGTTTCTAAAGGAACTTGTGACTATGAAGAGAAAGAGTGAAGGGATACAATCCGTTAACCTTTCTAGGGAGTGTAGTGCAATCCTCACTCACAAACTTCCTAGCAAACTTGAAGACCCGGGAAGCTTTTCTATTCCTTGTTCTATCCAAGGGGTGAAGATAAAGAGAGCTTTGTGTGACTTGGGAGCTAGTGTTAGCTTAATGCCTCTTTCCTTGTTTAAGAAGCTACACTTGGGAGATTTAAAGCCTTCAAAGATCTCCCTACAACTAGCCGATCGTTCGGTTAAGTATCCCTTGGGTGTGATTGAAGATGTTCCTTTGAAGGTTGGAAAACTTGTGATCCCATGCGACTTCTTTGTCATGGACATGCCCGAAGATAGCCATGTGCCAATCATTTTGGGTAGGCCTTGCTTGGCCACGGGAGGTGTTATGATAGATGTTAAGAGTGGAAAACTCTCACTCCAAGTAGGTAATGAGAAGATTGAGTTTGAACTCAACAATTCCATGAAATCTCCTCCTATGGGCAACTCTTGTTGTAGGGTGGATATGGTGCAAGATAAATTGGATGAACCTAATTTAGAGCCTTCATTTTTGAACCCATTGGAAGCTTGCTCAACAAATGAAAAGGGAAATGAAGTTGATCTTATGTTGAGAGTTGATGTGAAAGAAGTTTTGGGTGAATATGATTCAAGAAAAGATGAATTTGAAGACCAAATTGATGATGAGATTGAATTATATTTGAGCTCTCCGGATTCTTTTGGTCTAGGCTCTCTTGAAGGTACACCTTGGTTGAAGAACTCTTCAAGTGATTGGGAAGCTCAAATTGATGCCTTGGAGGCGGCTCTCAAAGGAAATAGTTCGGTTCAAAAGGAGAGTCAAGAAAATGGGGATAAAAATGACAACATCATGAACCTCAATGTTGAGAAGTTGACTCCTCCACCTACTATTCCCTACCAATTTCCTTACTTTGGTGACCAAGAAGAGAGTTGCCCAACAAGTGAAACTTATGAGATTCCGTTCCTCCTACCACCTAGCTACCATTCCAAGTTTAAGGGTTCTAACCATCAAAAGGACCCAAGAAAGGAAGCCAAGGAGGGTAAGAGGAACTATGATAAGAAGTGTTGGAAGAGAGGTCGGGTGCGGTTTGCTATAGCTTGGCACTACTTGTGTCTAGTTGAAGGTTTTGATAGAGAATTTGACCGTCTCCTCCGTGCCTTGAGTGACATGGATCATGCTACTTGGAATTTCAAACAACAAAATTTTGCATGAGAGGTTTGGTGGAGTCCCTCAAGAACCACTAAATTGTATATATTCTCTTCCCTTACTTATACTTTACTTGCATTTTTGTTCTCCCCCTACATTTGTTCCATTGAGGACAATTTCACGTTTTAAGTGTGGGGAGGGGATTCATTACATAAAAAACTTAAAAATTTGAAAAATTTAAAAATACCAAAAACATGTTATTTATTTTAAAATATTCAAAAAAAAAAAAAATCCAAAAACATCTTCTTTATTTTTGAAAAATTCAAAACTAACAAAAATATGTTATTTATTTTTCCTATTATCTCCCTATGTTTTGTTCCATTGAGGACAATGTAAATTTCAAGTGTGGGGAGGGAAATATCCACTTTGTGCATATTGTTTATAATTGTATATATTTGTTTGTTAATTTGAGAAAAATATAAAATGCTTAAAAATTGAAAAAATTGAAAAATTTCAAAAAAATTTGCATTGTTTATATTATATTATATATATTGCATTTGTCCTAACCTTTTTTATTGACAACACATGAGAGCATCGGAGAAGACATTTGGTAAAATTCTTCCAATTCTTTCTCCTTTATCCTTCCTTTTCTTTTTGTATATATAAGCATGGAGGAGGACGGGATATTTGATGCGGGTGTTCCCTTTGGGAACCGTTTTGGATATGGTTGTGTTGTTGGTGTGTTGTTAGGACTAGAACTTGGTTGCATTTAGAATAGAATTGTATATATGTGTTCACTCTTGCATTCACGTAAATTGTTCATATGTGTAGTTTGCATTCATACACGTTGCATTTCGTATGTAAATATTTGCATAGGGAGTCTAAATGTGGAGGGCATATGTTGCCAATGATGATAATTTGTTTTGCCCGTGTCATTTCCCTCTTGATAGCTCGTGCCTTTTGATGACACATGTTAGGGTTTTTGCTTGCAAAAACCCGGAAGTCTAGCTTAACAACCAAGTAACGACCACCTTGTGAGACCGTATTAGACCCGAGACTTGACCTTGGTCCGATATAGCTACTAAAATGTGAGGATGGAGCCTCCATATGGCCGGTCCATCAAACCGGTCCCGCTTAGGAATTGTGAGTAGTTCTCCTTACGTGGTATGTCATGTCAAAACGCATAAGTATGGTGCTCATTCCTTTCCGTAGAAGTGTAGATGTGCATATTGAGACAATTTTTTTCAAATAAAGTAGCCTCACAATAGCCAAATAAGCTTTTGTTATGCCCTTGAGTCAATTGTTTCCTTTTGTTAACCCAATTTGAGCCTAAGCCTTATCGTTTTTATTGCCAACAAAATAACTACATCCCATAAACAACTCACCTTGGTTGAGTAGTTCGTCATTGTGGTTCTTTTGTGGAGTATATTTGGGTTGAAATTTTGACTCACCTTGAGGTGTATGATCTTAATGCCACATGAGTGAAATGCAACTTTGGCTACTTTTGTTTAATAAGAGGTGAACAAGTCGTGAAAGATGCAAGAAAGAAAATCAAATAGAAAAGAAAAAAAATGAAGAAGAAAATCAAATAGAAAAGAAAAAAAATGAAGAAGAAAAACAAATAGAAAAAGAGAAAAATGAAATGAAAAACAAAAAAGAAAAGAATGTATATTTTTGTCTCAAGTAAAGGGTTGGTGATTTGCAAATTATGTTTGTTTTGAAGAAGAGGATTGAATGATTTTTGAGAATGGAATCTTGCCAAATTTTGTGGAAGAATCATTTTGCACTTGGTAAGGTTTAGTGGATTGGTTAATTGTGGCGACTACTCGATCCTTAGCCCCACATGTCATAAAACGGTGTTTGCACCGATCCCTTTTCACCTAACCCAAGCCCCATTACAACCCGGTTGTCTCTTGCATGTGCATCATTTGGCATTTCTCTTGCGGATATTGGATATAGTACCATATTAGATTGCGGGCATGCTTCGCAAGTCGAGTTAGGAGAGTGACTTTGGTTACTTTTTGTCACAAAAATCACCCCGTTCTTTCATTTGTGTGACTAGTGAAACCCGTGAGAGTCGGTCTTTGGTCTCCTTTTGGTCAAAGGTTTGATATGGAGTCGAATCTTGCGTGTGTCGTGTCAATCTTGGGAGTATAGCTACGTACTTCCCCTTTCCCGCCTAGAATTTGTTTCTAAGGCACCCCGTGTTGTCAAAGTTGGTTACTTGAGCTAGAATTAGGGAGTCGACACATTGGTAAGACCCGGAGACGGCATCCTCCACTAAATGACCCTCTTTATTCGATTTTTGAAAGAAAAACGGCCGCTTGGATGAGGAAAGCGGATTGACTTTTCGTAGATGCATCCATTGTTTGTTTCGTGCTTCATGATAGGATGTGTCAAAATTTTCCGCAAGCCCCACTTGCCTTGCAATTGAGCACATACCTCATTGTGTTTCGTTGTGAGTTGAAGGGACGGAGAAGGCCCGTTAATTGCCTTTCATCGGATATTAGTAGTTTAGCTAGTCATTTTATATTAAGGGTCTTAGTTTATTTAATACTTACTCGAGGACGAGTAAGAGATAAGTGTGGGGAGATTTGATAACACAATATTTTACCCATTTTTGGTACATACTTTATCTCTTATTTGATTAATTAAATAACTCGAGTAAGTTTTATTTAGTGATTTTAGAATAAAATAGAATATTAGTTACGTTATATTAATTTGTGTCAATTTATGCCTTTTCTCTGAATTTTGGTATTTATGTTATATAGGTACCGGGTTGAGACGGGAATTAAGGCGGGTTTGAGTAATCGTGTAAAGCAAATGACGCAACAAGCCAACAATGGCCAAGTCAAAGTCAACCAAAACCTTGAAAACCCAATCAACCAAAATCAATCCCCTGCTTCATTGTTTCCCCAATTTTCCAACAATCATTCTCCATTAAAAAATGGCAATTTTCAATTCATTCATCATCATCATCTTCAATTCACATTCATCATCCAACATTCACAAATTCGTCCATGATTCCTTAAACTCCATTAACCCATCAAATTCACCACCAATCCCAACAACCCACCTGATTTGCACCACCATGGCTCGAGCACCCGACTCCGTTTCCGCCCAGTTCAACCTTCATCACCTGCTCCTCCACTTCCGACCACCAATTCACCACAACTCATCTCCTCCCACCATCGACGGCACTGAGCCCACGACCTCAGCTGCTCCGTTCAATACCAAACAACAACGAGCAACATCAATTAGACCTCCACTTTCGATCTTGCGCTGGAATTGAGCAATCATAGATCTGAAATTACCTTTGAATAGAAACCCGAGTTGAATTTGCAGTCGATGCTTTTAAGGAAGAAGGAAGAAGAAATCAAGTTGGGGATTTAATTGACTCTACCGGGTGAATCGTGCAGCCGAAGGAGTTAATTATGCCCGGCCGGGTGAAGTTATACCCGGGCGGGTGCAATGTTGCCCGGTCGGGTACAAGTTTTGAGGGAGTTGTTTCCTGTGTCACGTGGTCTTGGGTAGAAGAAGACAAAGGGTGTCTTGGCTTTTGTAGGAGGGGATTGTGTTTTTGGGTATTAGAAGTGTGTCGTGTGACACAATTTTGGGAGGATTATTATTATTATTATTATTATTAGTATTATTATTGGTATTATTAGTGGTATTATTAGTGTAGTATAAAAGGGACATATTAGACATTACACATTACTTTACCTTAGAAATTAGACTAGTTCATCTTATTCTCTCTCAATATTGTAAAACCCTTATATTTCCTCTCTTATTTTCATTCAATAAAAAGTTGTTATCTTTCTTTAATTATTAGTTTAATTATTCTTTTGTTCATTCAAGTTCTTCCCTTTTCATTAGTTTACAATTAGTAATTTTGGGTTGTATTTGGAGAATTGAAGAATCCTTCCATATTTCAATCCAAGTTTCCACCTTTTGCAATTAAGTGGTATAATTTCTCTTCCTAATTTCATTTGTTTACATTTATTTTTCTTTCAAGTTTAATCTTAATTGTTTATGTTAGATTGTTGTTATTCTCTCTCTTGTTCATCTTTTCTCTTCTCACCATTGTTGTTTACAAGATTGAATCTTTGATTTCTCATGTTAAAGATTGAGTCTTTGTGTTTATTGAGTTAAAGCTTGTGCCTTTAAGTTTAATCTTCATTGTCTCTTGAATTAAATTGTCTTTCCTTATAATTTAAGTTGGATTGTTGCATGTTTAGAAGTAGAATTCATATTCCATCCATGTTTATGTTTAAAGATTCCATCTTTGTTGTTTATTTAGCCTTTAGAGACATGATTAGTGAGTAGTCTCCTTCTAGGACTCGGTTTGACCCGATATGGGTAATTTCACTAACTAATTATCATTAAGGCTAATTTGTGGGGAAAATTGGTGAGGGTAGTTTAGAGGAATTTGCTTGCTTAAGGTTTGGGTTTTGGGTAGTGTCAACTTGTGACCCTTGACCACCAACGGAAGTTGGTTAGGTTGTAAATTGGACACCCGAAATTTAGCCTTGTCACCAACTAAGGTTGAGACCGGAAGGGAGAACCGAGGGAGGGTGCCTCTAGACTAGCGTTTGAAATCGACCTCCGGAAGGGGGAGTGGGATGACCCGGAATACGATGAGTGCTTAGTGACCTTGACCATTTACTTGACCTCCTTGGGAAAATGCATGTTCTTGGGGTTGTCGGGTTTTGAGTTAGGGATACCGGCTTTCGAACCCGGGAGGGGGGTTAGTCGGAGTAGCTAGTGTCCTATTGCGAGACCGGAAGGGAGGTTCTAGGCGAATTAGAGCCATCTCCCCCTTACCTTTCTACCCCGTTTGATTAGCCGAGACGATTAGTATGTGGAATTACTTATATTTGTGGGAGAACCGAGTTCTAGTCCTTCTCTTTATTTGATCTATCCTTTATCTTTTAGCTTGTTCTTATCTTGTCTAGTTTATAGCCTTTAAATTTGTTAGTTTAAGTGCTAGTTTGTTACCACCCTCCTTATTTTCTCCGACTTAGATAAACGTAAGAATTTAGACAATTAATAATCACCCATGCTCCTTGTGGTTCGACCTCGACTACCCTACTACATTAGTTGAGTTAATTATTTGATTGGGGGAGTGCGACAAACCCCGCTACCACTCGACCAAACTCGAGCTCAACTCGAGCCTATATACGTTTGTTAATTTTTTTTTTCTTTCGATATTTTGAATTAATAACCATGCTCGAATGTTACATATTTAATATTTGGAAAATCAATGAGACATTTGATATGGGTGCAATACAAATATATAATTATGACAAAATATTTTTATAAATTATTAGCAGTATCTAGCTTATCTAATCACGCATGTTCGAGCGCTGGTGAGATTTTCGAACCGAATCAACGTTAGCTCGGCTTGACTTGCAAACTCTCGAACCAAGCCCGAGCCCGAGCCGAGGTCACAGGAGCCTAGGTTTGACCGAGCTGAGCAAGTTTTGAAGGACCAATGACGTAAATTGCATTGAAAATTGCATCGAATGACAGTCAGTTCGATATAAAAAGAATTAAGCCATTTTGTTCTAAGTGCATCTTACACAACACCTCATACTCCCGTTGGCTCATGGAACCACACGATACACAATTACACATCTAAAAAGCAAGACAAATCGAATATGCTTTGAAAAATTTGCCATTTTTGTACAAAGACGAAAAACTTATCGAATGTCATCTTGGTTTTATGTATATATCTTGGTTCAACCGATTTGGACACTGAAAGATGACTTGGTGGAAACTTGGTCAAGATCACTTGGTTGTGGACCACTGTGAGAAGTACGCGTACTATATTGTTGGGTTAACATCGCTGGTGTGGATGGAAATGGAAGATCGATAGAGCCAGTAAGCATGAGAACGACTGCTGTCATGATGGGTCTTTCATCAGCATTTGCTTGCACACATAACAGCCCAATCTGAATGCACCTCATCACTTCATAGCTCGGACAATTGTTGGACATTATCGGATCAGTTAACTCAAAGGATCGTCCCTCATTCCATAAACTCCACGCCTATTAATCAAAACAAAAGATTTTCTTCTTAAATACGAGTAGTTGTAGATATACAATGTGGAACCTACGATGCAAGAATGACACCTGAGGGATGTTTGTATGTTGGCTAGACGATCTCATGTTGAGGTACAAAGGCTAAGTTTCCAAATCGAACCTAGCCTTTGATTGTAAATCAAATTTGAGATCGTCTATTTGAGACCGAGTAGATGCTAGCTAACAACCTTCACTCTAGCCAACTAGCAAACATCCGTAGTGACCTTCAATACAGTGACTCTACTAGAACTTACCTGAATTGAGAGGTCCTCTTTTTGCGGAAACTCTTTTGGTATTCGATTCTTCTGACCACTCACAATCTCCAAAAGCATGATTCCGAAACTATAAACATCGGATTTGTCAGAGTAGTCCCCTGTCATCAAGTACTCTGGTGCCATGTATCCTCTACATACATAAATTCAAGGATTTACCATTAGTTACAAATCTTATTCATATAATCAAACACCAACGATAGATAACCTTAACCTACTCACAAACGATATTTAGTGCATATATTTGGCAACACTGAAAAACAACATCGATATGATTAACGAAGAATTGAAACCAATTTAATTAGCAGTTCAGGCCCAAAATTTTAAACTACTAGAAGTTTTGACATACTGGGTTCCAACAATGCGAGCGGTGTTCGCAGACTTTTGTGCACCTTCGAAGAGTCTTGCCAAGCCAAAGTCAGTTATTTTGGGGTTCATCTCGTTATCCAATAATATGTTACCAGGTTTTAGGTCGCGGTGGATAATAGTGAGCCGAGAATCTTCATGGAGATACTGTAGACCTCTTGCAATTCCCATTATAATTTTGTACCGTGATGCCCAATAAAAAAGATGACGATTTCTAGGATCTGTTAAGTACCATAAGGAGAAGATGTCAGTGAATAGCTAGCACTCTCGCCATAAATTAAAATCAGTTCAATAGTCGGAAAAATGGTAGTAAAACTCGGTGTCACAGATGCTATGCGAAAATTTCGTTGAAAACTGTATTTGCAACATTAATTTCACAACGACAAGATTAGGATACGGTGAACAGTTTTGAATCAACCTTTGGTTATTTCAATATGTCAATGCTAATTTGCCTTATAATGATCAATAGCTAATATCAATATATAAACACGAAACTAGTGAAAAGATTATTACCAAATAGGAACCGGTCAACGCTTGCATTAGACATAAACTCATAGACGAGTAGTTTTTCATCTCCTTCGGAACAGAATCCGAGAAGCCTTACTAGGTTTTTGTGTTGAAGTTTGGCTAGAAGTCGGGCTTCAGTCATAAATTCCCGAGCGCCCTGTCCAGACGGGCTACCCGTGAGCCTCTTAATGGCTAAATGCTGTCCATTTGCAAGCGTCCCCTTGTAAACAATACCAAACCCGCCTTCACCTAACATAGTTTCAGCTGAGAAGTCTCTTGTCGCAATTTTCAGTGTGTTGAAATCGTATTGCACACATTGTGTATCTCCAAAACTACTCCCTACATCATAATAATCTCAAGTAAAATTTTTGATATATGTCATAGATCATTTTTTTTACGTTTTTTATTCTTTGTGAGGGGTATTTTAATCAAAGGTAAACACGCTAGTAAGGGTCTTTACCTATTGTAAAAGGTAAATGAACCGTCTACGTCAATGTCCATATACAAATTCCTTTAGCTTAAACAATATAATGTCCTATATAATGTCGTTGAATGATTCAAATTTATTGTGTATACTTTAATGTATGTTGTTTTCTTTGTCAAGTCAATACAAAAACGACATGGAAAGCACATCTATTCAATAAAGAAGATCAACATAGTTGTATAGAATCAATCAAACAAGCTCATCGACTTAGTCTGTATGTTAGACGACTTACCGGTACCATCTCGTAGCCCATTTGGTGATGCCGTAGCTGGAGGCAGCGCGAATGATGATGTTGAAGGTGTACTGTTCGCTTCTTTAGGCTTTCTACGTCGGACACATATCCACACAACAAAACCTAGAACTATCAATCCAACCGATACACAAATTGCTATCGCTATGATTATCGTCATTGTCAACCTTCCCTTTTTGCTTTCTGCGAAGCAAAATTAAAAGGCGATTTTACAATAATGAAATTGTAAGACTTTTGTCGAATTGGAAAATTTAACGGTACTAGAAATTGATGAATAACTTACCTTGACCGGTGTGCACTGGATCGTTCAGAAAGGCACTGGTCGCGTACCTCAATTGGCAACTAGGCATGAATCCAACGGCGGATAAACTATTACCACAATACTCGGTTATGTGAGATAAAGCGGATCTCAGACAACTATTGCACCCGAAACTATCAATGTCAGGGGTGCACTGCGCGAAACTATACAATGTTTCGGACAATACCCAACTCTTTTTGCTCGAAGCATAATGTGGCGATGAAGATGAAGCCCTGTTGATCAATTCATTCATCGTCGCTGCTAGAATTGGAGAAAACACCTTATAATTTGATACATTAGCCGAGGTACTTTGTTCGAACGAAATTTGTGACTCGGATAAAGAAAAAATGTTACGGTTAGCATACCGTAACATACACTCATAGTACCATACGATACCTTCCCCATTTAAAGGGCACTCTTGAGTTATTCTTTGAGTCGCGTCCTTAACACATGCACTACAAACAGCGAGGCTAAGGTCACTTCGGCATTGATAGAGGCCGTAAACACGGTTGGAACCGGTTCCAACCGTGGAATTGTAGAAATTGAGAGATGATGTTTTTGGGGTGAGAATGTTGAATAATTGTTTGAGGTTCTTTTCAAATGCACTACCACGGGTGTAATTGAAATAGAACCCATTACAACCAGGTGACGCGTATGTTAACTGTGCCTCAACTTTGATCGAAAATAGGATAATCAAAAGCGAAACTAAAAAGAGAGAAAATTTCGCCATGGGAAGGAAATTATATGAGCATTGTCTCTATTTTGCAAGGAAAAAATAATGATGGCGTATAGGTCATAATATTTTGATCAAATGTCATCCAAGTCAACCACCATAGTTTGTTAGTTTTTTAAAGTTTAACCAATGTAATTGATGTAATCAACGTTAACATTATGTGTGACTACTTCATAGTATTAGGGTAATCTATTAATTGGGTCAACATACATTCTAGTCTGAAATTTTCTTTTATTTGCTGTATTTGAGTTGAATATATCCTTAGGAAATGGTACCTAACAACATGACTTGAGTGCCTCGAACACACCTTTATGAGACAAGGTTTGGTGGTGCTCGGATGTATACAGTCCCTATGAAAAATGCGTCGAGAACTGTATTATGGAAAATGACTTTTAAAAGTCCTCGCTCCTTGATAGGAAATTTATACCACCAAAAAATGGCATTAGTTGACGATGCAGTCATTTGTCATATACATGTGCGTATTTCCTTTGTCTCAGTCATTTGTTTGTACTTTTTATTCTTTGTGAGGAGTATTTTAATCAAAGACAAACAAATGATTGGAACAGAGGGAGTATATAACTACATGAAAATATGTAGTTGCCGCGTGTATGCACTCAAATGCTCAAAGACTATTGCCTTGTTTATGCATCTAAACGAAAAATTAGAACCCTATTAGGCCGCTTGTTCAACGAGTGGCTTAAGGGTTGCTCCGAACCTGATAGCAAAAAATGTTCTTACTTTGACCCATTTTTTTTTTATCTTTAATTAAGCTCAACACCAAAATCATAAATAATTTGTTATGAGCATAAAGTATAATCTTCGATATCATACGAGTTCTTCATAATCTTCTTCTATATTCTAATGGATCTTGTATTGCAAGTATCTTCGTATTGCTTAATTATAAATTACTGGAAGTGAACGAATTGATTCATATAGATATGTATTTAATGTACCACTTGAGTAGTCCCATTCCACTTATTATAGAGTTGACGTTCGTTTACATCTTCATCAAACATTGCAAAAGTTTTATAATAGCGACAGAAAATATCATTTACTGGTAAAAGAAGAAAGGTTCAAGTTGAACTAGCAATCATCTTGGTCTCGGGTATAAGTCCTGATCGATATTAGATCGTGTTGTGACAGACTTATTAATAGAGTCGGTGTAACTTTGTTGGCTGCCGCTGTAAGCCATCGAAATGTTTAATTGACTTGGAGCCATCATTGGTGAAGATGGCAATGGAAGATCGACAGAACCCGTTAGCATTAGAACCGCCGCTGTCATTGTGGGCCTTTCCTCTGCATTTGCTTGCACACATAACAATCCGATCTGAATGCACCTCATTACCTCGCTTCTTGAACAATTATCAATTAGCATTTGGTCTGTTATCTCGAATGATCGCTCCTCATTCCATAGTCTCCACGTCTTTCAAATGGTAAAAAACGTTCATTTTCACAGTAATGTTTGAAATGTACTAATGCATAAAAATACGACCAAAATGTTGTACTACTCTTTCCGTCTAAGTCATTTCTTTACCTTTTATACTCAATGTAAAGAGTATTTTAATCAAAGGTAAGCAAATTACTGGGACAGAGTAAGTATTAGATTCAGTAAAAGTTGAACGCAAAGAACAAGATGAAATTAATTTCGTATGTTATATACGGAGTAGTTAATTAGTGCAGTATGAACTTGCCTCAATTGATAGGTCCTCTGTTTGGGGCGAATGGCGAGGCTTTCTGTTTTTCCGACCGCTTACGATCTCCAAAAGCATGATACCAAAACTGTAGACATCTGATTTATCAGTGTACTCGCCTGTCATTATGTACTCTGGCGCCATATACCCTCTGCATATAATTGTTGGATAAATCTTCTACATTAGAATTGCATTCATATTATTCTTCTAAATAATTAGCAAGACAACTATTGAGAAAACATCAAAAACAAAATATTTTGTACTGTGTTGAGGACAAACATACTGTGTTCCCACAATGCGAACGGTGCTCGTAAACTTATGTGAACTGCCGAAGAGCTTTGCCAACCCAAAGTCAGCTATCTTTGCATTCATATCTTCATCCAATAAAATGTTTGCGGGTTTAAGGTCACGATGTACAATAGTGACCCGGGAATCTTCATGGAGATACTGAAGACCTCTTGCAATTCCCATTATAATTTTGTATCGTGTTGCCCAATCTAAAAGCGGTCTATATCTTGGATCTATAGTAGCATTAAGACAAGAGTATAGCTAAATCAGGACAAATATTTCATGACGAATTACAGTTCAGTTAATAAAATAATGGTTACTCGGCCATATATTAATACGTTAATTGTTTTGTATACAATGCAACGATCCAACAATCGAGATTAAATAGCGTGAACGATTTAGCTACATGTTTATTTTGCAATATGACTCTGCTATTTATCCATGTATTGATCTCTAAATAGAAGTAATTGACAAAATTATATGAAACTGTAGAAGAATATTTACCAAACAAGAACCGATCCACGCTTGAATTAGGCATGAACTCATAAACAAGAAGTTTTTCGTCCCCTTCTGAACAAATCCCTACAAGCCTGACGAGGTTTTTGTGTTGAAGCTTCGCTAAGAAGCGCGCCTCTGTCAGAAATTCCTTAGTACCTTGTCCAGAGGCTCCGTGAGAGAGCCTCTTAATGGCTACTTCTTGTCCATTCTCTAGTGTCCCCTTGTAAACAAGTCCGAACCCTCCTTCGCCCAACGTGTTTTCAGTTGAAAAATCACTTGTTGCGATTTTAAGCGTTTTTAAATCATATTGCATAAATCCTGTATCTGTAAGATAACTATCACTTCTTTAGTTTAATCCCAAATGGGTAAAGTTCTTGTTTGCAAGTTTCAATGACTTACCGGTATCATCATGGAGCCTGATTGATGATGCTGAAGGTGCATCGTTGTTAGTTTCTTTAGGCCTTCTATGACGAAAACAAATCCACAAAACAATTGCTAGGACTATCAATCCGACTGATCCACCAACAGCTATCGCTAAAATCACTGCCAGCGACAACGATTTTTTCTTGACTTCTTGTGGAGCTGGATAAAAAGGCGGTAGTGTTAGAACATGTAAATTGTCGTAGTATTTCCAAAATGAAAAAAATATCGTAAAAGAAGAAGGATTAGCTCAGTAACTCACCTTCATCGAGGTTTGAATGATCTTTCAAAAATGGAGTCATATCGTATCTCAACTGACAACTGGGTAAGAACACCATCGCCCAGACACGCTTAGAACAACATAGAGTCAGTTGCGCTAGAGCACTTCCGAGACAATATTTACACCCAGTTCGATCAATATCAGGGGTACACTGTGCAAAACTGTACAATTTTGTAGACGATGTCCAAGCGGCCGTGTTTGAAGCGTAATGTGGATAGGAAGATGAAGCATTCTTGATGAGGTCGTTGATTGTATTCTCTAGGATAGGAGCAAATTCAGCATAATTAGATACATTGACGATGGCCGAGTAATGGATCCCAGGAAATGTTTCGTACCAACCGAAAATGTTACGGTTAGCATACCGTAACATACACTCGTAGTACCATGCTATGCCTTCAACACTTAAGAGGCACTTCTCTGCTATCAATTTGGTCGCGTCTTTAACACATGTGCTGCAATCGTCAAGGCTAAGGTCATTTCGACACTGAAAGAGGCCATACACTTTATTTGAAGTGTCACCAATTGTCGAGTTATAGAAATTGACATTTGAGGATTCTGAGTCGAGGCCGGTTAGAAGAAGTTTGAGGTTCTTTTCAAAGACACTGCCTTTGGTGTAATTGAATTTTTCTTCGCAACCGCTTAGTACATATGTTTGTGCATCAACTTTTATAGAAATTTGACATATCAAAAGTAATACTAGAACAAGCACAAATCTCTCCATGGAAGAATGATAATGCCTCCCTCAATTTGAATTATAATTTCCCCAAGAATATAATTAGATGATAGTAGCAAATTGGTAATGATAACAATTGACTGGGACGGAATTTGTCAATGTTTGTCGAAGTCAACCACAATTGTTTGTTATTTTATGTAATTGAATTGATGCAATCAACATAGTTTCACGTCGTAGTGACTAGTTGTTGATATATAATAGTATCCTAATGTGAAGTAGTCTCTTAATTAATGGTTCAACATTCCCCCGGTCTATCGGTTGATGTAGAACAAGTCTATGAAAATTGTAAATGGGAATGGAAAAAAGATACTCCATATATTTGTTGAATGTATAGTTTAACGGTTTCTTTGGCATGCGTCTAGTGGGCACATCGCACATGTCAAGAAAACTAAAATGCAAAGAATTGAATGTTCGTCATAAATAATTATGTTTGTTGGCTATCAATTGAAGTAAAGCATAATATAAAGTAATCCAGGACGTGAATATCGTATGAATGTGTTTAATTTACCGGTTAAAAGTATGAGTTCGGTCTTACATAAGTGTCGGTACTCATTAGCCTATTCTTCTGCACGATTATTCACGTATTCGAGAAAATATGTAGTTTATGAGTTATAACTAAATTACTTCCAAAAAAATTCTATATGGTTTTCCGAAATATAATACCGAAAATGGGTTGGGTCACCAGTTGGTAATAAGTCTCAGTACCACTCTCTCATATTCAACATATATGGTCTATTAAACTGATGGGCCCTGCATAAGGATACGTAAAAGGGTGGTATCGGGACTCGGTGCCATCCATAGCTTGTATCTTATATATATGGAATGATAAGTAAGGCATGTCCTTAGAAAAGGTACCTAGATGAAATGCCTTGCCTCTGTTTTAAAATGCACTATTTGCAAATGCCTGAACTATACATCATTTTTTTCAGCGGTAAAGACAATATCCTACATACAAATACATAGTACATTGAAAGTCCAAAGCATGTAGTACTTTGAAATGTTCAAGTTGAACCATCAATCATCTTGGTGTTGGGTATAAGTCGTGGCCCTCATCGGATTGCGCAGTAGTGACAGACTTAGAGGAGGACAAATCGGTGTCACTTTGTTGGCCGCTGCTGTAAGCAATAGGCAAGCTGGAATGAATGGGGGATATGCCAGACATCATTGGTGGTGATGGCAAGAGAAGATCGACAGAACCCGTTAGTATTAAAACTACTTCCGTCATAGTGGGTCTTTGTGATCCATTTGCTTGCACACATAGCAATCCTATCTGAATGCACCTTACAACCTCGCTGCTTGAACAATTATCAACCACTGCCTCGTATGTTATTTCGAAAGATCGTTCCTCATTCCATAGTCGCCACGCCTTTAAATAAAAAATAAATTAAAAATTGAGTATGATATACAATTTAAGTAGTTGTAGATATTCAATGTAGCACAGACATTTTGAACTTGCCTCAATCGATAGGTCCTCTTTTTGGGTTGATTGGCGAACTGTTCTATTTTTCTGACCGCTTACAATCTCCAAGAGCATGATACCAAAACTGTAGACATCTGATTTATCGGAGTACTCACCTGTCATTAGGTACTCTGGCGCCGTATATCCTCTGTATATAACCATTCGATATATCTTCTCCATTATAAATACATTCATATTATTCTTCTAAACAAGTAACAAGACTAACCAATGTTGAGGGAGAGTTTTTTATGGTTAAATCGAGATTAATCGATTGAATTATTCCAGCTTAATTCAAGTTTATACAATTTTAGGTATTTATTAAAAAAGAGTAAACATACTGTGTTCCCACAATGCGAAGGGTGTTCCCAAACTTCTCTGGTCCTCCGAAGAGTTTCGCCAAGCCAAAGTAAGCTATCTTGGCGTTCATTTCTTCATCCAACAAAATGTTTCCGGGTTTAAGATCGCGATGGATAATAGTGAGCCGAGAATCTTCATGGAGGTATTGAAGACCTCTTGCAATCCCCATTATAATTTTGAACCGTGTTACCCAATCTAAAAGAGGCCGGTTTCTTTCATCTTAAGAAACATGAACATATGTTAGATAACAATAAACGATTTCATTTCAAAAATCAATTTATCAATAGGTTGTGCATTAAGTATTTACCAAACAAGAAGCGGTCCAAGCTTGCATTAGACATGAACTCGTAGACAAGTAGTTTCTCTTCTCCTTCCGAGCAAAATCCCAGGAGCTTGACGAGATTTCTGTGTTGAAGCTTAGCCAAAACGCCAGCCTCTGTCATGAACTCCTGGGTACCCTGTCCGGAGGTGCCTTTGGAGAGCCTCTTAATCGCTAATTGAAGTCCATTCCCCAGTGTTCCCTATAGATCACAATTTTTATGTATTGTGGTTTCACAAGTAAATTTTTAAGAACCAATGTACTTAATGCTGTTGCTTGGTATACGCCTTTCGCGGTTGTACAATGATTTAGTATAAAACTGTTTTAGAAACTTTGTACCTATCAAAGATTCAATACTGAAGAATGATTGAATACCCAAAAATGAATAAAAGATTATTATAGCAAGTACCTTGTAAACAATACCGAACCCGCCTTCACCTAGCTTGGTTTCGGATGGCTCCTATGATTGCTGGCTTCATTGATGTTGTCTTGCTTGCTTCCGAAGCTAAAATTATTATATGGAGTATTCATCTAAATAAATACTCCCTCCTATTCACTATTTTCTTCCCTATTTCCTTAAACGGATTATTCAGGTTTTCTTCCCCTTTCTTATTTTGGAAACTTTTACTCTTATTTTATTCCATCCCCTCTCCTATCACCAAACCCCACATAACTTTTACTCTTATTTTATTCATCCCTCTCTCCTATCATCAAACCCCAGCTTACTCACAATTCCTTATTTAATCCCTAATTATTCATTCCTCTCTCCAATTCACAAACCCCACCATCTTCCTTTATTCATTCTTTAATCATTCTCCTAAAATCTTGTGCCCACATCAAAGGGAAAGAAAATAGCGAATAGGAGGGAGTACATATTTAACAAAATCAACATAATCCGAAAAACATCACAATTTGTTATCATCATTTATTTTAAAACTATGGACTCAAATAACAACTGACCTTTGGCGGGTGGTGGTAGTGGTGATGGCGGTGGAGGAGTCGAAGATGATTGATCGATCAAAATGGGTTTGATAGTATCATACCGCAACTGACAACTTGGTAAAAAGATCATCACATATACACTTGCATTACAACATAGGAACATTTTATTATAAGCCTGTTTGAGACAAGTGCAGCTAAAAGCATCAATATCAGGGGTGCACTGTGCAAAGGTATACAATTGTTCGAACAATGTCAACTTAGCTTCCACTGAAGCGAAATGTGACGAGGACGAAGAAGCATTCTTGATCAGCATATTCATTGTATTTGCTAGTATTGGAGCAAATTCAGCATAATTCGATACATTGTCTCGCTTAAATTGTGAGGCTAAATGAGATGTGTCGGACAACGAGAAGATGTTAAGATTTCCATACCGTAGCATGCACTCGAGGTACCATACATTAGCTTCCCCATATAAGGGACATACTTCGATTATCTTTTGAGTCGCATCCTTAACACATTGTCTACAAACGTCGAAACTAAGGTCATTTCGACATTGATAGAGGCCGTACACCTTGTTGGGAGAAACTCCGGATGTGTAATTATAAAATCTAAGAGAAGATGTTTTAGATGTAAGATTGGTAAAAAGAAGATCGAGGTTTCTTTCATATACACTACCCTTCGTGTAATTGAAATCGGTACCATCACAACCCTTATTTACGTAAGTTATTTGTGCATCAACTGTAACATATATGAGTAGCTGACAAACCGAAATTAACACGAAAACGAGCAAAATTTTTGCCATGGAAAGGCGATTATTGTTTATAAGGAATATGATCTTGGTAATTGTTTAGAAGCGATTTTTCTATCAAGTCAACCACCGTACAAGCGATTTTTGGTAACGTGTGAAGCGTTACCTACACGTTGGAGTTGTGTACATGAAACTATCATAATGTAGAGTAGTTTTTTTAATGAGGTCAATATGACGACATGTACTCCGGCTGAAGAAGAAAGAGTCGTGTCGAATAGGATCTAGAACATAAATAGATTAATACTACTCTCTTTGTCCCGGTCATTTGTTGTCCTTTTCTATATTGGGAGTGTCTCAGTCATTTGTTGTCCTTTCTATTTAAGAATGAATTTGATGAGCAATTTGATCATTCACACTCAGTTTGACTGGGACAGAGGGAGTAAATTACTTGAAGATTGATTTAAGCGAGTCGTGTTTATAGTAATCTGGCGTACGGGCTATACTTATTGTCGAATGGTATAGGATAGATTTTCATTTGATTCGTTGATATGGATCGATATTTCTCTTATTCGTGTTCACACGATTTTCATCTTTGATTACCCAACGGGCTTGAGTAATAACGTTCACCTCAAATTTCAATGCATCCTTTTGTAGTTACTAGTTTTCTTGCCCGTGCGTTGCACGGATATTAAAATAATGTGTGATAAATTTCACAATAAAATAGAATATAGACATATAGTACATCGTTCATGTCTAAGACTTTATGTATGCCGCATGACCAACAAATAATTCCCATTAACATAATATTGACATAAGAATAAAAGAGTGTTTAATTAATAAAATACTTTTTTTAGGAAAATAAAACCAATATGAAGTTTATATATATGATACTTGGATTGATAGTTTTTAGAATTTGTTCATTAATACCTGTTTGTTTATCAATTGGTCAAGGAAAACAATAATATCGATCTACTCCGCATAATCAACTCAATCGTGCAACAAATCTCCTTCTTTCGAATGACAACCATAATTTAATCATTGCTTGATGAAATTGTAATCATGTAAAAATATTTAGAGGTATTTAGAATGCCCCCCCTATAGCAATAGTCTTGGCCCCAATCTTCTCATTTGAAACAAAATCTTTCACGCAGATCCCTATTTTTCTTCCCTATTCGCATACATGATCTAAAACAATCGTATCCCTTGAAAGATCGATCCTTGTCTCCAAAACTTATCTCAAATTTATCCAACCAAGTGAAAAACTAAACTCCTACTTCTAGAAAAATCCACCATCCAATGGAAACTGACCCTTGCTCTCGACAATGTTGTTTTTTTAGGAAAATAAAACCAATATGAAGTTTATATATATGATACTTCAGACTGAGAGTTTTTAGATTTTGTTCATTAATACCTGTTTGTTTTTCAGTTGGTCAAGGAAAACAATAATATCTACTTTGTATGATCAACTCAATGATGTAACAAATCTCCTTCTTTTGAATAACAACCATAATTTATTCATTTTTGGGTCAGATGGTAGTTACCTAAAAACGTTTACATGTAGTTAAATGTTATATCTTCCGGTCAAACTATAGACGTACCTTTGAATGTGAACAAAATGCCAACGCAATACTACATGGCTGAGGTTGCTTATGACACCCCCTATAACAATAGTCTTGCCCCCCATCTTCTCATTTGAAACAAAATCCTTCACACAGACCCCTATTTTTCTTCCTTATTCACACACATGCTAAAACAATCTCATTCCTTGAAAGATCGATCATTGTCTTCGAATCTTTTCTAAAATTTATCCAATCAAGTGAAAAACTAAACCCCTACTTCTAAAAAAATCCACAATCCAATGGAACTAACCCTTGCTCTCGACAATGTTGTTAGAATTAAGATTTTACTTTAATTTGGATTGATGGGGTCAAGATTAAGTTTATCAGTATGATCTTTTGAGATTCCTTGTTATTATTCATGTTACCTATATGTTTTAATGCAAGCGAGATTTTGCTGATAGATAACCTTATTTATTATCACTATCCTCGTTAAACTCATCACCTTCCACAAATGCACCCTCCCTCCACCCCACTAATTTACCAGCAAAAAAAAAACATCAGCCATTGTGATTAGTTTTTACTACTTGAAATAACCTCCAATCCACTACCACTATCACTACCTTCCGGCCATGTTTTACATCTAAGAAGTCATAAATCACATTCACCTCCATAAAACACCAATCTTTACTGCAGATGGTATGGATCTTCATTTCCCTTATCGAAAACAATTTATTTCTCCTTCAACAAAGAAAAGTTTAAGAAGCAATCTTCCCTCTTATCTCGCTCCCTTTCCCTTCCTAGTCTTTTTCTCGTCCCCTCCCCTACCTCCATTCCAGATACTCAAACAAAGTGTTTGGGTACTATGTTTGTAAACTGAATAAGTTTGAATATTATATATATATATATATATATATATATATATATATATATATATATATATATATATATATATATATATATATATATATATATATATATATATATATAGACACACACAAACTTTGCTATTTATTTCATTTTGCATAAATAAATCTTACTACCTCCATCTCATTTTTATTGTCTTTTTTTCTTCAAATTTTATTATCACGTAATTATTATCCCCTTTCTAGATCTAGTAAAGAAAAACTTTAGTCAACCAATTCGTCGCAATCAACCTTATTCCCACTCGAAACAACCTTTAGCCCACTACTTAATCCCTTCGGTTCACACATAAAACGGTCTAAAATGCAAAGCTTTCATCTCTCTCTTGAAAAGTCCATCTAACTAACAGAAAACTAACCGCTGCTTTCTGAACTTCATCATTTTTTCATCCCGTAAAGATTAAGTTGACAAAAAAAAAATGCAGAAACTTAGGGTTTGTTTGATAACGACAGATTGAACATTTTTTTTAGCATTTTGAGAGTTTTTACACTATTTTAATAACAAATGTGCTATTTTGAGTGTTGATCATCGACATATTGAAATAGTAGATTGTGGTGTAATTTCCTGTTTTACATTATGACCTTTAATTAGTATATTATAAGAAAATAAAATTTTTTTTTTATCTCTGAGGAAATTAAAGATCAAACTTTATCTTTATCATATTTATAATTAATATTTTTCACTTAAAATATATAAATTTAAGGAAGTTCAAATAAGTTAGCTAAAAGTTATAAATCACAAATTGTACGAAGCAGTATAATCATTTTTTTATTAATATGAAATAAATGTCATAAACTGCATGGGAATATTAATGCGGTAGAGAACTATAGAAGAGTTAGCAAGTACGTGATCCCCTTTTAAGTTTAATTTTTTTCATTTTTTTTTTATATTTTTGCCTAAAGATGGTTAAAGTATCGTATTATGCATGACGGATATGTCTCACCCTTCCCCAATTCGTATCTCTCCCTAAATTACAGTGATGATGTGATCAATTTACACACGCACAAAAAAAAATAGCATCAACAATAATTAGTTTGCTCCATATAATTGAATAAGAACGTTTTTTATGCATGTAAATTTCTAAGAAGAAAAGCTTGAGAGAGACGGTCTTCACTATGTTAGAGAAAGACTACTCTTACCCTTTTATGTGGTTTTCATGACTTTTTTTTAATGTTGACCATTGCTTGAATTGAATCTTAACCTTATACATATTTTTATAATAAGTGTATCTAATTTACCTTCAACCCTCATGCAAATCTATTTTATTACTCGTGGTACCATTTTTACTTTAAATTGTAAAACAATCACACAATAAAGTTTTTCAAAACATTTACTCATTTGTCATAATATGATATTTCGATTCGCAAATTAGCAGCAACTTTCTTTATCTTTTAATACTCCTTGAAAAACAGATATCAAACTTTGTACTTATCAATAATTTGTGAATATCTTATTTAAATTTTGATTAATATACTTTTATATAATGACAAATGAATTTAAATAATATAATAATAAATTATCAATAAAAGTTGAAGTGTATTGTAAGGGAAATAACTTTAAAATTAGTAGGAGAAATACATATGACATTTGAAAAATAAATTTCGTATTATGTATAATTAAATATGACATTAGCCATAACAAAAGACGTAGGGGCATATTTCAGCATTCATTTACTCTAAACATGAGTAAATTCCATGTAATACGTATTATGCATGTACATTTGTCACAACCCAGTTCGGCCTAGGGCCTTTTAGCCTCATAAGTCATAATACCTCATTTTTTTAATCGGAAGTTGTTATAAAATTGGATATTATAAATATATCAAAGATTTTTTCCCCTTATAATTTAATAAAAAATGAACAAATATTAATGAATAATTTTTTAATATTAGTAAATTGTAGATGATTAATTTATTTCATATTTCTAATAATAAAATTGTAAAATAATTAACTAATTCTCATTTCTAATAGGAAAATCATATTCCTAATTATAATAGAAAAAATTTAAATAATTATTATCTCCTAATCCTAAAAAGTATAATCAGGAAAAAAAAGCCTTAATAATTTATTAATTTATTTTCTATTTCTAATAGGAAAATTGTAAAATAATTAATTAATTCTTATTTTCTAATAGGAAAATTATATTCCTAATTATAATAGAAAAATTGTAAATAATTAATTCCTATTTCTAATAGGAAAATTATAAAATAATTAATTAATTCTCATTTCTAATAGGGAAATTATATTCCTAATTATAATAGAAAAATTGTAAATAATTAATTATATCCTAATTCTAATGTTAATAGTATAATTAGGAAAAAAAGCCTCCTTTAGTTATATATATTGATTAGCCGCTAAAGTGTGGATGCAAATACAGGCCTTCGCATATCTGGTGCTTAATATTCCACTTTAGAAATTGAGCCGTGAACCCCTGACCTTTTAGTCCCAAGATCGATTTTATACTTTCTAACAACTCTTGACCTCGATCAGACCATTTGGCCCTTCAAATTAACCGATTACGGCAACCATACTACTTGACAGAATTCACGCTTAATGTATGGAAAACGGGAAAATATGCCAAATTTTAGTGTTTGCTCAATCTCTTGATTTCTCTCAAAGTTAGTAAACAATAAGACTAAATAAAATTACATCAAATTTAATTCCTTGTAAATGCAAAACGCACAAATTCTCATAGGCTCGAAGAACGAAATAAAATACAATCAAAAGATGAGCTAAAATCGAGCTTAAATTTTGAGCAAACATATGTCAAAAACTTATCGGAAACATATCTTTATTGCAGGATCCCTTAGATAAACAATCATCTTGCTCTTGGATAGAGGTCCTCGGCCATATCAGTTCTCATGGTGACAGAATTGGTTGAGAACTGATCAGCATCACTACGTTGCCCACCAGTGTAACTCATATTCACGCTGTGTTGAGCGGAGGTCATCATCGGTGGTGATGGCAATGGGAGATCGATAGCGCAGGTAAGCATTAGAACCACAGCTCCCATTGTCGGTCTTTCTTCTGCATTGTTTTGGATACATAGCAGTCCAATATGAATGCACCTCTTCAACTCGTTGCTCGGACATTTGTGTAGCAATACTGGGTCTGTTATGTCCAGGGATCGATCCTCATTCCATAGTCTCCATGCCTTTTAAAAGAAGCAAAAGGTTTATAACTGATATCCATTGTTAATTAGTTGTAAATAGAAATTTTAACTGATTTGAACCTACTCGAATTGAGAGGTCCTCATTTTGTTGCGACCGGTTAGATATTCTGTTCTTCTGGCCGCTCACGATCTCCAAAAGCATAATTCCAAAACTGTAGACGTCGGACTTGGCAGAAAATTCCCCTGACATCAGGTACTCTGGTGCCATGTATCCTCTGCATACATTAAATAATTCGATGAAGCGATAAACTTTTCCATTAAAATTGCCAATCTTAGCCTCCGAGCAATTTAAATAAAATATCCGGTGGAAAAACGCAGAAAACAATTTTCTAGATGAATGAATGCTACTTGCAATATTAATATATGTTGCTCAATAATTTTGAAGTATCAAAGGGTTAGACATACTGTGTTCCGACAATGCGAAGGGTGTGCCCAAAGTCTTGTGCACCACCAAAGAGTTTGGCTAAACCAAAATCAGCTACCTTTGGAATCATTTCCTTGTCCAATAAAATGTTTGCGGGTTTAAGATCACGATGTATAATAGTGAGCCGGGAATCTTCATGAAGATATTGAAGACCTCTTGCAGTCCCCATTATAATTTTGTTCCTTGTTGTCCAATCTAAAACGAGTCTCCTTTTTGGATCTTCAAATGCAACAAAGAGAAATCAAATAAATATATTAAATCCTTGATTCTAGATTGTCAGAATGTACAATTATGATTGAACTAGAAATACTATTTACCAAACAAGAACCGGTCCAAGCTTGCATTAGGCATAAACTCATAGACGAGAAGTTTCTCATCTCCTTCTAAGCAGAACCCGACAAGCTTTACTAGATTTCTATGTTGAAGTTTGGCCACAACTTGGGCCTCCGTCATGAATTCCTTAGTACCCTGTCCCGTGGTGCCTTTAGAAAGCCTTTTAATCGCTAATTGTTGTCCATTCTTAAGAGTTCCCTGATGATATATTTCAAATGATAATGTTGGAAAGGTGATCGATGACACGCAATTAATGAACAAACAAACCTTAATCTAAGGATTACCTTGTAAACAACACCAAACCCGCCTTCACCCAACTTCGTTTCATCTGAAAAGTCTCTTGTTGCAATTTTCAGAGTGTTGAAATCATATTGCTTAAATTCCGTATCTCCAAGGCTCTCAGCATCGGTTTTGACCGTTTCTTTGATTCGTGTCTCCGCTGCAAAAATTGAATGCTCTTTAAAATCTGACCCTTTCTATAGTTTATAGACTATACATCTGAGGTAGTACCTCTTATTGTTTATTTTCTGTGTTTTATTTTAAAGTTTTTGAGTTTTGCTTTAGTATAAAGTTTTTGAGCACATTTACTAAAACATTACACTAAAAAAATATAATATTGCTCAAAAACTATATTTATAAATGGTAATATGCTCAGAAAAATGTGTATATGCTCAAAAACTACAAGGTCTGAGGTAGTACCTCAGATGCGTAATCCTTTTTCTGCTTTCTATAATAGCAAATATTTTTGTCTGTATAGTTAATAATACTTACCAGGGACATTGTGTAACTGTGATGGCGATGCTATATGTTCAACGCTTCTTAGATTCTTGGTCTTTTTGCGGCACAGACACATCCATAAAACAACCCATAGTACTAGCAGTGCGACCACTACGGAAACAGATATCGCTCCAATGATTATCGGCGTCAATGTTTTTTTCTTGCTTCTTTCAGAACCTTGATGAACATGTAAATTGTAAATCCACAATTAGCAAAGTGTTAATAGTCTATTCAAAATCGTAAATAATAAAATTCAAAAAAAAAAAAAAAACCTTGATCATTGGTCGGCGGAAGAGCTGGAGTCGATTGAACATTCAAAAAGGGACTCATAGCATACCTCAACTGGCAACTCGGAAGGAAAATCATCGTATATAAACTTGCGTTACAACATTGAATCATGTCAGATAAAGCGGTTTTGAGACAATTATTACATGCAGAAGAATCAATATCTGGAGTGCACTGTGCAAAAGTGTATAAATTTTCAAACAATGTAAAATTCGCTTCGCTATAAGCGAAATGTGGGGAGGCAGACGAGGCGTTCTTGATAACGCCATTGATTTCTTTTGCTAGTATCGGCCCAAATTCAGCATAATTTGTTACATTGTTATCATGCCATTTAAAGTACCCTGGAAACGTCTCGTACAAGGAGATGTCACGGTTAGCATACCGTAACATGCACTCGTAGTACCACACAACACCTTCGCCTGACAAAGGACACTCTTCAATTATCATTTGACTCGCGTCCTTAACACATGAGTTACAGACATTGAGGCCAATGTCATTTCGACATTGAAAGAGGCCGTACACTTCATTGGAAGCGGCACCGATGGCGGATTTGTAAAACTTTAAAGTAGAGGATTTGGAGGTGAAATTCTTGAAAAGAAGATTTAGGTTCTTTTCATATACACTACCTTCAGTGTAATTGAAATCTGTGCCCTCGCAAATGCTACCTACATACGTTGCTTGTGCATCGATTGTGATAAAAATTCGGCAAACCAAAATCGATACGAAAACAAGCACAATTCTTGCCATGGTGAATGTATTGTGGCTATTTCATTTTTGAATTACAAAAGTGCTTATTGGTTATATGTCAACCACAATAATAAATTTGATAAATTCAACTTTAGCTTCAAGTTGGAAGAACAAGTCTTTGTCATTTAGACACTAACAAATAAATATATTCATGAAAATATAAACTTGGAATTTATTTTACTATATGTTGTTATCATTTCTGACATTTCTATCGAATATCCGAAAGCTCAACCCCTAAGACCAATTATATATATACTAGAGAAGTAGTAAGTGGCATTGTTATGAAAATGTCAATGATTTCATTAATTATAACATATATAGTGTTTTTGTTTTGTAAGAGCTAGAACAACTTGATGACTCTGATCAACTTGCAATACACTTACTAAGCCTCTTCCTCGTTCCCGTTTTCTCACGCTCGTATCCAAGACTGGTCTTACTCTTCGACCGACTGTCTTGCGGGAGCGTGTCAATAATATCTCGTCTCCTTGTTCTCCAAATAAATAATTTTACGTAAATAATCTTGTGTCTTGTATTTAGGAAATTGTAATTTCCTCTAGTCTTCCTTTCCTTATTATTCGTCTTGTAATTAGGTCGTAGCTTTCCATATATCGAGTCTTGTATTAGTATATAAACCAATTTATGCTTTGCAATAAAAATACACATTCAATCATAATTCTTACACTTATGTCTTCCCATAACATTACTTTGATCAGTCAAAGATTTAGGTCTGTGACAGGTAATTGGAGTTGGATGAAAGTACAATGGCGGATGTTACGTTTTACATTTACCTCGTAAGTATACGAGTGTCGCTCGTAGGACAAGGTCAAATCCATAATAAGGAGATCAAGCTAAGGATAGAGTATTAGTTGTCCCAAATCGCAAGCTAGCTACGCAAATCAACGATTGGTTCGTTTTCATGTCGAAATGGTAAACTTAACACCGTATGAAAAGAAGAAATGGAAAAAAATTATCCAATGAGTTTAAATACAACTCTATCAAATTAATTCCTTGTACTTCCAAATCAACCAAAATCCGATATACGCTCGTTAAACTATAAGAAACACAATTGAATTACTCGTCAAAATCGAGTTTCAACTTTTTAGTAAACACATGTTGATGTATATTGAAGACAGAGGTTTCGTAAAATTATGTAGACTTCCAATCATCTTGGGATCGGTAATAACTCTTGCTCCGAATCGGCAGTCATGGTGACAGACTTGGTGGAAGAGCAATCAACATCACTATTTTGCGTGCCACTGTAATTCATAGGCATGTTGTATGGATTGAAAGTCATCATCGGTGGTGATGGCGACTGAAGCTCGACAGAGCTAGTGAGCATGAGAACAACTGCTGTCATGGCTGGCCTTTCCTCTGCATTTGCTTGAATACATAACAATCCTATCTGAATGTACCTCATCACGTCATTTGTCGAACAATTGTTGATCAATACAGGGTCTGTTATCTCAAAGGATCGCCCCTCGGTCCATAGTCTCCATGCCTTTTAAGGGAAACAAAATGTATCTTACTAACGCACAGTGTAGTCCGTATATGTTAAAATAGTATAGTAGATATTCAATATGGCATGGACTTACCTGGATTGAGAGGTCCTCCTTTTGTTGTGTTCGCTTGTATTCTCGATTCCTTTGACCGCTCACAATCTCCAACAGCATGATTCCGAAACTATAGACATCTGATTTATCAGAATATTCCCCTGACATGAGATATTCCGGTGCCATGTATCCTCTGTGTACAACATTTTAATAAAGCTTGTTCATTTATATTTAACGTATAAAGCGAAATAATGCTTTATGCATTATTATTAGTCAAGTAGATGGAACGAAAAAATTAGAAGTGACGTACTGTGTTCCGGCAATGCGATTGGTGTTTCCAAACTCTTGCGCACTTTCAAAGAGCTTCGCCAAGCCAAAGTCAGCTATTTTTGGATTCATTTCCTTATCTAATAGAATATTGGCTGGCTTAAGGTCGCGGTGTATAATAATGAGTCGGGAATCTTTATGCAGATATTGAAGACCTCTTGCAATACCCATTATAATGTTACTCCTTGTTGCCCAATCTAAAAGAGACCGCTTATCGGGATCTGAAGTAAGATTAAGAGAACTCAATATCATAACAAACTTTCTTACTAAATAAAAAATTAAGTACAATGATCATGAGTGCAATTATGTCAAGTGGAAGAATAGTTACCAAACAAGAACCTGTCCAAACTTGCATTAGACAAAAACTCGTAAACAAGTAGTTTCTCATCTCCCTGTGAGCAAAATCCAACGAGCTTGACAAGATTTCTGTGTTGGAGCTTGGCAAGAAGTCGGGCCTCGGCCATGAATTCCTTGGCACCCTGTCCAGAGTTGTCCTTGGAGAGCCTCTTAATTGCTAATTGTTCCCCATTCTCAAGTATCCCCTATCGAAATATTTGACAGGATTAAAAAGGTAATGTGATTAAAAATGCGGCGTTAATGAATTGATGTGGCGAATGAAGGATTACTTTGTAAACATTGCCAAATCCGCCTTTACCCAGAATTACTTCAGCTGAGAAGCCTTTTGTTGCAGTTTCCAGAGTGTTGAAATCATATTGTTCAAAGTCCGTGTCTCCAAGACTCTTTTTGTCGCCTTTTTCGCTGTCATAGTAGCCTGTCAATGCATTCAAACGATTGAGTTATTAGTAATGAATTAAACCCCAACACGGGTTACTACAAACTTACAAAATAGTAGCGACATGCGTGATCACAACAAAATACTTGCTCATATAGTTGATAACATACCAGGACCAGGACCATCGTTGAGCCCGGCTGTTGGTGACAGAAGTACATCGCTACCCGGTTCCTCCGGGATTTTACATTTCATACATATCCACACGACAATCGATAGAACTAGCAATCCTACTAATACACAAGCAACTATGGCTCCGATGATTGCAGGATTCATTGTTGTTTTCGTGCTTGCTCCAGAAGCTGATTGAAATGGCTATTTTACTATTAGCAGATTGTGAATTACGTAGTATGTTATAAATGCAGCAATTATATAAAATAACTTACCTCCATCGGTGCCGGAGTTAGGAGTCGGAGAAGACTCTTCTTTCAGAAAGGGACCGGTTGTATCATACCTTAACTGACAATTCGGCAAAAAGACCATCACGTATGCGCTTGCATTACAACATTGACTCATTTTTGATAAAGCTCTTTTGAGACAACTTACGCAATCCAAGGAGTCGAGATCAGGGGTACACTGCGCAAAACTATACAATTGATCGAACAATGTCAAATTGGTTATGCTCGAAACAAAATGCTCTGAGGCAGAAGAAGCATTATTGATCAACATATTCATTGTATTTGCTAAAATTGGACTAAATTCAGCATAATTGGACACATTGGTTAAGCTTCTTATATTGGCGACAAACGAAATGTCGGACACACCGAAGATGTTAAGGTTAGAGTAGCGCAACATGCACTCATAGTACCACACGGTAGCTTTGCCATTTAAATGACACTTTTGATTAATCTTTTGAGTAGCATCCGTAACACATTTGCTACAATCGGTAAGGCCAACGTCAAATCGACATTGAAAGAGGCCGTACACTTTATTAGAAGCATCACCGACCGTGGAATTATAGAATTTGAGAGAAGATGATTTAGAGGTGAGGGTGGTTAGAAGGAGATTGAGATTTTTTTCGTATGCACTTCCTTCGGTGTAATTGAAAGTTGCATCACAACCCGTATTTACATAAGTCGATAAACCATGAACTCTGCTACCATATTGACTAACCAATATCGTTACTAAAACAAGCATAATTCTCGCCATGGTAACGTATTGCGACTTATTGATGAACATGTTGAGGGAAAATGGAAAGGAAAGCTCATTAAGGAATGTGACTTCTGATGATTGAATAGTTACACCAATAGTTAGTGTAATCACGTCGGAATTTTTAACATAAAACTATTATAATGTTGAGTATTTTTAAAATTAGTCAACATATTCTCTAAATGAAGATGAACAAGCCTTTGTCATCTTCTTTTCTTATAAAGTAAACACAACATGACAACATCGATACAAAATGAATGACGACGAATTCAAACCGGTCCTATTGTCGACGTAATTATGAAAATATTCACTTCGATTAAATGTATCATCGAGTATTACAAAGCCTAGTTAAACATCCTCGAAAATGACTTAAAAGAGTCGAGACTGTGTAAGTGATATTATTACTCCCTTTGTCCCGCTCATTTGTTGTCCTGTTTTATTTTGGGGTGTCTCTTTCAATTGTTGTCATTTCTATTTGAGGAATGCGTTTGATAAACAATTTGGTCATTCATACCCAATTTGGTCCACGTCATTTAGTAATTGGTCCTCTCCTCTTTCCTTGGTCTTTGTATCAAAACTAAAGGACAACAAATGATCGGGACGAAGAGAGTATGATTTATGAAAATGCTTATTGAATTACATATAGCGAATGCCCTCATTTCATTTATATAAAAATACTATAGTTATAACTTCTTTATAAATATTAATATGATGATAATTATTTTTATAAGTTATATATAAATGATTGAAGTTGATAATAGAAGGCAAAAACAAATGAGATGGAGATACCGAACACAAGTTCTTTTTTAAGACGGCAATATTTGTTTTAACTGAAAAAACAGATCCAAATAGGTGCAATGGCCAGTTCGGATCAAGCCACTTTCGGATTTGCAAGAGTTTGGGCCAGGTTGAGTTGAGTTGAGTTGGGTCATTTTCGGGCCTGTTATATTCAATTTATTTAAGAATAATTGACTATGTACAACATTAAATATTTGTCCTGGTCAATTCGGGTTACCAGTTGAACTTGGGTTCTCAGTATAGCTGTCGAGTTGGGTACGGATACGGGATAAGGTTATGTGGGTTGAGTCATTCCGCGGAATCAATTTTACCAAGTCTAATAGAGGCTAGAATATGTCAATGTCTAAAGAAGACCCACTTGACATTCAACAACTAGTCTGCTGCTTGAACAAATACAACGCGGAATCCTTCAATTGAAGATGTTGGAGTATAAATCCACTTGTGAGTCCCACATCGGTGAAAAAGAGAGAGATTGTCTATCTTATAAGGCCTAGGGGTGTTTCTCCCATTGCCAATTGGTTTTGGGAGATAAGAGCATTCTTGGGCTTGTGAGTTAGACTTTTCTCCTCCACCGCGGGTAAGGCCAGACCCATCTCGTGTTTATTATGGTATCAGAGCCCAAGGCAAAAAAAAAAAAAAATGACCTGGGTCTCGTGTTTAAAACTGAGCCTTTATGTGCACCGACCCGCCGTGAGGATGTCCAGTCCCTCCGGTTTTTGGGAGATAAGAGCATTCTTGGGCTTGTGAGTTAGACTTCTCTCCTCCACCGCGGGTAAGGCCAGACCCATCTCGTGTTTATTAGAAGAAAATGTAAACTGAAATTAATGTGAGGTACCACTAAAGTAGTGGTATATCACTTATAATTACAGTTGACGTACGATTCCATCTTCAAAAAGACATACGTCATTTGTCCCCGTTCTACGATCAGTTCAGTTTAATTCAATTTAATTAGGCATTACAAGTTCAATTTGATTTAAATTTTAAAAGTAAAATTCAGTTTTTTTTACTTTTGTTCCTATATCTATATAGTTCTGTCCAGTTCAATTCAAAGCTTTCGATTCACTTTCAGTTCAGATAATTCTAGTTCAATTAAACAAGTCATTATTATGAGATAGTTGACCTTGCACAAATACATAAGGCATGTATAGCAAATGGCAAACTTGTTATGAAATAGCATTAATTAAAATAAATTAAGTATCGTGCTATATTGGTAAATACGGAATAGTAAATACGATGATATTGATAATATATATTGGCATTCTAGTGAAATTTTTGGAGGAGAAACACATGATGTTGAATCCCCTATATACTAAATGAATAGGTGATTTCTATCATTTTTCCGCCAAAAAGCATATTCTCAAAAAAGGGAAATTAATGATAATTATGCTCATTCACTAAATAAGGAAGCTAACAATTACAATTTAACTCATCTATTATATTTTCATTAAAATTAATCTTTTCATCAAATTATATTATTTTCACTAAACTCTAAATTATGATATTTTAATTAAAACAAAATAAAATTGATAGAAAATTATAAATTGCTAAATCTTTTATTAATCCTATTATTAGATGATAAGTTGACCCATATTCGGTATAAAACAAAAATTAGAAATCGTTGTCATTACTTTCATAACAAAAAAAAAACTGAAAAAAAAATATAAATTGAAACTCATTAACTTTATGCTATAAAAATATTTTCATTAAATTATATTTCAACTAATAACTTAATTCTCTTAACTAATTTTCAGTTCTAGCTTTTATTTATCAAAGCAAAATACAATGATAAGAAATGTAAATAACTATAAGGTACCAATATTATATAAATAAGTTTATAAAAATATTAAACTATAAGTACCGTGCATATAATGCACGGGGTCTAAACTAGTTCACATTATTTAGTTAGACTGAAGCTATTAAGGTAAGTTAGGGGTTTAAAATACCATTAGTTTAATACAATTGGTAACCTCATAGTGTTGTTATTAGTCATTTAACTCATTAAGTGATGTTACTTCGAATTTAATCCATCCTATAGACTGTCAACTAGGCTTCATTCGTATTTTCTCCATCCTAATCATTTGTTTACCTTTAATTGGAAGGAGTACTAGGTAGCATAGCAATACGTCTAATAATGTTACAATTAACTGCTAATCTTGTTGGTTTCATTTGTTTACCTTTGTATGTTTCTTTCCATTATAATCGAAATGTATGTTAAAATCGAGTTTGAACTTTCATTCAAAAAAAATGAAGAAATCTTAATCAATAACATAAGCTTGTTACGAAATTACTTCGACGAACAATCATCTTGGTTTTTGATAGAGATTCTGGCCCATATCAGTTTTCATGGTGACAGATTTGGTGGAGTTCTGATCAGCACTGTAACTCATAGCCATGCTGTATTGACTGGAGGTCATCATTGGCGGTGATGGCGACGGAAGATCGATGGAGCACGTTAGCGTTAGAACCACTGCTCCCATTGTCGGTCGTTCCTCTGCATTTGCTTGAATACATAGCAATCCAATCTGAATGCACCTCTTCACCTCGTTGCTCGGACAATTGTTTAGCAATACTGGGTCTGTTATCTCCATGGATCGGTCCTCATCCCACAGTCTCCACGCCTTTTAAGAGAAATAGAAAAAAGGCTTCTTACCACGCTATCCGGAGTATGACTAACTTGTTGTCGATGCATATTATGGCATGGATATGTGAACTTACTTGAATTGAGAGGTCTTCCGTTTGTTGTGACCGGTTAGATGGTCTGCTCTTCTGACCGCTCACAATCTCCAAAAGCATGATTCCAAAACTATAGACATCGGACTTGGCAGAATAGTCCCCTGACATTAAGTACTCTGGTGCCATGTATCCTCTGCATACATAGACTCGTTAGATATGATTATCTAATTTTCCGAGCAAATAACAAGATTAATTACTCAATGCTGCATATAAAATCAAGATGATGAAAGACTGTTACATATAGAAAAATAAAATCGAAAAATTTAGGACATACTGTGTTCCGACAATCCGGACAGTGTTTCCAAACTTTTGTGCACATTCAAAGAGTTTTGCCAAGCCGAAGTCAGCTACTTTTGGATTCATTTCTTCATCCAATAAAATATTTCCGGGTTTGAGATCGCGATGTATAATAGTGAGCCGAGAATCCTCATGAAGATATTGTAGGCCTCTTGCAATCCCCATTATTATTTTGTTCCTCGTTGTCCAATCTAAATGTGACCTCTTTTTTGGATCTTCAAGTACAATTAAAAGAAGTTAGGTAACAAAGTTTTTCTTGAGAATAGAAATTAAATCAATAATGTCTCGTTACCATGAACGATTCCGACATAATTAAGAAAGAATTGATACAAATTGTCAACTACTCTATTGTCAAGAACTTAGTGCTATGACACCCAAAAACTCTTCAGCTAGTGGTTAAGACGGACTTCGCATGAACAATAGGTCGTAGGTTTGAATTTAACAAAATACGAAGTTGGGAAGGAATAATTACCAAACAAGAACCGATCCAAGCTCGCATTAGACAGAAACTCATAGACAAGTAGTTTCTCTTCGCCCTCAGAGCAGAATCCCAATAGCTTAACAAGATTTCGGTGTTGAAGCTTGGCCAAAACACGAGACTCTGTCATGAATTCCTTTGTACCTTGTCCCGTGGTGCCATTAGAGAGCCTCTTAATCGCTATTTGATCTCCGTTCTCAAGTGTCCCCTAATGATATACGGAGTATATTAGGTAGGAAAGGTGACTAAATATGCGCCAATAATAGAACTATTACCTTGTACACTTTGCCAAACCCGCCTTCGCCCAACATAGTTTCGTCTGAGAAGTCTCTTGTTGCAATTTTCAGAGTGTTGAAATCATATTGCTTAAATTCTGTGTCTCCGAGGCTCTCTCCATCGATTTTAATCGGTTCTTTAGAGAATCTCTCTGCAATCGAAATTGGAAGTCACTAAGACTAATTTATGTCCAACATTGAAGTCTTCTGCTTGTAAATATCAACTACTCCCCCCGTCTCATTCATTTGTTTAATTTTCCATTCTTTGTCAGGGGTATTTTAATCAAAAGGTAAACAAATGACTTGGAGAGAGGGAGCGTGCATATTAATAAAATTATGACTATTATTTCTACCACAACAAAATATTCATGTTTCGATATAGTTTGTGACTTACCACTAGAACCATGTGATGGCGTTGGTGATGTTAGAAGTACATGGCTAGTCACTGCCTCCGCCTGATTGCGTTTAAGACATATCAATAAACAAACGGTAAGAACTAGCATTCCTATTAATACGGAAGCAGCTATCGCTCCAATCATTGCCGGCTTCAATAATACTTTCTCGCTTGTTGCCGATGCTGAATCAAAAGGCGGTTTCAAAATTAAGAAGTTGTGAGAGTTAAGTCAAAATCACAAATAATAACGAAATATTACTTCACCTTGATGTATAGCCGGGGGAGGAGCTGGAGACGATGAATCCTTCAAAAACGGACTTCTATCGTACCTCAATTGACAACTGGGTGTGAAGACCATCACATTGACACTTTTATTACAACATTGAACCATCGTAGCCATAGCGAATTTTAGACAATTATTACACCCGAAAGAATCAATATCAGGGGTGCATTGTGCAAAACTATACAATTGGTCGAACAAAGTCAAATTCGTTTCTCTAGAAGCATAATGTGGCGAGGCAGAAGACGCGTCCTTGATGACCCCCTTCAATGAAGTAGCTAGTATTGGAGCAAATTCATCATAGTTGGTTACATTAACCAAGCTCTGTATATTGATCCCGGGAAGTGTCTCGTAGCTAGAGAAGATCTTACGGTTTGCATACCGTAACATACATTCATCGTACCATACAATACCTTCACCGGATAAAGGACACTTTTCAATAATTTTTTGAGATGCTTCTTTGACACATTGGTTACAAACATTGAGGCCAATGTCATTTCGACATTGAAAGAGGCCGTACACTTGGTTCGAACCTGTACCAACCGTGGAATTATAGAACTTGAGAGTCGAAGATTTGGGAGTAAGGCCGTCGAAAAGGCGATTGAGGTTCGTTTCAAATACACTACCACCGGTGTAATTGAATCTTGAACCATCACACCCTTTACCTTCATACGTTACTTGCGCGTCGATCGAAACTTGGCAAACCAAAAATGATACTAAAACTAGGTTAATTCTTAGCATTATTAGGAGGGTTTTATGTGAATATGTCAATCAATTTAACAAAATAATAATGTCTTGAGATTTATGATCAAAAGTTTGTAAGGAAATATTATGCAAGTTGTACGTCAATTTTTTTTTTCTAAGTCAATCATCACAATAATTGGTGTATACCACATTAGTTAGTTTGCTTCACGTCGGAGTTCTTTACATAAAATTATCATATTGTGGATTCTGATAATATCCACTTGATTCTGTTTTATGTTATTCCAAGTTGTATTATTATGAAAAATGTTTTTTTATATTAGATCCCGAGTCACAAATTCTATGGAGCTGCTTAAAGGATGATTCATGTCTATCGATTCCAGATTATTTATGGATTAAGGCGGCATTGATGTTGTTGATCCGAAACATCCTATTATTGTCTTTTTTTTTTCTTTTAAAATTAAAAGAAACACTTACAAAGTATATAGGTATTTCGAATTCTAGTTTTTAAATTTTTGTACGCATTGAATACTCAATAGGAATTGGAATTCGTCTCAATTCTTTATCAATTCCAACTTAGTTAAAATTCTGGGCTTTCAGATTCCTATTATATATTACTCATTTTTTTTGTGATGCAAATTTCAGCACAATATTTTTTTTTATGATTTTTTTTTCCAATCATAAAAAATTTCCATCATAGACACACAGTATATATTTTTTTCCTAATAAAAGATTGGTGACTTCGACCTATACCTGTCCCACTCAGACCCAAAGCCAATTTCAGTTCCATGGTTTCCTAAACACCATTAAGAAATGAAGATTCGGAATTGAATTTTACTTGATATCCAAACGAATTTTTGACATTGGATTTGGAATTGAATTCAAACATTTTGATTTCTCCAATTATATCCATGAAAATGAAATCAATTCCGCGTTTAGAAGAACTACCTTAAGAAAATCATATAACTCTAATTCTAGATCGAATTACAATGTGTTTTTGACAATATCCGAGCTCAGTAAACTAGGAACCAAGATTGGAAGAAATCATTTGGCAAATGAAGGCGATCCAATTTTGGACTAGTTACACCAAAAAAAGGAAAATACAAGATAAGTAGATTAATATGTTATATACTCCTAATTAACATTGATTTGAAGATGGATTTTCGATTTCTTTGGAAGATAAACAAGTACATAAAATTTCAGCCGCTGCGAAAGGCATTGAAATTTCCAGAAAAGAAAAGGCTTGTATCTAGCCAAAGTAACGATGCAAAATTATATGAACTACTAATCACCTTGGTTTTGGGTCATGTGTAACATCGTCCGTCATGGTGATAGACTTGGTCGAAGATCGATCAACATCACTTTGTTGCCAGCTATTGTAATTCATAGGCATGTTATTTTGATTTGAGGTCATCATTGGTGCTGATGGCAGTGGAAGGTTAGTGGCGCAAGTAAGCATGAACACCACTGCCGCCATTGTGGGTCTTTCCTCTGCATTTGCTTGCACACATAACAAGCCAATCTGGATGTATCTCGTCACCTCGTTGCGTGGACAATTCTCGAATAGTATCGGATCTGTTATCTCGAAAGATCGTTCCTCGTTCCATAGTCTCCATGCCTTTCAATTCAAAAAGAAATTTTCAAGATCAGATTTAAGGTTAAGTATTGGAAGATATACAATGTGGCATTGTGATATGAACATGCCTGAATTGAGAGGTCCTCTCTTGGATGTGTCTGGCGATTCATTCTATTCCTCTGACCACTCACGATCTCCAAAAGCATGATTCCGTAACTATAGACATCGGACTTGTCGGAGTACTCCCCTGTCATTAGGTACTCAGGTGCCATGTATCCTCTACACAAATTTATATGTTCAATAGAAATGAAGTAAATGAAATGCTATTATTTACTAGTTAAAATAGTTATTTGAGGAATTGAAAGGATAAACATACTGTGTTCCGGCAATGCGAACCGTGTTTCCAAATTTCTGAGCACCTTCGGAGAGTTTGGCCAAGCCAAAATCAGCTATTTTAGGGTTCATTTCCTTGTCCAATAAAATATTACCGGGTTTGAGGTCACGATGTATAATAGTGAGACGAGAATCATCATGGAGGTATTGGAGACCTTTTGCAATTCCTATTATAATTTTGCTCCTCGTTCCCCAACCTAAGAGAGGTCGCTTTATTGGATCTAAAGGACCATAAATAGGAGTAAGATCTTAAAAGGATGTCAAATAAGTCACAAATGATAAACAATAAAATGGGAATGGAGCTAGAGCTTCGTACGAATGATCTATCGTCCATGGTAGCGTTGTCTTAACCACCAGATTAAGACCCGTCAGTAGATATTAGCAGCTATTGCATAAAGGTTTTAAAAGTCAATATGATTATGTGATCTTACTTTGAGGTGTCATCTAGTTGGCAACAATCCTTTAATGATTAGGACTTGATTTAAATATTTGATACCACGATTTTCAATGACGATTGTGTGAATCGGTCATGTGACGATCAATAACAGATTGAATGATAGAAGTAGTTCATAGAAAGAATAATTACCAAATAAGAACCCGTCCAGACTTGCGTTAGACATAAACTCATAGACGAGTAATTTCTCGTCTCCTTCTGAACAAAATCCCAAGAGTCTGACAAGATTTCGGTGTTGAAGCTTAGCCAAAAGACGGGCTTCGGTCATAAATTCTTTGGTACCCTGTCCAGAAGTTCCTTGTGAGAGCCTTTTAATGGCTAATTGCTCCCCATTCTTAAGTGTCCCCTGTTGAAATATTTCGATCAATTAAGTAGTACACAAAAAAAAATCGTGTAAGGTAGACGTATCCAAGTTGCGAGATGAATGCATAAAGCAAGCTTAAATGTAGATGCAACTATATATACCTTGTAGACAATACCAAAGCCGCCTTCGCCAAGCTTGTTTTCATTGGAGAACTCGCTTGTCGCAATTCTTAAACTTTTGAAGCTATATTGCTCAAATTCTTTGTCTCCAAGACCCTCTGCATCACTTTTTGCTGTTTCATTTGATTTTAAAGAGACCTTAACTCTTAAGAGTATCGATAAAATTAATTCCCAATAAACGGAAATATTGTTCATGTGTTTGATGACTTACCAGTGCCGCCATACAGTGGTGATGTTGGTGGTACATCATCACTCACTTCTTCCGGCTTTTTACGACAAAAACATATCCACAAAACAACAGACACAACCAGCAATCCAACTGATGCACAAGCAACTATCACTGCAATGATCGCCGGGTTCAATGATGTTTTCTTCTCTGTTACCGAATCTGGATGAAAGATTTATTTTTCAATTAATAATTCATTGAAAGAGTCGTGCCAAATCTCCGTCCCAATCAATTATTTACCTTTACTCTTTTAAATGTGGAGACGGAGGGAGTAATGATGAAAGAACTAATTACCTTGATGGACGACCGGAAGAAGAGCAGGAGATGACGGATCTTTCAAAAAGGGACCGGTCGTATCATACCTCAACTGACAACTCGGATAGAAGATCATCACAAACGCGCTCGCATTACAACAACTAATCATTCGAGTAAGAGCAATTTTAAGACATCGACTACACCCAAAAGTATCAATATCAGGGGTGCATTGTGCAAAACTATACAATTGATCGGACGATGTCAAACTCGTTTTCCCTGAAGCGAAATGTTGCGAGCCAGACGAAGCATTTTTTATCAACCCATTCATTGTATTAGCAAATATCGAAGAAAATTCATCAAATTTTGATACATTGACTTTGCTACCTTTAAACGCCAAAGGAGATGTCTCGTACAATGCGAAGATGTTACGATTAGCATACCGTAACATACATTCTTCGTACCATACAATACCTTCACCAGCTGAAGGACACTCAAGCACTATATCTCGAGTCGCATTCTTAACACATTCGTTACAATTACCAAGCCCAATGTCATTTCGGCATTGAAAGAGGCCGTAAACTTGGTTTGAAGCATCACCAATGGTGTAATTATAAAACTTATGAGTCGACGATATAGAGTTGAATTTGTCGAAAAGGAGATTGAGGTTTTTTTCATATACACTACCCTGAGTATAACTCAAATCACTGCTCCTACAACCCTTTAGAGAATTATATGTTATATCAGCCTTAATTGTGATAGAAAATTGGGAAAATAAAAATGATAATAAAACAATCACAATTTTCTTCATGGCAAGAAAATAGTATCAATATATCTTTTTTTTTTCCCGATTTTCGGAGTAATAATACAAGTGATCATGGTTAATAAAAATCTGATTAATATTCTATGATTTCAAAAATATTAGTTGCAATTGATTGATGTCATTAAGGTTAAGTAGTTCGCTTCACGTCGGACTTGTTTACGTTTTTAAATGAAACAATAATTAGTGTAGACTAATTATTTAAATAGGTCAACATATACTCTGGCAGAAGATGAACAAGTCTGGGTCAAACTAAAAGTTTATTCAAAAATTGATTTTCGAAAAACAACCAATATCGTCTCCATTTTTTTGTTTTGTCATATTCGTTACACATTAAAAGTCGTGATTTATTAGAAAGAAAATAAGGGGTTTATATCGAAACCTTACCAATTGATTGTGATTCATGAGTGACTCGTGACTATAGCAAGTTTAAAAGGTGCTCAGATGGGGACGGAAATTTTTAGGACCGTCTAATTACGTAAACAAAATAAAAGTTGTAACACGAAAGAGACATAATATTTACTTGTCGCGTAGGTGCAAGCCGACAAGCCGTGCAACACCGTATTTAGTTGTTTTTATTTGCAAGCTCAATGCACAAGAACAAGTTTATCATAAGCTACAAAATTTTAGTTCTTTACTGTGTTATTTGCTAACTCAAACCAACGTTCTAGATCCGTGCCTCTCAAATTCATTCGACGTCATGTCGGTGTAAAAGAAACCGGAATTTTATGATTTATATTTATACAAGAGTACTAAAGAAGAAGACTTATCCTTAATTAATCCTACTGCCAGCCGTGAGCTAGTCTTTAGATAATAACTACGTGGGTGAAAGACGAGATTAGCCGAGTAATGCATCGCTCTAAGGTTGGCAGAGTAAACAATTGGTTTACTACAGTCTAATAGCTGTCAGAAGTTGATAGCTGGCGAAAGAAATCATTCAAAGTTATGTAAACTTCCAATCATCTTGGTTGTGGATTTAAGTCATGCGTCACATCGGCCGTCATGGTAATAGACTTGGTCGTAGATCTATCGACATCACTTTGTTGTCCGCTGCTGTAACTCATAGGTGTGTTGTTTTGATTTGAGGTCATCATTGGCGCTGAGGGCAATGGAAGGTCAGTAGCGCAAGTAAGCATGAAAACCACTGCCGTCATTGTGGGTCTTTCATCTGCATTTGCTTGCACACATAGCAATCCGATCTGGATGCACCTCATCACCTCATTGCGTGGACAATCCTCGAATAGTATTGGATCTGTAATCTCGAAGGATTGCTCCTCGTTCCATAGTCTCCATGCCTGAATTGAGAGGTCCTCTCGGGGTGATTGGCGAATCATTATGTTCCGCTGACCACTAACAATCTCTAGAAGCATGATTCCGAAACTATAGACGTCGGATTTGTCCGAGTAGTCTCCTGTCATTAGATACTCTGGGGCCATGTATCCTCTACATACATAAAACTTTTTCATAAGTTATAGGGAGAAACTACAAAGATGTACTCCGTAATTGTTAATTCAGTAGATGAATGCTATCTTAGATAAAATTAAAAAATATGATAAACATACTGTGTTCCGGCAACGCGAACCGTGTTCCCAAACTTTTGTGCACCTTCGGATAGTTTTGCCAAGCCAAAGTCAGCTATCTTGGGGTTCATTTCTTTGTCTAATAAAATGTTACCGGGCTTAAGGTCGCGATGTATAATAGTTAGACGAGAATCTTCATGGAGATATTGAAGACCTTTTGCAATTCCTACTATAATTTTGCGCCTTGTTGCCCAATCTAAGAGTGGCCGCTTTATTGGATCTAAAAATACCATAAACAACAATCAGATACAGATACAGTATGCTGATCTCTATAAGACTGAACTGAAGGTGAAGTTGAGAAAGAATATTTACCAAACAAGAATCCGTCCAAGCTTGCATTAGACATAAACTCATAGACGAGTAGTTTCTCTTCCCCTTCAGAACAAAATCCCAAGAGTTTAACGAGATTTCGGTGTTGAAGCTTGGCTAATAGGCCGGCTTCCGTCATGAATTCCTTGGTACCCTGTCCTGAAGTGCCTTGAGAGAGCCTCTTAATGGCTAATTGCTTTCCATTCTTAAGTGTCCCCTGTTGAGATATATTTCGTATAATGTGAAACGACTCCATTAACTTGTTAACGACTTAACGTAGTTAACTAAAACGGTAGCAAAGATTATCCGAGACACAACATGAATGAGTTAAACATACCTTGTAAACAATCCCAAAGCCTCCTTCACCGAGCCTGTTTTCATTTGAGAAGTCGCTCGTTGCAATTCTCAAACTTTTGAAGTTATATTGTTCAAATTCTGCGTCTCCAAGACCGTCTTCATCACTTTTTACTAAGTCGTTGAAAAGATTTTAATCAGATATATACTATGATAATTAAAGAAAGCACCACTTAATATATGGGATATGCAACATCATTCATCTTTTGTAGACATCTTACCAGCCCCATAATTCAGTGGTGACGTTGGTGGTACATCGCCATTCATATCTCCAGGCTTCTTACAACAAAAACATATCCACAAAACTATAGACACAACTAGCAATCCAACCAATAAGCAAGCAGCGATTGCTGCAATGATTGCTGGCTTCAACGACGTTTTATTCTCAGTTTTAGAACCTGAATGAAAGTATGTTTTCTGTGAGACGATTTTGAAGAAAGATAAATAAATGACCGAGATAGAGTAAATAATAACGACAGAAATTATTACCTGGATTGATGATCGGAAGAAGAGCTTCAGTCGACTGATCTTTCAAAAAGGGACCGGTCGTATCATACCATAACTGACAACTAGGAAAGAAAATCATTACATATGAACTTGCATTACAACAACTAATCATTTGAGTTAACGCGGATTTGAGACAATTACTGCATCCATAAGTATCAATATCAGGGGTGCATTGTGCAAAACTATACAATTGATCTGACAATGTCAAACTCGTTTTCCCAGACGCAAAACGAGATGAGGCGGACGAAGCATTTTCTATCAACTCATTCATTGTACTATCAAAAATTGGAGAAAACTCATCAAAGTTTGATACATTCTTGGTTGTATTCCATTTACTTGCCCGAGGAAATGTCCCGTAAAAAGAGAATATGTTACGGTTAGCATATCGTAACATACACTCTTCATACCATACAATACCTTGAGTAGCTGAAGGGCACTCCTGTGCTATCGTCAATGTCGCATTCTTAACACATGTGTTACAATTCCCGAGGCTAAGATCATCTCGGCATTGAAAGAGGCCGTAGACTTGGCTGAAAGTAACACCGGTTGTGTAATTATAGAATTTGAGAGACGATGATTTGGAGGTGAATTTGTTGAAAACAAGATCGAGGTTTCTTTCGTATTCACCGCCCTTAGTGTACTTCAAATCCGTACTCTTACAACCGCTAATAAGATATGTTATCTCTGAATTCGTTTTGATAAAAAATTTGCAAATTATAAGTGATAATAAAACAATCACAATTCTCTCCATGGCAACCGAATAGCGCCACTAACTCAAATTTTTTAAATTTTGTTTTTGTAATTTTTTGAGTAATACAATTGATTACGGATTTATGGCTGATAAAATTGTGTTCATGATCATACATTTACAGGGAAGTGTTGCGGAAATTGTTGATTTTCTAAATCTATTAGCTGTAATTGATGCAATCAACTTCAAGTAGTTATATTCACGTCGTTAAATAAATCATTATAGTCTAGAGTAATTATTTAAATAGGTCAACATATATTAATCTATTGAGTTCAAGAACACCTACTATGAAACGATCATGTCCAGTCGCCCCGCTGGAGTTTGAAAATTTCGAAATTTTTAGGTAAAATTTTCGAATTTTTCGAGGGAGGGAGGAGGTGGTAGCAGGGGTAGTCGCCCCGCTGGCGTTTGAAATTTTCTAATTTTTTAGTTAAAATTTTTGAATTTTTCGAGGCCCCCTTATAATATAACCGGTTTGCCCTCGCTGACTTAAATTCCCGGCTCCGCCACTTATCCATCATGAAAAAAAAAAATCAGAGTTGATTACCCTTGATGACCGGACAGAAAGTTACCTCGGATTATGACGACAAGGGTTATTAGCATTACATTTAACTGATAGCTATTTTGCGGACTATAATCTCAAAAAGTTACAATATTGTACATGGTCTAGCTCTATCCACGATGAATCACGAACCAACAATAATGTAACTACATCAAAACGACACAAAACTAGTCAATCAAGCAACTAGTATTGTCGTCATGGGGAAAGCTTCGGTTAAACCTAGGAACGATATGCTAAGTGCCATTACAATTGACAAACAAAGCTATAAGAGAAGAGTATGCCGCAGACCTACAGAATATATTGACATCAAAACCATTAATTGAACTTCAATCATAAGTTAGTCTTTTGGAAAAGCATGTTAAACAACATAAATAAATACAATTTCATTGAATGTTTAAAATTGCGGAAAATAAAGATTTGTAGCTTACGAAAGCATTGATAAAAAATTTGTAGAGTGTAGACCCACTAATCATCTTGGTTTTGGGTTTAAGTCATGTGTCACATCGGCTGTCACGGTAATAGACTTGGTCGAAGATCGATCAACGTCACTTTGTTGCCCGTTACTGTAATTCATGAGCATGTTGCACTGATTTGAGGTCATGATAGGTGTTGATGGCAATGGAAGATCAGTAGCACAAGTAAGCATGAAAACAACTGCTGTCATTGTGGGTCTTTCCTCTGCATTCGCTTGCACACATAACAATCCTATTTGGATGTACCTTGTTACCTCGTTGTTCGGACAATTGTCGAGCAGTACTGGATCTGTTATCTCAAATGATCGTTCCTCGTTCCATAGTCTCCATGCCTTTCAATTGAAACATTGGTTTTCATAGTAAGATTTATGGTTAATTAATTGTAGATAAATTCACTAATGTGGTATTGCATGCAATTTAAACTTGCCTGAATTGAGAGGTCTTCTTGTTGTGGTGTCTGGCGACTAATTCTATTCCTCCGTCCACTTACAATCTCCAAAAGCATGATTCCAAAACTATAAACATCGGTTTTGTCGGAGTAGTCCCCAGTCATCAAGTACTCGGGTGCCATATATCCTCTATCATATTACGGAAATTGGAGAATTGTTCAGATAGAAGAATTGATGTGTAAATGGAAATACCAGAAGTTAAAGTTAACTAGTTCAATTCAATATTGGAGGCACTGAAAGAGTAAACATACTGTGTTCCGGCAACGCGAACCGTGTTACCAAACTTTTGTGCACCCTCAGAGAGTTTTGCTAAGCCAAAGTCCGCTATCTTAGGATTCATATACATGTCCAATAAAATATTACCGGGTTTAAGGTCACGGTGTATAATGGTGAGACGAGAATCTTCGTGAAGATATTGGAGACCTCTCGCAATCCCCGTGATAATTTTGCTCCTTGTTACCCAATCCAACAGAGGCCGCTTTGCTGGATCTTAAGTGTCATAGAGAGAGTAGCGAGTAATTAGCAAACACTCATAAAAAAAACAATTTCAGTCGCGAAAATAAACAACGGCTGTTGTTTAAAGGTTTTAAAAGTTAATACGATCCTATTTTGTGACGGTCATCAGTTTTGGCCTAACGACTGCTGCCATTAGTTTTATTTATTGCCTAGCGACTGATATATGGCAACCATCAAATGTTTTCAGATCAAGACTGGGAACGATATTTAATACGGAATACCACGCTTTTCAATTACGTTTGTGTTAATTAGCCACGTGGCATTCTTTAATAAAATGAATTGAAGATACAAATTGATAAAGAATTACCAAACAAGAACCCATCCAAACTTGAATTAGGCATGAGCTCATAAACGAGCAATTTCTCATCTCCTTCCGAGCAAAATCCTAAGAGCTTAACGAGATTTCGGTGTTGAAGCTTCGCCAAAAGGCGAGCCTCTGTCATGAATTCCTTGGTACCCTGGCCCGAGGTGCCGCCAGAGAGCCTCTTGATGGCCAATTCTTGTCCATTCTTATGTATCCCCTTTTGAAATATTTGATAGAATTAGGTAGGAATTAGCAAAGGTGATTCGAGAGGCGATATGAATGAATTTAGCTTAATGTTGATGGGACTACATACCTTGTAAACCATACCAAAGCCGCCTTCACCCAGCATGTTTTCGTCTGAGAAATCTTGTGTTGCAATTTTCAAAGTTTTGAAACTATATTGCTCAAATTCCGAGTCTCCAAGACCCTCAACATCACTTTTTGCTGTTTCATTATAACGGGGTCCCATTAGAAGTACCCTTTTATTTACCAATGATTAAAATAGCTCTCAGAAATACTAAAAAAAGTTCAACAAATGATTGAAACGGAGGGGTACAATACATAACAAAGGTTCATACGTTCCCAAGACTTACCAGTACCACTATAGAATGGTGATGTCAGAGGTATATCGCCGCTCGCCTCTTTAGGCTCTTTACGACAAAAACATATCCCGCAAACCACAAATAGAACGAGCAATCCAACTGATACGGAAGCTGTTATCGCTGCTATAGTTCCCGTATTTAGTGATGTTGTCTTGCTTGTTCCTGAACGTAATAAAAAAAGAGATGAACGAAAAGACCAACAATATTATCAACAATAGAATTACAATCCCTTTATGGATCCCTCTGAATGATATTAGAGCCTCTCGCTTCTTGAGGCTTAAAAAAAAATTCCGATGTTTGCCAGTGGGCTTGTAATTTACGATGCCTACATGAGGGATATAGTGTACGATGATCAGATCCATTAATTTATTCTAAATTGAACTATACTAAAGTTCAAGGACACAAGGTTATGCTCCTGTGAAGATGAAACGTCATCAAATGTTGGCTATGCTTATGAGTGGGTCGTAAAGGTCGCCCCTTGTATTTTCGTGCGTGTTACAAACTTACTATGGAAATGGCGAATTATGCAAGAATCACGATTACTGGCGAATTACGCCCCTTTGTCCGCGAGTCATATACCACACCAGTTGTAGACTTGTAATACCGCAGGTGGTGTAGAATCCGAATTTTATCTTAAAGATTAAGTATTTAAGTTCAATTGATAAAAACACCCTTTTATATATCAAAACTTTGAAATTGATACCAATTCTCACTCCAACAGCAAAACAAAAAAAATTTGGTGGAATATTGTAAGATTCCCTTTAACAAAAAAAATTTGGTGGAATATTGTAAGATTCCAACATAAGCTTCCTATTTTTGCCTTCATTTAAATCACTTACCTATTCTCTAATACTCGCTTCTTCCCGATCAATAGTTATATATTTCTTTTGGAACAAAGACTAAGGAAATAGACATTAAGATACCCCGCAAAAATCTACAAAAAAGGAAATAGATAACTAGTGACTAATACACCAAAAAATGGAAATAGATAACTATTGTCGGGACGGCGGAAGTACATATTAACCCTCTTGTTGCTAATTTCACACTTTCATCAATCTTTCCCCCTTATTTTTCTTCATCTTCACAATAAAGTTTTTTCCCCCCAAATCTAAGATGGTGTACGATCTAGGTTTGTTGATGATGATTTTGAATCATCTAAGATGAGATTGAACAAATTTGGGAGAATTTAACCTAGTTTTACTTTAGGGAAAGATGAGTAGTGATACTGCAAAGTAAGAGTGAAAGTAAAAGGAAAGAAGTAAATGTTAAGAGTACATAAGTTAGGAGTAAAACGGTCTGTTTACATTTTTTTGGCCGGATAATTGATGTCGTATCAACTTACAAGAAATGGTTGTTTAAGAATGTAATTTAAAAAAAATATATAAAAGGGTGTAATTTTAATATTTTGAAACATAAACGGGTGTTTTTATCAATTGTCCCTAATGATTATGAACTTTATTGTAATGTTTCTGACGTCATCTAATTAAACATAAAAATTAAAAATAAAATTAAAAAATTTCAAGAAAATCCCCTTTTATTTACTACTAAGAGAATAAAATATTCTCTTAGTTTCCCCCCTAAGCAATATTTCTCATAATTAGGCTTTTCTGTATTATAATTTATGTATGTGATGTATGCATAATTTACGCTACTTTGAACCCTCCCGAGAAGCCAAAAACCCGTCCGGATCAACAAAAAATTGCTCGGGTTTCCTCTCATATCGGAAGGATTTTTAGTAGTCTGACAGGGTTTTTAATTTGCATCAACCCCCCCGGGTTCCCCAGAAAACCGGCCCTTGTCTCTTGAGCCATTAATATAGAATCAGATTTGTTTTGAAGAAACACACAACACCTTACATTTTCTGAAAATTAGAAAGTGAAACCCTACGACTTTCCCATTGTATTTGTGGATCAATTCGGGGGGGGGGGGGGAAGGGTGCGGGTGCGGTGCGGGTGCGGGTGCGGGTGCGGACGGGCAGGTGCCCACCTTGAAAGTTCAAGAATTTATATTTGGTGTGTAGATTATCCCTGAGACCTTCTTTACACAATGTTAATGTCTCAACCATTGAGTCACTAGTATTCAATTATTTGTATGGAATTAAAATGTGCTTTATCTTAAAAGCGACATCCTTCATTGCTATAGCCTAAGTGAGTACCGTTTTGTAAAAAAATGTTCGGTATTTAAGATTTTTTTTTTAATGTACAACTATTGTTTAGCTCATTAATTTTTTATATTTTATACAACAAATAAATTATAGTAAGCATAAAGTGCCTTATAAAATGAAAGATACTTTATAAAAAAAAAGTGCCCCCCTTATATCAAAATTCTATGTCCGCCCCTGTTTTCATCTATTGAAACTCTTCAAGTATTTATTGTATATTCTTATTTCTTCTTCCTTGTTCTAGGGTGCGATTAAACCCCAACATGAGTAATTTACTAAATTAGGTTCACTTAAATTAGTTGTTGAGGGGGAATTTGTCGGATTTAAGTAAGAGGTTTGACTTGTCTCTGTTCTAATTGGGAAAATAGTTGACTTACGACCCTTGACCATCAATGCGAGTTGATTAGGTCGGGATTTGACTTACCACTTTTAGTCTATTTGTTTTTTTTTTTTTGAAAAAAGAAAGCCCGAAGGCTTTACTGCATTGATAAAGAATCGAACGAAATAGCACTGTTCACGGTCGGTGATAGACTATCCGACCAAACTACTCTACTAGCTACAAAAGGTAAAGAGTGAGCTAAACCATGAGCGACACCATTGTTTGCACGCCTAGTATACGCCCATTTAACAGAAACAAAAGAGTTACAAAGCGATAAAATGTCCTCGAAAACTAAAGCTAGACTACTTCTTCCTGAGACCTCCTTCCTTAACGCCTCGACCACAGGTAAACAATCGCTCTTCACGACCATATGAGTGTGATGTCTATTTGTTGACATGGGTTGAACCGGGAGGGAGAACCCAAGGAGGTTGCTTTTGCTTGACGGTTTGATATTTACCTTCGGGAGTAGGGTCGGGATGACTGGGGATTATCGCGGGCTTAATAATCTTGACCGTTGTGAGGTGAGCAAGAATGGGTCTGTTTTAGCGAACCTTGAGCTTTGAGTTGGGGAATCGACTTACGAGCCCGGAAGGAAGGTGAGTTGGTACCACTAGTATCCTATTATGAGCCCGGGAGAGAGCGAATATATAGGCGACCTAGAGACGTTTTCACCCAATAGCCTACTCCTTGACAACTAGGTGCCGAAACTAAATGATATATTATGATAGTTGGTGGTTGAGTCGTAGCCTAGGCTTTAATTTATGAGAGTTTGAGCGAAGTATATTAGTAGAGGTGGCAATTATTGACACGACACGAACCCGACACGAAGTTAGTGGGTTAGGGTTAGGACTTTGTGACCCATTTAAGTAATTGGGTCGACACGGACACGACACGAAATATAAATGGGTTGGGTTAGGATTGAGCTCTTTTGACACAAACCCGACACGAATAACCCGTTTATTTAAAAGTGTCATAATATATTTGGATTGAATCAATAATTCAAACAAACAACTTAAAAATATGCAATTTCATTCATCATTTTTGGGATAATAGGGCTATAAAGCTTAATTTAGTTTATTAGTTTATTGGGTTAAATGGGTTAAGTGGGTTAAAAATGACCTGCTAAAACATAAACGGGTTAAACAGGTCGGATTGGGTTATGGAAAAATTAAATGGGTTGGGTTAGGGTTGAGACAAATGACCCGTTTATGTAATTGGGTCGGGTTAGGGTTGGGGTGGTGATGACCCGTTTAAAGTTGACACGAACACGAACACGACACGACATGATCTGTTTGCCAGGTCTATATTAGAATATCAAATAATGATAAGATCTCTAGATCTGTAATATATGGAAGTCGGCTATTAGCTCAAGTTTCCATTAGGGTTTTGATTCTAATTAAGTTCTATCATGGGTTATTATATTATAACTCATCAGGTTAATGTTAAACGAACACAAACAATTAAATTCTTAAGTTCCCTGGTGAAACACTAATTCTTATTTTAGACGGACTATTTCGTTGAACATTTCAGACGGCCTTATGTGACCATTTACGACAAAAAGTTGTAACTAGTATTTGTAGTTGGCAGACCTTCTGGTGAAAAAATAATCCATCCTATTCACAAGGTTCTTTACTTTTCCTTTTTATGGTATGTTCGACAGATTATTTACCTTTCCTTTTTTGGGTCTAAATCAATGGTTAAAATAAGAAAAGTACTTTTTATAAGTCACCTACAAATAAGATCCTAAAAATCCGCAAATGTAAAGAATCTATGAATGAGAGGGAGCAATATATACTGTCCTTCTCGTAAAATATATCATGAATCCACAATTAGCAATCATTTATTAGATAGCTCATGTTAAATGCAAAGTAATAAGGGATATGCAAAGTAATAAGGGATATTCTCTCGTGTATCCCTCAACTTTTACATTTTCTAAGATGTACTCCTCTTTTCTGAATCTATTTTTCAAATAATGTTCAAAAATAAAATATTTATCGTTTTGGGTCGGTTTTGAAAATATTTGTCAAAATGGTGTCCACGTAACCTCGGGTTTTGAAACCTGAAGCATGGGTAAACACGCTATTGATAATGGCGTGTTTAGTATAAGTACAAAATTGAGGAGGAATAAACACGCCATTCGCATTCCGAATGGCGTATCTATTAGAATAGACACGCCATTGGTATTGGCGTGTCTTAGCATCATAAATTCTGAAACAAAACAACCCATTACTTCCACCTCAATTCAGTCGCCACTTTCAATTCAATCCCATACTTGTACCTCCAATCCTCCATTACTTTCCATCTCATGCCCTACAACACCGACCCACCATAACTCCCTGTCTCCCTCAATCACCGTTGATTAATCTCTCAATATCGTAAACAGCCATGAGCACACCATTAACAACTTAGCTTAACAATTAACTTCACCATACTCACTCACACAAACCAAATCTCTCTCCTCTCTTATTTTTAATCCCCCTAGCTGCAGTGACTAAACATTGATATAGTTAAAGATAGATACCCGGACTGAGACAGAGGAGGAAGAACAACGCCGTGGCCGTCGTCAGTTTGATTTCGTTTTCGGTGATATCGGCGCGAAGGTAGTGCTAGTGGTATGTGTTCCGAGCAGACGTGGACCTTATGTTGTGAGGGTACGGTGGAGGGTGAGGTGGCGATTTGGTTTGTGGGTGGGGCGGTGCGGTGGTCTGGTGTTTGGTTGTTGGATATGGTGATTAGGATCAAAATTTCTTTTCAAATTGTTTAATTATTTTCTGGATTTTTAAAATTTGAGTGAAGAACTTAATATCTTGGTATAGGAATAAAGGATAGAAAGTATGGAAGAGTTGCAGCCTTAACAATTTTTTCAGAAACCAAGAATAAAGCAAAGAGAAAGGGTAGAGAAAGAAACACGCCACTGCTAACCGTGTTCTTCCTTAACAATTTTTTTTTTAGTTTGGCAGTAAACACGCCATTCCAAACGGCGTGTCTATCCCGTGTTTGAGGTTCGGAATTTTCCGAGCCTACGTGAACACCATTTCGACAAATAGTCTCAAAACCAACCCAAAACGATAAATATTTTATTTTTTAGCATTATTTAAAAAAATCGTTCCTCTTTTCTTCCCAAAAAACTTTGACCATCAATAAATGTTGACTACAAGTTCAGAATACGATAAACTTTTTTTTTTTCAAATTGACCGTCTTTAAGAGGTCTTCAGTTTGAAAAAGAATTCACCGACGTCTCAACTCGTAGTCGGGAATTACGGTCGGTCAAAGTTTATTCATTAAAAAAGTTTGACCAACCATAACTACCGGCTACGAGTTCAAAAAGAGGTGATTTTTTTTTTCCAAATTCAAGGCCTTGACGAGATAATTGACTTTAAAAAAAATTACCGTTTTCTGAACTCGTAACAGAGAATTATTGTCGGTCAATGTTTTTTTTGTGAAAAACGTGGGGTACACTTTAGAAAACGAAAAAAAATTGAGGGGTACACAATATCCCAAGTAATAATGATGGAATTCACCTTTTTGGATGGTCGGGGCAGGAGGAGGACGCCGTGGAGACGGCGGTGGAGACGTCGGAGACAGCATATGTTCCAGAGCGGGACCCTGATTATAGAACAAGAAACAACTGGGGAGATAGACCAACGCCCCAGTACTAGCATTACAACATATAGCCATTTCAGATAAAGCAGATTTGAGACAATGTTTACAACCAGAAATATTAAGATCAGCGGTGCATTGTGCAAAACTGAACAAGTTATCGACCTCCGATGTCAATTCGGTTTTCCCTGAAGCAAAATGTGGCAAGGTAGATGATGCGTTTTTTATCAGCCCATCCATTGTACTTGCTAGTTTCGGAGCAAATTCATTGTAGTTTGGTACTTTGATACCAAAGTCTAAATATAAGTTAGGAGATGTCTCGGACAAAGAGAAGATGCTACGGTTAGCATACCGTAACATGCACCCTGGGTACCATATGATAGCTTCTTTAGCGAAAGGGCAATATCGAATTATTTCTTCAGTGGCATTCTTTAGACATTCACTACATTGCTGTAGGCTACCGTCTTCTGCACATTGATATAGGCCATACACTTGCTCGGAAGAATCACCGATGGTGTAATTGTAGAACTTCCTAGACGAGGAGACGGCACTGAGATTTTCCAAAACATAATTGATATTTTCATCAAATGAAATGTTGTCAGTGTCGTTCAAGTCGGCTCTAGGACAGTCTACACCTAGAAAATACACCACAGACTCCTCGGCATCATCTGTCGCTGAAAATTGGCCAACTAAAAGCCATAGCGATACCAAAACAAGCACAATTCTCTCCATGGTAAAGAAAATTAAGCAACTTTTTTTTTTTTTTGAGGAAGGAAAAGGAAATTATGCTAATTAGTTTGTTGTTTTTGTGTGTGTATTTTTTTTTTCAGTTTCTTTGTATGGAGTAAAATGCGTGATTATGGTTTGTAGGAATGTCATTTTTTTTCTATTAGATACGGAGTATATAAAAGGGAACAACAAGTCTCACTAATGACGAGTCTTTTCCATCTGAAATTAAGACAGAGAAAATGTGTCACTTTTACGATAAAATGTGACCATTTTGTAATAAAAAAGTTACTTGAACAATATTCTAAAAAAATGTGAACAATTTTAGCGGTAACATTAAGTGGTTACTTTTAACTTCAAACAGATGACATTTTTCTCGTCTTAATTTCAGACAAAAAAGTCCGTCAGAAATGAGAATTTGCGAAAGGGAATGCTATGAAAATTTCTACTGATGTGTTAGCTTCAATTGATGTCATCAAATTAGTTAGCGTCACGTCGAATTTCTTCATACGGAAAAATCAGTGAAGAGTAGTTTATTAACTAGGTCAACTGCAAAATGTACTATGTCTAAAGAAGAACAAGCCTTTGTCAAACTGCAAAATGTAACAAATAGGTTTATGAAAATCCCCGCTTGTAAGAGTTTGATTTAGCTATTGTTGAGTTTTATGTGTATTTTTATACTTGTTGGGTTTAATTAAGTTATACAGTAGTGGCTCACATTATGATCAATATCGGAAAATCGCCGAATTGGCTGAAATTCCATTGAAAATGATACTCAAGACCAGGTTTTGTGTCACAATATGTCATACTATTATGAAAATGCTTATTGCATTACATATGGAGTATATAAGTAAGGTAGAAAATGTCAAAGCTTAAAGAAGATCCACTTGTTTCAAGTCTTCACAACAAGACAACAACATTACAATTTACATGAGCGTCTGCAGATGTCAACTAGTTTAGTTGGTAAAGTTATGAGCGATGGTATTCACGATCTGGCTTCAAACTCCTACGTTAACATCAAAATCGCCCATGTCGTTCCATTTACACCAAAAAAAAAATATTCAATTTACAAGAGCGCCTCATATTTTGAGTATGTGGCTTTATAACTCGAGATGCCGATATACAACCACTATAAAACTACGCCGTTATATAGGAGGTTCCCTGATTTAATCATGGAACCACAGAGGTTCGTTGAGGCTCTAACGCGGTGTAAGAGAACCATCTCAAACAAAACCGTAGATGATGATTAAGGCTCGTCAACAATTTAATATGCTAGTATTGCACTAATCGACCACTATTCGTACGGGAATGATGATTTCTTCTTATAAGATTGAATGTGATAATGTGTATAATTGTATTTCACTTGAATGAATATTACGTTTACAATGCTATGGTTTTATACAGAAGTTAGCTCCTAGAAATAAGCATGAATATCTACATATTAGGAGAGAATAAAGCTAAGTAGGTAACTATAACTAACTTACAATATTATGTTAATTGAATAAAAAACAAAAGAGATAATGATAAATATTTCTTTGACTAGGAAATAGGATTGGTAGTTTCCTTAATATTCCCCCGCAAGACGGACTGGCCGTTGAAAAGTCCGATCTTGGATAGAAGCGATTCAAACCGGGGACGAGGTAATGGCTTGGTAAGAGCATCAGCAAGTTGATCATCGCCACTTATATGAGTGACTCGAAGGGCACCCGAATGGACTTGTTCACGCACAAAATGGAAGGCAAGGGCAACATGTTTCATTCGAGAGTGAAAAACAGGATTAGCCGAGTAGTGAGTTGCACTTAGGTTATCACAGTAAATCGTTGGTGGAGAGGTAAACGTCAGTCCAAGTTCGGTTAGTAAGGACTTGACCCAAATGAGTTCGGAAGTGGTATCCGCGACGGCACGGAATTCAGCTTCGGTTGATGATAAGGCAAGTGCTTTTTGTTTCTTTGAAGCCCAAGCAATCGGGTTTTTGCCGAGGTAAACTAAATAGCCGGAGGTGGAGACATAGTGATCCTTGTCACCACCCCAGTCCGCATCACTGAACGCATGAAGTTGGAGTGGATTTGTGCGGTGAAGTTGGATGCCGAGGTGCATTGTACCATGTAAATATCGAAGGAGGCGCTTCAGGGCAATGAAGTGAGCAGATTGCGGTCTTTGCATAAATTGCGCAAGCTTGTTGACAGCAAAAGAGACATCAGGACGAGTAAGGGCAAGGTATTGTAAACTGCCGACAGCGGAGCGATAGGTAGTGACATCACATGGAGGGGAATTAGTATCAACAAGAAGAGGAGGATGTGGCAGCATTGGCGTGGAGGAGGGTTTACTGTCGAGCATGTCAAAGCGTTGAAGGAGATCATGGATGTACTTCGTTTGAGATAGTAGCAGACCTTTATTATTAGGTGCGACCTCCACTCCAAGGAAGTAGGAAAGGGAGCCTAAATCCTTGAGGGAGAAGCGTGTAGCAAATTGAGTGACAAAATCAGTGAGAAAGGAGTGAGATGGGCCGGTGATGATAATGTCGTCGACGTAAACGAGTGCATAAAGAAGTCGTTGTTGTTGCTTATAGATGAAGAGTGAAGGATCAGCGAGGGATGCAACAAAACCAAATGTAAGAAGATAGTTTCTGAGCTCATTGTACCATGCCCGAGGGGCTTGTTTGAGGCCATAGATAGCCTTTTGAAGCCGACAGACATGGGTTGAAGTGTCGTCATTAATGAAGCCTGGCGGTTGAGACATGTAGACGGTTTCATGGAGCGTGCCTTGTAGAAAAGCGTTGTTGATATCCAATTGACGAAGAGACCAACCTTGGGCGAGAGCAAGAGAAAGAAGCAAGCGAATTGTGACGGGCTTAACAACCGGACTAAACGTATCAGTATAATCGATACCATGTTGTTGGTGAAAACCTTTAGCGACTAGGCGAGCTTTGTACTTTTGTATAGTGTTGTCAGGATTGTATTTTACACGAAAAACCCATTTGCAGCCAATAATATTATGAGCTTCATTTGCAGGAACTAATGACCATGTTTTGTTTCTAGTTAAAGCATTGTATTCGTCGATCATAGCGGCACGCCATTGAGGAGAGGCAAGTGCTTGTTTGGCAGTGGTGGGAAGAGAATGCGGGGTAGTGGTAATAGCGAGCTTGGCGTATTTGGGATGTGGTTTACGAATGTTGTTTGATAGACGGGTAATGACACGGCTGGGTGGTGGTTGGGGGTTAGGAGTGAGGGTTGGGGCAGCGGGTTCAGGGGTTACATGGCTGGTAGCGGGTTCAGAGGAGGACAATGGTGTTGGAGGGGTGGTGCTGGTAGTAGGACGAGAGGGAGAGGATGGGGAGCTGGCGAGAGGAGAAGTGGAGGTGGGTGAGGTACTAGAAGAGGGAGGAGGTATGGAAGAGGAGACTGTAGGAGTGGCAGGAAGAAAAGCAACTGATGGAGTGCACCAGTCAGTGAGGGAAGTGTGTGATTCATCCCGTGTCTGTGAGGCAAGGCTTGAAAATGGAAATTCCGTTTCAACAAAGGTCACATGACGGGAAGTATAGATACGTTTAGTGCGAGGATCGAGACAGTGATACGCACTTTGGGTTTTAGAGTAGCCTAAAAAGACACAAGCGATGGACTTGGGTTCAAGTTTATTAGAGGTATACGGTCTTAGCCACGGATAACAAAGACAACCAAAGGCACGTAGTTTGTTGTAGTTAGGAAGAGTGTTGAACAGACGATAGTATGGTGAGTCGTTGGCTAGAGTGGAGGTTGGTAGGCGGTTGATAAGATGGACAGCCGTGTTAAAGGCTTGTGGCCAGTAAATAGCGGGTATGTGTGCATGAGTGAGGAGCGAGAGACCCGTTTCTACTATATGACGATGACGCCGCTCCGCATATCCATTATGTTCAGGAGTATGGGGCGGGGATGTGAGATGGGAAATACCATTTTGAAGGAGGGAGGGGGTGAGTTTAATGTATTCACCGCCGTTGTCGGAAAACATTTGCACTATAGGACGTTGAAAGTATTTTTCAACAAGGAGTTTAAATTGTTGAAAAATGTTGAATGTATCAGATTTATTTTTAAGAGGATAGAGCCATGTATACTTTGTGAAATGATCAACGAACAGGACGTAATACTTAAAACCGTCATGAGAATGTATCGGAGAGGACCAAACATCGGAAAAAATTAATTCCAGTGGAGCTTTAGACGTGAGGGTAGAAGCATAAAATGGTAATTTGTGACATTTATTGATTTTGCAAGCATTACAATAATCAAAACGAGAATTGGAAATAGGCAAATTAAATTGGTTCGTAATAAAAGAAAAAACATGAGAGGCCGGGTGACCAAGCCGATGATGCCAAAGTAAAGCTGCAGGAGACGATGTGGCAAGAAGAACACGGGAGGATGACGGATGCCAGGTATAAATGCCACGATCAAGTGTGCCGTGGAGCAGAATCCGACCCGTCGAGACATCCTTAAAACAAAAGGTAGACGATGAGAATTCAATGAGAGCATTATTATCAAGGCAGAATTGGGAAACCGATAAAATATTGCGAGATATTAAAGGAACATGTAGAACATTACGAAAGTGAAGAGAAGAAGAGTTAGAGGAGACATGGAAAGAACCTATGTTGGAAATGGGAAGGGAGGAGCCATCACCAATCACGACATCGTCGGGTCCGTCATATGGTGCGTGAAGGCTAAGATTGGACAGATCATTTGTGATGTGGTGTGTCGCACCACTATCAACGAGCCAAGAATTAGGAGCGGAGGGAGAGGCCGTGGCAGTATGAGCTTGAGGGCGAGTATTGTTTGGAGGGTAGCGATTAGGGCGAGTGTAGGGAGTGATGGTGAGGGATGGATGATTTTTCTTAAAATTGCGACAGTTGAGGAAAGTGTGTCCTTTATAGCCACAATATTGACATACGGGAACCTCTTTGGGTGGGGTAGAGGAATCAGGTGAGGGAAGGGCAGTAGGTGAGGGACGAGGAGTATAGCGGGACTGGTTTGGACGAAAGTGAGCAGCAAATGCCGTGGTTGGCAGAGGAGAGGCAGAGGTGACTTCCGGGTTTTTGAGTTCGAAATTTATCAACTTTTCGTGCAAGGCATCGAAGGAGATGGGTGTATCACGGGCTTCGACCGTCTCCTTGATAGCACGATATCGAGTGGAGTCAAGACCACGAAGAACTTTAGCAATCACATCTTCGGGGTCCATTGGTTTACCTAGGTTGGCTAGTTCAAGGGTACATGTTTTGATTTTGTGCATGTAGTCAGTGATTGTGTCAGTGGAGGTTTTGGTGATGGATTCAAGTCGGGATTTGATTTGAAGGATGTGACCTCTAGACGGATTTGCAAACGTAGAGGCAAGGGTTGTCCAAGCCTCACGGGCAGACTTGGATTGTGTGACAAGAGGGGCAATGGAACCATCGAGGGTACCAGCAAGGGCGGCAATGAGCAGACGGTCTTGCCTTGACCATGTCGAGAACGCCGGATTGGGGACATCCTGAGCATTGACAGTAACAGTTTGGGGAGGGCAAGGGTGGCTACCGTCAAGGTATTGAAAAAGTTCAAGGCCTTCAAGGAATGATTGGATTTGAAAAGCCCATTGTGTGTAGTTGGATGTGGTGAGTTTTGTGCATTGGTTGAGATTGACGAAGATGATGGGAGCAGCAGGTTCAGCGGTGTTGGGAAGGATAAGAGCGTGGTTGGCCATGATCGAGTAGTACAGTGCTTAGGATCGAGGCGATTGATACCATATAAGATTGAATGTGATAATGTGTATAATTGTATTTCACTTGAATGAATATTACGTTTACAATGCTATGGTTTTATACAGAAGTTAGCTCCTAGAAATAAGCATGAATATCTACATATTAGGAGAGAATAAAGCTAAGTAGGTAACTATAACTAACTTACAATATTATGTTAATTGAATAAAAAACAAAAGAGATAATGATAAATATTTCTTTGACTAGGAAATAGGATTGGTAGTTTCCTTAATACTTCTAAGTTGACTAGGGTATATGTTCGAATGCGCAAGTAGATGGTTTTCAAACAAAGAAATACCCAGTTGATCTCATCAAGTCTTCCATTGAAGCAGTGTACTTAATCAGGGACAAAGTAGCAGACGACTTCAGTAGTCGCGTACCACTTATTATAAAGTTGACGCATTTTCAAACAATGTCAAAGATACACAATGCCACAATGGGAAAATCAGCGCAGCTCGAACGGCCAGAGTCGTCTAAGAAGGGTTCAAAGTTCAAACAGTTGTACGAGTCAACATTTCGTATAATAAACGCTCCAGTTATCTGTAATGTTCGGTATAATAAGCTTTCGATTGAAGACACAAGCTGAAATCATTTACGTAATTAATATCTCAACAAAATTGTTTGTCACCCTTTTGTGTGGTAACAAGTGATGATTCGGACTATGTTACGATCTAATAATGACTACACTTAGTGATATTAGTGAAGTTAAGCTTTCGTCCAAGCAAAATAAATATAATCGCCAACAAATTTCGTTCCTTGTCGTTTCACATCACACATCTCACAATGGGATCATAACACATAAGAAACACATTATTGATCAACAATACTACTTGGTTTTGGTATAAGGCCTAAATCTCATTGATTCCATGGTGACGGACTTGGTAGAAGACTGATCAACAATACTACTTTGCCCGCCAATGTAAAATAAAAAGTATTAATTTAGTCTAATGTTCGAAATAGTTTTCTCATATGATTTCAAGTTGGAATTTAGCACAAGATATAACGGATCTTAAGCATTGGCTTAAGTTTTTCTTAGGGAAGTTTTTCTCAAAATGACGGTACTAAAGAATATGAATCAATACAATATGATCGAATGCGAAGGATTGCTCAATGTGCAGACGTTTGTAGCTTAGAAAGCAATGATGCAAAAATTCTAGAGAATACACTACCAATCATCTTGGTATTGAGTATAACTCATGTGTGACATCGGCTGTTATGGTAGTAGACTTGGTTGAAGATCGATCTATGTCACTTTGTTGCCCACTACTGTAATTCATGGACATGCTGTTTTCATTAGCAGTCATAATTGGTGTTGACGGAATTGGAATTTGAAGATCGATGGAGCAAGTAAGCATGAGAACCACTTCTGTCATTGTGGGTCTTTTCTCTGCATTTGCTTGCACACATAGCAATCCTATTTGAATGCACCTTGTCAACTCGTTGTTCGGACAATTGCCCAACAGTATTGGGTCTATTATCTCAAAGGATCGCTCCTCGTTCCATAGTCTCCAAGCCTTTCAATGTAAACATAATTTTTTGTTATTAAGATTTATAGTTAATTAATTGTAGTTATCGATGTTTAATGTTGTAGATATTCGATATGGCTTTGTTATCTGAACTTGCCTGAATTGAGAGATCTTCCGGTTGTGTCTGGCTATTAATTCTGTTTTTCCGACCACATACAATCTCCAAAAGCATGATTCCAAAACTATAAACATCGGTTTTGTTGGAGTAGTCACCGGTCATTAGGTACTCGGGTGCCATATATCCTCTATCATATTACAAAATTGAAGAATGGTAAACATATAACTGATATACTCTAAAAACATAAGTGTATAGATTTAGATAGCTAAAGAAGGAAGAATTGAAGTATATGTTCAGATACATACCGTGTCCCGGCAATGCGAAGTGTGCTCCCGAACTTTCCCTCACTCTCAGAAAGTTTCGCTAAGCCAAAGTCGGCTATCTTGGGGGTCATATACATGTCCAATAATATGTTAGCGGGTTTAAGATCACGATGTATAATGGTAAGACGAGAATCTTCGTGGAGATATTGGAGACCTCTTGCGATCCCCGTTATAATCTTATTCCTTGTTACCCAATCTAAGAGCGGCCGCTTTGTTGGATCTTTAGTACCATTAAGAAGAGCCAAATATTAGCAAAAACTTCCATAAAAACAACCAGTTCAATATTGAAAATAATCGCAGCTGTTGTCTAAGTATTATGAGTAGGTTACATTAACGCTATACCCCTAAGACACTAACTACATGTCGGGCTCATGTCGTGTTTTCAGGTCAGGAATTGCCACCCTTAACTATTAAATGGGTTACATTAACCCTGTACGACTTAATGCCATGTGTTCATATAATAATAAACACGAGATGGGTCTGGCCTTACCCGCGGTGGAGGAGAGAAGTCTAACTCACAAGCCCAAGAATGTGCTTTTATCTCCCAAAACCAATTGGCAATGGGAGAAACACCCCTAGGCCTTATAAGATAGACAATCTCTCTCTTTTTCACCGATGATCCCCTCACTTGTGAGCCCACTTAAAGATCGGTCTGGAGGGACTGGACATCCTCACAGCCGTCACAGTGCTCACTCGACCCGAGGGACTGGACTTCCTCATGCTGAAACCAGAGGGACTGGACATCCTCACGGCGGGTCGGTGCACATAAAGGCTCAGTTTTAAACACGAGACCCAGGTCCTTTTTTTTGCCTTGGGCTCTGATACCATAATAAACACGAGATGGGTCTGGCCTTACCCGCGGTGGAGGAGAGAAGTCTAACTCACAAGCCGAAGAATGCTCTTATCTCCCAAAACCAATTGGCAATGGGAGAAACACCCCTAGGCCTTATAAGATAGACAATCTCTCTCTTTTTCACCGATGTGGGACTCACAAGTGGATTTATACTCCAACATATAATGATCTACTCCACATAAAACTAACATAGTAAATTCAAGATGAAATGGAAAAAGAGTAATTACCAAACAAGAATCCATCTAAACTTGAATTAGGCATAAACTCATAGACGAGCAATTTCTCATCTCTTTCGGAACAAAATCCCAGAAGTTTAACTAAATTTCGGTGTTGAAGCTTTGCCAAAAGCCGGGCCTCGGTCATGAATTCCTTCTTACCCTGAGAGGTCCCTTTGGAGAGCCTCTTAATGGCTAATGATTGTCCATTGGTATGTGTCCCCTGTTGAAATATTTAAGGGAATACTTAACAATGGTGATTGTTCGAGACGCGATATGAATGAATTTAGCATGTGGGAGACTGGGAGGGACTACATACCTTGTAAACAATACCAAATCCTCCTTCGCCTAGCATGTTTTCATCTGCGAAGTCTCGTGTTGCAATTTTCAAAGTTTTGAATTTATATCGCTCAAATTCTGTATCTCCAAGACCATCTGTATCACTTTTTGCTGTTTCACAATAAGGATTTCAGTCAGACGTTTTCTACCCAAGGAAACTGACAAATTCGTAATTCGGTTTGATTCGAAATAGGTTTCCATTGGTTTGATTAGGTTGCTCCCTGGCTGATGAAAATTTCAAAGTTTTTAGTTAAATTTTACGAAAAAAATTCGAGTATACCTTATGAAATTAGTCAGCCCCCCTAAAAATTTTCGCCCCCTAAATTCAAATCCTGGCTCCCCCACTGAATACAGGTCGGAGTTGGATCAATATTTAATCTTAACGAGATCATTTACCAAATCGATTTACGTAGGAATTAATTCAACTTTATGTGGGGCTGGGTTTTTTCGACAATGCAGAATTAAGTTTAATTTCAATTCGATTCAGGTTACATCAGGTTTTAGGTGGAACTCGAGTTACTGGTTTTGGTTCATTTTGTTGTTAGTTATAATGGAAAAAATTGTTCACAGGTTCGATGACTTACACATACCATCGTGAAATGGTGATCTCGGAGCTTCATCACTATTCGTTTCTTTAGACCTTTTACGACAAAAACATATCCCTATAACCATAAGTAGAAATAGCAATCCAACTGATACGGAAGCTGCTATTGTTGCAATAATTCGCTTGCTTGTTCCTGGATCTGAATGAAAGGATAATCAATTCACCATTAGCAATTATGTGCAATAATAGAACATGACAAATATCGAGTAAAGACGAAATAATTCACCTTTAACGATGGCTGGGGAAGGAAGAGGAGGAGGCGGAGTAAGAAAGCGCGAATCTTTCAGAAAGGGTTTGTCAAAATACCATAACAGACAACTGGGGAGGAAAACCCACGCTCCTGTGCTCGCGCTATCATTACAACATGTCGGCAATTTAGATAAAGCGGTTTTGAGACAATTATTGCAATCAGAAGCATCGAGATCAGCTGTGCATTGCGCAAAACTATACAATTTATTGAACTCCGATGTCACATTGGCTTCCCCTGAAGCAAAATGTGGCAAGGTAGACCAAGCATTTTTTATCAACCGTTCCATTTCAGTTGCTAGTAATGGCGCAAATACTGTATAGTTCATTACTTCAATCGAACTCTGAGTATAATACGACTCTAATGTCTCGGGCAAAGAGAAGATGTCACGGTTAGAATACCTTAACGTGCACTCGTCGTAATATACAATAGCTTCACCAGCTGACGGACAATCCTTAATTATCCTTCCAGTCGCGTCCTTAACACAATCACTACAAATGCGATTGTTAAGGTCATATCGACATTGATATAAGCCATATACTTGATCGGATGCTTCACCAGTTGTGTAATTGTAGAACCAGAGATTCGAGGAAGACGTGATGAGTTTGTCGAAAACAAAATCGAGATTTTTGTCATACGGACTGCCGACAGTGTAATTCAAATCTTTATCAACGCAACGAGTTTTTGCATGCTTTAACTCTGCATCAACTGTGATAGAAATTTGGCAAACGAAAAGGGATGCTAAAACAAGCAAAATTATTTTCGCCATGTCGATACAAATTTATGCTAAATGGTCATTTTTTTTGGAGTAAAACAGGCGATTATGGCTTGTAGGAATGTGATTATCTCTGATTATTGCGTATAAAGAGGGGAATTTTATTGAAATTTTCGACACATAAATCTATTATATGTAATTGACGACCTTAATATACAATTAGTTAGTATCACGTCGAATTTCTTCGTTTTGAAAAATTAGTGTAGAGTAATTTATTAACAATGTCAACATGTATTCTGGCTAAAGAAGAACAAGCCTTTGTCAAACTGCAAACATATTTTATTTAATCAGAAAGCAAAGGAGACTAAATCAGAAACAAAGTACCACTTGAGTAGTCGCATACCACTTATAATAAGATTGACGAATTTTAAAAAATGGCCGGAGATATACAATGTAACATTGGAAAAATCGGAACAGTACGGACAGCTAGAGTCGTCTAATAAGGGTTCAAAATGTTATCGGAATCAACATTCCCGACAATGAAGGCTTCAATTATCTGTGAGGTTTGTTTTATTAAGCTTATGTAAAAAGGAAATTTTTAAATATTAAGGTACAAAATTTATCGTCTTAAGCAGATGGTTGAAGCTCGATAATTGGTACTTATACCTTAATACAGACTTAACAATGTACTCAAATCACTCAATTGATCAATTTGATTGATGTAAGAAGGTGCTTGCTTCGTTCTATTGTATTCGTCTCATCTTATTTGTTTCGAGTCAACTAATGTAAAACAAGTTGAACAAATTAAATATGAGGAATATGAGGTATAACTTTCCCTTATGTCTCAAAACAATAATGGTTGCTTGACTAAATAATGAAACGCCTATTATAGTTTAAATTAAGGACGATCGAACTATTGATTTGTATCGAGGTAACTTACGAGAGCAATGATGCAAAGATTGTCGAGATCACACGATCAATCATCTTGGTATTGAGTATGATTCATCTGTAATATCGGCTGTCATGGTAATTGACTTGATGGAAGATCGATCGATGTCACTTTGTTGCTCGTCACTGTATTGATTTGAGGTCATAATTGGTGCTGATGGCAATGGAAGATCAACAGCGCAAGTAAGCATGAAAACCACTGCCGTCATTGTGGGTCTTTCCTCTGCATTTGCTTGAACGCATAACAATCCTATCCGAATGCACCTCAAAACCTCGTTGTTTGGACAATTGTTCAATAGTATTGGATCTATTATCTCGATAGATCGCTCCTCGTTCCATAGTCTCCATGCCTTCCAAAAGAAACATTAAGTTTTCTTACTATGATTTAGAGTTTCTATGATTTAGAGTTTCTAATTAGTTGTTGACTTTTAATGGTTTAGATTATTGAATTATTTGATGTGCTGTTGTTATCTAAACTTGCCTGAATTGAAAAGTCTTCTTGTTGTGGTGCGGTACTCTTGCTGATAATTCTGTTCTTCCGACCACTTACAATCTCTAAGAGCATGATTCCAAAACTATAGACATCAGTTTTGTCGGAGTAGTCTCCGGCCATTAGGTACTCGGGTGCCATATATCCTCTATCATAGTACAAAAATAGAAAAACAATTAACTCTTTATCTAAAAAAAAGTGTTTATGTTTACCTAGAGAATGAAGAATTAAAGTATATGTTTTAGATACATACCGTGTTCCGGCAATGCGATCTGTGTTGCCAAACTTTTCCTCATTTTCAGAGAGTTTCGCCAAGCCAAAGTCAGCTATCTTGGGATTCATATACATGTCCAATAAAATGTTACTGGGTTTAAGGTCACGATGTATAACAGTAAGGCGAGAATCTTCATGGAGATATTGGAGACCTCTTGCAATCCCCGTTATAATTTTGGTTCTTGTTACCCAATCTAAGAGCGGCCGCTTTGTTGGATCTTAATAAGCACCATAAAGAGCAATCAGATATTAGCAAATACTTTGAAATGAAAAACAAAAACAACCAGTTCAGTATTGACAATAAATCACGGCCGCTTTGAAATATTACGGATTGAATTCAAGATGAAATAGAGAATGAATAATTACCGAACAAGAACACATCTAAACTTGAATTGGGCATAAACTCATAGACGAGCAATTTCTCTTCTCTTTCAGAGCAAAATCCCAAGAGTTTAACTAGATTTCGGTGTTGAAGCTTTGCCAAAAGCCGGGCCTCGGTCATGAATTCTTTTGTACCTTGTCCTGAAGTCCCTTGTGATAGCCTCTTAATGGCTACTTCTTTTCCATTCTTATGTGTCCCCTGTAGAAATATTAAAGGGAATGCTTAACAAAGATGATTCGAGATGCGATATTGAATGAATTAAGCTTAATGTGGAAAGGACTACATACCTTGTAAACAATGCCAAAGCCTCCTTTACCCAGCATGTTTTCTTCTGAGAAATCTCGTGTTGCGATTTGCAAAGTTTTGAATTTATATTGCTCAAATTCTGTATCTCCAAGACCCTCCTCTGCATCACCAATTACTAGTTTAGGTTCATTTTTATCTCAACAAATCGATTTACGTTTGAATCAATTTAACTTACGCTTATCATCATGCAATGGTGATCTCGGAGCTTCATCACTACTCGCTTCATCACGCTCCTTACGACAAAAACATATCCCGATAACCACAAATAGGAAAAGCAATCCAACTGATATGGAAGTTACTATTGCTGCAATAATTCCGGTATTCAATGATGTTGTCTTGCTTGTTTCCAAACCTGAATAAAAAAAAATGAATTCACAACTAAACCATTCATTGTGTGCAATAAATCATGTCAAATACGGAGTAATGATGAAGAATTCACCTTTATGGATGATTGGAGGAAGAGGAGGAGGCGGAGGCGGTATATCTTTCAAAAAGGGACTCCTATCATACCATAACAAACAACTGGGGAGGAAGGCCCAAGCCCCTGTACTAGCATTACAGCATATCGAAAATTTCGACAAAGCAGTTTTGAGACAATCATTGCAACCAGAAGTGTCAAGATCAGGGGTGCATTGCGCAAAACTATACAATTTCTCGAACTTTGATGTCAAATTCGTTTCCCCTGAAGCAAAATATGGCAACGTAGACGAAGCGTTTTTTATCAACCTGTTCATTGTACTTGCTAATATCGGAGCAAATTCTGTATAGTTTGATACTTGAATATAACTCTCCTTATACCGCGCAGATAATGTCTCGGACAAAGAGAAGATATTACGGTTAGCATACCGTAAAGTACACTCGTCATACCATACAATAGCTTCACCAGATGAAGGACAATCCTTAACTATGGTTGTTGTCGCATCGTTAACACATTCGCTACAAACACGGAGGCTAAGGTCATATCGACATTGATATAAGCCATAAACTTGGTTGGAACCATCACCGATTGTGTAATTGTAGAACTTGAGAGATGAGGAGGCGGAAGTGAGTTTTCTGTAAACAGAATAGAGATTTTCTCCATACGAACTGTGGTCAGTGTAATTCAGATTACCACTACGACAACGACTACCAACGTACTTTAGCTGTGCATCGACTGTGGTCGAAAATTGGCAAACGAAAAGGGATACCAAAACAAGCACAATTTTTTCCATATGGCTAGGAAATGATGCCAAGTAGTTTTTTAGTTTCGTTTTTTTTTTTTTTTTTTTTTTAAGTTTCGGTTTCCGGGTTACACCGGTGATTAATGACATATAGATTAATTACTTAATTAGCTTTACGTTGAATTTGTTCATGTGGAATCATTATGGTAGTCTGTAGAATAATTCTTTAACTAAGTCAACATAAACTCTGGCAAAATGGAACAATAATTTGATTTATGAAAGTACCAACTTGGAATAATTTGATTGTCTATTATTAAGTTGACTAGTGTATTATTGTTCACATGGGCAAGTAGACGATTTTCAAACAAACAAATAGCAAGTTGTACAAACAAATCTTGGAGGTTTCGTAGATTAAATATAGAGAGCATATGGAGCCTAGAGGGATTTGTAGTGGAGATAATAAATAACAAAGTACAATATCTCAAAGAATTGAGATCGAATCGTGAGTCAAACAGCCTTTGTATGGAGATGATTCTGATTATATTTTTGAACTAATCACTGATTGGAGTAATGATAAGCGAAATTCAGGTCTCGGCCAAACTAAATAAAATAACATTGTTATGAAATTTCTTTCAGTGTCATTGCAAATCACACATCTCACTTGAGCTATAAAACAAACGGAAATATAATGTGAAATCCTATAGTAGATAGTTAGTAGTGATCAACACTTTGCTGATTTTGCAAATATATGTAGAATATAAATCATCTCGGTTTCGGGTACAAATCCTGAGTCTCGTTTACTCCCGTGGTGACAGAGTTGGTAGACGACTGATCAACCATACTACTTTGGCCGCCACTGTTAGTCACAGGCATTCTAGCTTGATGGGTGGACATGGCCGGTGTTGATGGCATCGGGAGATCGACAGAGCCGGTTAACATGAAAACTACTAACGCCATGGTGGGTCTCTTCTCTGCATTTTCTTGTACACATAGCAACCCAATCTGAATACACCTCTTCACCTCGTTGGTCGAACAATTGTCGATCATTACGGGGTCGGTTAAATCGAAAGATCTCTCCTCGTACCATAGTCTCCATGCCTTTCAATTTAGGTGAAACAAAGTTTATTAACATATGATGATATAATTAAGTTGTAGAAAAAATTCTATTTTACGTCACTGAGCGATTGAACTTACCTGATTTGCAATGTCCTTCTTTTGGGGTGATTGGTGAAACATTCTGTTCTTCTGACCACTCACAATCTCCAAAAGCATGATTCCAAAACTATAGACATCGGTTTTATCTGAGTATTCGCCTGTCATCATGTATTCTGGTGCCATATACCCTCTACATAAATCAAACCGCCAATAAACAGTTATTCTCAAATAGCATTATCTTTATAGGCGAGATAGCATTCGTGAAGTTCTCGCCTATAGGAATTGTAGTAGTTTTAAATCAAGAAGTACTTCTCTGCACCCTCCAAGAGTCTTGCCAAGCCAAAGTCAGCAATCTTGGGGTTCATTTCCTTGTCCACTAAAATATTTCCCGGTTTAAGGTCACGGTGTATAATAGTGAGTCGAGAATCTTCATGGAGATACTGAAGTCCTCTTGCAATCCCCATTATAATTTTGCAAGTATTACCCAATTTAAAAGTCGACGTCTTCTTGGATCTTAGCAACATAAATTGCAAATAAGATGTTAAATTAAATTCGTAAGATTGATTACAATTTCATATATATGCTAAGAGAATAAATCTCGCAAAAGTTTTTCCTCTAAAGTATATCAACTCAACTGAGGAAACAAATGAGAATTATTTAATAAATTAATGAAATTACTAGTATAGATCCCTCACAAATGCGCGGTATTTTAGATAGAAACGTTAAAGAAAATAATAATAAAAATGATATTTAACTCAAATTTAAAATTTAATTGTAAATTTATTATAATTAATATTTTGTATTAATCGGTGGAAAAAAGAAAAAAATCAGTGTAACCCAGATGTAAATATAATATAACGAAAGTCTAATAATAGATATGATATATTACAAGATCAATTACAGATATGACACTACTACAGATACAGCCTATAACAACGGGTAAAAACCGTTGTAAAATAAAAAAGCGGACGTTGTTAAAGCGGCCGTTGTAGAAGGTATTTACAACGGTTTGCTTATTTAGTGAAACCGTTGTCTAAAGTATTCACCACGGTTAAAAGCCGTTGTTGTTGGGTGTTCTCCGTTGTGGAAAGTGTTTCAAAATTTTGGAGGGAATAATATAACAACGGTTGTCGTATGTATAACCGTTGTTGTAACTTTCCCTCCAAAATTATGAAGTCTTTTGACAACGGGTTTATGTTAAATACCCGTTGTTGAAATTGTTAGTAACAACGGTTCTTTGTTTAATACCCGTTGTTGTAATTTTACCTCCAAAATTGTGAATACTTTTAACAACGGTTCTTTGATTAAAACCTGTTGTTGAATATTATGCGCGGGTGATGGTAATCAAGCTATACCTCGCAAGTGCACGATTTTATCGTTGTACACTATTAAGGGTCGATCCCACAAGGAGTTGAAAAGATTACTAATTGTTCTAATCCGATCGTTTAGCTAAGTCGAAAATAAAAGATGATGGTTGATATACTAATGCTACCTAAAATGAAATGAGATGCAATCTAAACAAACGCAGGGTGAAAGAGCAACAACGAAAGATAAGTTGTAATTCAAATGATTAAAAAGGCCTAGGACTCGGTTCTTCCCAAACTATTCGCAATTCCACATGGTTAAATTTCTAGGCTAATCACTAAGGTAGTTAGGTGAGGAGGTGACGGCTCTAATTCGCCTAAGACCCCCCTCTCGGGTTCGAAATAGGACACTAGCACTACCCACCAACCCCCCTCTCGGGTTCGAAGGTCGGAATCCCTAACTCAATACCCGACTACCCTAAAAACATGCATTATTCCCAAGGTAGTCCAATATTTGCTAAGGTCATTAAGCCCCGTCAATTCCCGGGTCATCCCACTCCCTCTCTCGAGGGTCGATTTCAAACGCTAGATTAGAGGTATTCTACCCCGGTTCTCCCTTTCGGTCTCAACCAAGGTCAACAATAGGGTCAAATCATGGGTATCCAAATCACAACCTAACCAACTCTCGTTGGTGGTCAAGGGTCGTAAGTCAACACTACCCAAAAGTCAACCCATAAACCAAGTCAATCCTCTAACCTACCCTCACCAATTTCCCCAAATGATTAGCCTTTAAGAAATTCAATTAATGAAATTACTCATGTTGGGTCAAACCGAGCCCTAGTGGAGGACTACTCACTAATCATGGTCCTAATTGCAAAATAAACAATAAAGATGGAAACTTTGGTCACAAACATGGTGGGAAGATGAAATTCACTACTAAACATGCAACAATCTAACAATGGGTGAAAGGAGAGATGATTTAATCTAATAACAAGAGGGATTAAACCTAAAGACACAATCTTTAACCAATTCAACTCAAAGATTAGGTCTTTGAGGACAACTACCCAAGGATGAACAAATGAAAGACAAACAAAGGAAAGATGAACAATGATAAGATAAGCAATGATGGAATTAACAACAACAACAAACAAACAACAACAACAATTTTAACATAAACAATCAAACAAACATAAAAGATGAACAAAATGTAAACAAATGAAAATAGGGAGAGAAATAATACCAACAAAATAGTGAAAGAGGAATTTGGATAGAAATAATAAAGAAGGAAATCCTTCAATCTTCTTACAAACCCGAGTTCAATCACTAATTGATTGAAGAACTACTTTAATTAAGGAAAGATTAACAAAGAGATTAAGAAAGTTTAAAGCTTGAAAGGGTAAAAATTCTGGATCTAGGGTTGTGTGTACAAAAGGGTTTAAGAGGGGGTATATATAGGTTATACAAGGATTAGGACTGAAAATGGAAATGGGCTTTGAAACTCGTAGATGCACTCCCGGCCGGTCAACCGGCCGCCGGTCATTTGACCGGCTGGGAGTTTCCTGGGTTTTTAATTGAAGTTTTGAAGTCATCAGGTGTGCACGGCCGGTCAACCGGCCGCCGGTCACTGACCGGGCAAGGGCAAAATTGACTGACTTTGGAGCTTGACTTTTTGCCTTTGGAGGGACTCCCGGTAAAGCCGGCCGGTCATTTGACCGGCTGGGAGGTTTCTGTAACTTTCTTCCAAATTCTTTGTTTCTTCAGCAATGTGCCTTCCCAGCCGGCTGACCGGCCGCCGGGCCACCGGCTGGGGATGCTTCTCCAGCTTCCTTCCTTCATTTCCTTGTAATATGTACTCCCAGCCGGCTGGCCGGCTGCCGGCCTACCGGCTGAGGGTACTCCTCAGCATAATTTCCTTCATCTTTCATGCATAGCTTGGAAATCCCGTCTTTCTAGCTTAATTTCGCCCGTTCCCGCCTCAATTTCTGCAAGGGGGCCAAAGTGTCATAGTAAAGGGAATCGGGACTACAATCGAGAGTAAAGGGGGTACAAAACCGCCTTAAATGGGGTCGAATATGCATGAAAATAGAGAGAAAAAGAGTGCAAAATGGTCCTATATCAGCGGGTATTTGTAAATGTCATTCACAACGGTGTTATTTTTATTAACCGTTGTGAAAGGTATTCACAACGGTTTTTTTTAGTAACCGTTTTTATTACGTACACCTAATGTTCTGAAAAATTAAATTTGTTTCATGCCATTCAAAAACCTGCATATATCAAGAAAGACCATATACCAAAGACCAAAGATAAATCATAGCTTTGGGTTCATCGAACTCAATAGATTCAATTCAACCACATACAACAAAAAAGATCATATATATATAATTACAAGGAGTTGAATTTACATGAACTAATTAATCATTCCCTAACTTCAACAAAAAAATTACTAATAAGCTGATCTAAACTGTGAGTATAGTATCATGCATTTCTATCTATATATATTCTAAGACGTAGTTGCCCCACATGTCTCTTACCTCGTCTATATCTATACTTGAGTATTGCTCAACTGTCGTGGATCTGGTTGATTACATACTGCGGAAAAAACAAAGAGAATACATTATGGTATATATAGCGGCAAGCAAGACAACATTAGCAACATCATGGTATATATAGCAACAATTGCAAGACAACATTAGCTCTAATTTAAAAAAAGTAATAAACACATGTTTAAATTATTACTAACCCTTTCTGGAATAACGAGATATCTTCGCCTAATAATCTCCAACATGAACCGACAAGCGTAGTATCCACATTGTATGCTATCTGGCTGGCGAGGGGCCTATTATTACATAAAAAAAACAGACGAGAGAAGGCTCACATCAGAATCTTGAACTTTAGGTATTGTATTAGTATTAAACACAGATTTTGCACTTAATGTTATTGTATTTGAGCACGTACCCCTCGTTATCGTAAAAAAATCGGGGCCAACATCGAATCGTTCGTGGGTTGATCCTCCTCGTTTGCTCTTTTCTTCTTAAAGGCCCTTTTTTTAAAAAATAAAAAAGGAGGCAGAAACTATTTTTTTTAGGGGCAAAAATATGAACGAGCTTTTTTCTATAAATAAAAATTGAAAATGTTATTATAAATAAATTAGTATTACAAACTTACATTTTAATCAAGTGCTTAAAAGTCTCGCTTGGTTGATGATGTAAAGAGTCCAACCGTAAAACTTTTTCTTTGTCGGCATGATGGCCGCTAGCACCCAATGAGTCCTACATCAAGAGACATCATCATTATTAACAAGTACATATATTAGTTATGAAAATGCAATTGTAGGGGGAAACGTAATATTAATTTGTTTATTACCCTTTTTCATTATAAACGCCAAAAATCGCCTTCTTGGTTGTCGCCAATTCTTTGAGCAATATAATCTACCCGTTGTTCGAACGAGAAATCCGGAATAAATAAAGATAAAACATAGGGGCACATGAATCCGTATTGATCAGATGGAATATTCTTCTCGGGGATCACTCTGGTTTGCAATATCCTACATTATTATGGTATTAATTCCGGTATTTAAAACACTATCTACCTATACTAGTAGTCGAAATATTAGACTATGAAATTATTTATTAAGAAACTTATTTCATCCAAACAAATATGTGTGCTATATCAATCTGGTCTAGTCCAGCCCATACGGCTAGCGATCCCATGATATGCATGCTTGGCGCTCACCCCTAGAATATCCTCCTCGAGCGGAATAATTATCGCTGCTCGGAGGCTATGCGATGGCCAGCCTCCTCATACAGTCTCATCATCGTCCCCGTTCTTACTTTTTGCATGTAATCCTTCCCTTTATATTTTGTGGAGTTTATACTCCTAACTTTCACGGCCGGGAAAGAATGAGTCTTTGATGTGGTGCTACTACCACCAGCCTACACATGTAGTATAGATAATTAAAATAATAAAAAATCCAAAGGTAACATATCCTAGTTGGAGTAATAAAAATAAAAGCGTACTTAATTAAATACCTCGTCAACTGCTCTTTCAATGATGAGGTAGTAGTAGCGTGTAAGACCGGGGACTTAGGCTTATCGGTCTTTTTTGTCCCCTACACAAAATTACCATGCTTTTTATAAATACGAGAAAAATATAAATAAAGGGGCGAGGTTAATTTTTTAAAAAATGGAGAAGTTAATTAAATACATACCTCATCAAGTTGTTGTGAAGTCGAGGTCGTTGGCATGTCCGTGGACTTAGGCTTATCCGCCAAAGCCGCCTTTTTGTTCCCTACAAAAAAAAAAATAACATATAAATTTAACATATAAAAACATTCAACAATTAAAAATGTAACACATATATATATATAAAGGTATTTCTTCTAACCCCAACTGCTTTCCGCTGCTCAGGCGGAGGCGGCGGAGACATCTTCGCCAAGTAGATGTGAGTATTAGGCCATTGGATGAAACTTCCAAGCGCATCTCCCAGAATGGTAATGTCGTCACGAACTGGGACAGGCAGTGGAAAGTTTTCATGGCCTGGAAAGACTGTAGTTATCTCTACTATTGTATGATTCGGCAAAAGTTTTTCGCCATGAATAACTACGCTTTCATTTCTGCTGCATTTGTTTTCTACGAGACCCCGGCCAACACGCACATGTGGCTTTTCGATTCTATTAGGGTCAGCAAGAATAACTGGCCTATTGTTTACGGCCTGAAGAATATACACATACATATACATTATTATATATATCTTTGCAAAAACGCTTCAGCATTCAAAAGATTTTGCAAAAACGCTTTCTGTCTCAGGCCGATTTTTGCACAAACTTCAGCATTCATATAAATTTAACTAATTAAACACTTCATGCATACCTTACAAAAACAGGGAACCGACTTGAAGGGGATGTATGCTTTTTTTCCATCACCGTCTTCTCATCAAGTTGCATCTCCTTTTCAGACCCATTATTTACCTAATAAAATTAACCAATTCAATGGCACCATGTCGGAAGTTGGCAAAGTGAACACACCCCCGATCTTACCCAAAAAAAAAACAAAAGAAAAATAAAGAAGTATATTAGGTACCTGATCGGCTTTAGTTGTTACAACTTCAGAAGCATTATTAGGTACCTGATCTTTCTGAATCTCGTTGACCGATACTTCCTTCTCATGTATTGCCAAGGTAGTAGCGGCCTCTTCACCAATCTGTTGTACCTTATTATTACCCCTTTAGAAATGACATCCTCCATCATCTTCACTTCTTCTTCGGAAAGCTTACCTCCAAAGCATTCAGCTTTAGTAGTACGGATGCCATTAATCAAGTCGCTTGCCAAGAATGTAATGTGTCGGCAATTTTTATCCCAACAATAACATGTGAATTGAACTTAAATGAAAATAATAGAATAAATGTTACCATGTCGGCGTTCTCGGACTTAGTCTTCCTTTTCTTCTTTATCGGGGCAGTTGTCCCATAATATTTCGTTACTCCAACCTGTAACGGACGCCCCTCAAACGACCTGGATGTTCGGGTCGGCCGATCGCTCTAGCAAGAACGTCATTACGACCACCGGGAGTGAATTTCCCTTCTTCTACCTCTTTCAATACGTTATCCTATAATATATTAAATAAACTTCAAATTATATTTGTGACTAAAATAATAAAGTTAGTAATGAACTCGTCTTAATAAAATAATGCTTACTATGTTGGCCAAAACTTCCACATCGTATTTGTCATGCGACGACCGGGATCCTTTAGGCGTGTGCCCATGTTTATAAGTTACATGCCGATCCACCTCTTTCACTCCCTTTGCCACCTACACATTAACATGGTAACATTTATACACGTAAATGTGTATCAATGCAAGTCCAAGTGTGATTAAAAAAATAAAGTCTCACGGGGCAATAATGCATGCTACTTACGAGGTCCTCTTCTATCTTTCTCAGAACCGCCTCGAGAACCATAGAATTTCCCCTTCTTGCATGAAATGTTAGCACGATTTCTTTTGCTAACGGCCTTCAAATAATTATATAAAAGCGCAAGTAGATGAGATAATAAAAAGATTATATAAAGGACTCATTAATTAAAAAAATGATAGGTAAATCGTTAAAAGGCGAGGATATTTAACTCGAAACTTCTCGCAGTTCTCATCTTTTTGAAAAGATCCCATTCTTCCTGCTTGATGGTGGGACACTTGTTTTCCGGTGGGCTCTTACGCATCTCCCCGTTGCCTTGTCCACATACAACCAATCCCTAGCAACGCCACACTTCCACCGCCCTCGTGGACATCACCGCCTTATGCATTAAATACTCATCATGACTTTCATCGGGTATAATAAAGCCTTCCTTTATACGAGCCAAGTATAACTCCGCCAATTTTGGATTCAAACTTTTAACATCCTCTAAATGGATAGGCACAAACTGTCTTGTGCAAGCACCAATCCAACTGGAGAAAAGACCCGCATTTGGACCAAAAGAGGGAAACCCTTCTCACTCCATGTTATTTCGAACGGTACGTTTAGCGGCTATAGCTGCAAGGACTTTCTTGCACTTCGTAGCATCCCTCTCACCAGGCTTATTATCACCAGGCTCATTATTCTTTTGACTTCTTTTACGTTTTTCACCCATGATAATCCTAAAAACCAAATATGAATGATATAGCTGGATATGAACAACTTAACAACGTACATGCAGAGTATTATCTAAAACCCTAAACCCTAATAGGAATGAAAACTTAAAACAACAGATTGAGCTTCTAAAATCCTAAACCCTGATAAGAGGAGTAAAGTAGATGATGCGGGATGATAAAGATAACAAAGAAGACGAAAAACAAACAAATGCATGAAAAAAGAAACAAGATGATCGTCTTAAAACCCTAATGACGAAACACAAAATTAAAGTGAACATACCTGTTGATGATGATGATAAAGAGAACGAGCAGGATGATAAGGGAAGGCAACGGATTCTGGTTTCGAAATCAAGGCGACGAATGTAAAAAGCGAGGAAGAGAGAAGGATTAACACAGGATACCAACGGTTGGAGTAATAATGTTGTGTGTGTTAGTTTGTGTATGGCATGCTGGATGGGTTTCTATATTAGTTTTTTATTAAGACAAACTATTAACAACGGGTGCTCAAATAAGAACCGTTGTTATATGTTAATAACAACGGGTCAATAAAAGTCAACCGTTGTCAAAAGTTTATTACAACGGGTAACATATACCCGTTGTAATATATTTTCACCAAATTTGCGCCAAAATGAAATACGTCAAAAAAATAATTGACAACGGGTAGAGGTACTACACCCGTTGTTGAAAGTATTAACAAGGGTAATTTAAATATAACCGTTGTTATTGTTGAACCTCTTTTTTTAAAAAATTATCGTAATTCCATTACCAAACCTGTAACAATACATTATTCAAAGAATTTCAACACCAAAGATCCACATCTAATAATAAGATCAAGAAAATAAGACAACTTACACCAAATGCATGCATATACCGTATGTGTCCCGATGAACTATCTCGGGATCGGGGACGTTTCTTGGATGTCATAGTTTCTTCGTTAACCCAAATACCTTCACCATGGTCATCACGCATATAGATGCTTTCAAAGTGTCCTCATGTTCGGTGTCAACATCGTCGAAATAAGATACGGTGGTAGACTGATCCATTCCCTCAAAAACGACATCCCGATCATCATCATCATTATCGGATGGACTACTCCTTCTTTTCCTTATAGACAAGACAACGCACCACTTCTTATCCATAGGATCGGTGACATAGAACACTTGTTTAGCTTGGGATGCCATTATGAAAGGATCATCCTTATTATTGCCAACCTTACCCAGATTGACCAACGTAAATCCCATCTTATCCTTTCGGACACAATGGATGTTGTTATCAACCCAATTACATCGAAACAAAGGCATTGTGAAATCAATGTAATCTAGTACCAATATTTCTTGAATAACACCATAATAAAGGCATTTTCCCCAAATAGGCTTTTTATCTTTTGAAGTAGCAAAGTGCATTGCCTCAAATTCAAAACTCACACCACTATTTTGCATTGTGCTCACCTCATCTTGCTCGCGGGTGTAAAAAGTATATCCATTAATGGCAAAACTGTTGTAAAAGGTGACCCTGGCATTTGGACCTAAACCAAGACGTAGTAACCTAGGAGAGATGTCATCACCAGTTTGATCAAGACACGTAAGACAATATTCCTAAACCACTCCGGAAACGTCTTCGTATGCTCGTTCGCAATCCACTTCTCGGTCTTGTTTTGGTGATCGTATTTGAGCTCATCTTTGTGTTGTTGAATATAAGGTTGCACCTCATCTTCGTTGTTTAGCACATACATGTGTGCTAAATGCAACATTTCACGTGTCACAATTTTTTCAACCCGGCCCCTAATACCTTTTCCGGTCATCCAGTCACTATGACGATTCTTAGGAACGCCAATCAACTCCTCAGGGGAGAGATGAGCGTAACAATATGAAAGAGCTTCGTCTAAAATAGCGCGTTCAGCAATACAACCTTCCTGACGATACCGATTAGATGTATAGTCCTTGTAGACTTTCATCAATCTTTCGAAAGGATACTGGTATCTCAAGTACACGGGCCCAAGGTACAAAATCTCCCTAACCAAGTGAATGGTCAGATGAATCATGATAGTGAAGAAAGAGGGTGGAAAATACATTTCCAACTCGACAAAGAGAGGTTACAACGAGGTCCCGCAATGAATCCGCGTCATCGGGATCGATGACTTTCTCGCATATGGACTGGAAGAAGAGACAGAATCTAGTTATAGCATATCTTACCTTTTCAGGTAAAATGGAACGAATAGCCACAGGTAGTAATTGTTGCATCAAAGTGTGACAATCATGTGACTTTAACCCGGTGAGTTTTAGGTCTTGCATCGACACTAGGCTTTTGATGTTCGACGAATAACCATGTGGCACTTTAATTCCATTCAAGCATGCACAGAACTCTTTTCTCTCATTCCGTGAAAGGGTAAAAGCTGCTGGCGGTAAAAATGTACGATTACCTCTCTTCTGTGGTGCCAACTCTAGCCTAATACCCATCATTTTCATATCTTCCCTAGCTGCGGCGTTATCCTTTGTTTTACCAGGAACATTCCGAAGGGTATTGATAATATTATCACAGACATTTTTCTCAATGTGCATGAAATCGAGGCAATGCCGACCTCCAGTCGTGCCCAATATGGAAGTTTATCAAAAAATATGGATCTTTTCTTATACCCACGAGTAGACAATTTAGAGCCGCTCTTCTTCCCATAATCTATCTCAATATGCTTTACTTTCTGATAAACTTCATGCCCACTCAAAATTCTAGGAGGTTGACGAAGTTCTTGTCTTCCATTGAATGCTTTCTGCATCTTGCGATAACAATGGTCATGAGACAAGAACCTCCTATTTCCCATATACACATACTTACGAGAAGACTTCAAGTATTCGGACTCGATATCCTCCCCACACAATGGACAAGCTTCTTTCCCATGAACTGTGTGCCCGAGAAAGGTCGCCATAAGCCGGATAGTCGGTTATTGTACACAATAACATCGCTCTCAAATTGAAAGTTTCGTTCTTATATGCATCAAATACTTCTATCCCACTATCCCACAACAATCGCAAATCATCTAAAAGAGGTTCCAAATATACATCTATATCATTTCCAAGTTGTTTAGGGCCGGAAATTAACAACGACAACATCAAATACTTTCTTTTCATGCACACATATGGAGGTAAGTTATAAATAGCCAACACTACGGCCAAGTACTATGTTGGCTACTCATGTTTCCGTGTGGGTTCATTCCATCAGTGGACAGCGCTAGACGTAAGTTTCTAGGTTCATTGCCGAACTCGGGATACTTAGCGTCGAACGATTTCCATTGCTTACCATCTGCCGGGTGTCTTAGCTTTCCATCATTTATTCTTCCTGTTTCATGCCAAGTTAACATTTTTGCATCATCGGGATTCGCATAAATCCTTATGACTCTTGGTATCAATGGAAAATACCACAACACCTTAGCCGGGATCCCTTCCTTATCCTTATAACGCCACTCCAAACATTTAGGGCAATTGGTTAAGTTTTGATATAATTTCCGATACAATATGCAATCATTTGGACATGCATGTATTTTCTCATATTTCATACCCACTCCTCTTATTAGTTTTTTCGCCTCATATGTCTTAACAGGTAGAACATTACCATCAGGAAGCAACTCCTTTATTAAGGCTAAAAAACTAGTGAAACACGTGTCACTCACCCCATTTGCCCCCTTGATATTATACAACTTCACCACAGCCGACATTTTTGTGAACTTACAACCAGGATAAAGAGGTGCTTCAGACTCACACAACTTCTCATACATGTTGTTAAGGTCATCCCAATTACTAGTGTCATCACCTACATCTTCAAAAGCAATGGACTCATCATCATTCTCTTCATTATCTATAGACCCAACATTCAACTTCTCTACTTCCAACTCTTCCAACTCAAAAAACTCGGCAAACTCAGGATCATCAGTTAGCCTTTCGTGTACCTCAACATCATCTTCTTCAGAGTTATTCTCTTCCTCTAATGATTCCCCATGAAAAATCCAAAGTGTATAGGATCGACTAAATCTCCACTTTTCTAGGTGTATTTTAACGTCCGGAAAAGCCATATAGCTAATATTACCACATCTTTCACAAGGACATGCAATACTAGAAGAACCATTCAAATTGTTCGAAACGAATTCATAAAATTCAGCTAAACCATCCTTGTAGGTGCGGTCACTCATATTTGCATCAATCATCCAAGTTCGAGTCATTATTCTACATTCGTAATAATAGGCAACTAATTCAGAAAATACAATAATAGGCAAACAAATAAACGAAATTCAGGAAAGCAATTAAGCTAAATTATCAACAAATTAGATAATAACCCAAAAAATCCTATATCTAGTTATAATAAGCGTTGCTAAGAAACATATATATACCTGATTGATAAACACGCGCGATGAGGGAGAGAAGACGTGACAACAGTGACGGAGATGAAGACAGAGAGACGATCAGGGAGGAATGGAGGATGATATAGTAGCAGTATTAGCTTGTGTTTGTGTTTGTAGCGTATAGCAGAATAAAGCAATATGTTGTTCTTAAGATTTTCATAATATTAATAACAACGGTTATTGAGATTACAACCGTTGTTAAAAAGTATTAAAAACGGGTTCTAATATAACCGTTGTGATTACTTTTCACTAATTTGGCGCCAAACCATTAACAACGGTTAAAATTTAACCGTTGTTATTAGTTTTTTCATTAACAACGGTTGTTTAAGTATGACCCGTTGTTAAAACAAATAACAACGGCTAACAACACATAACCGTTGTAATTAAGTTTGGTAAAATTCGCGAAATAAATTCTACAACGTGTTTTGATGATTTTCGTGAATAAGCGTTGTTAAAGGGCCGTTGTGGTTGCCTGTATTTGTAGTAGTGTGATATAATAAAAGCCCAATTATAGCCAAATTCATTTAGGCGTGCAAATTTTGGAGAAATCTTATTCTTTTAATATAAGGGGGATTTATCTTGATTACCACGATTTATTTTACCACAATATTCTTACAACAATATAATAAATTTTCTAAAAATTATTTTTTTGATATATCATAATTAACACCATTTTTTTAATAAATAATTTGTCTATCACAATTAATAAAATTAATTAATTCAACGAACACGTATTATTAAATTAATTGACCAATTAATAAAAAGGTTTTTATCCAAATTCCGATAATGTTGTCCTTTTTTGTACCACGGGGCTAATTTATATCATTGTATCAAATATCCCAAAATTCATTTTTTTCATATTATGATTATAACTCAAATTATTTTAAGTAAATGATTGTGTATCATTAAATGATATAATTGGTTAAAAGGTAAAATATAATTTTTAATTACACTTATCATCAGTTTCATGGCAATAAAAAAGACGTTTTTTCATTAAAATACTCATTTTATGACTTTTTACGGCTTTAATTTTTTTTCCCTTGTATCAAAATACAAGGATAGAAATGTGACAAAACATATGAGTGTCAATTTTAAGTCTATAATCTCTAAAAAAATACACTAAAATAAGCCCTAAATAAGAAGTGCATGCATTGTACGGGGTTAGTACTAGTTATGGTTTTACCAGTTGATTATATACTCCCTCCGCCCGGTCATTTGTTGTCCTATTCCATTTTGGTGTGTTCGCGAATTGTTGTCCTTTCTATTTTAGAAATGTATTTAGTGAATGTGATCATTCACACTCAATTTGGCCTACTTGTCATTAAATAAGTGACTCTGTCCTCTTTCCTTGATTTTTGTGCCAAAAGCAAAGAAAATAACAATTGACCGGGACGAAGAGAGTGTAATACATTAAAAACATAAACGTATCCTACATCCTGCATCTATTGCAGAGTATTATACTAGTATGACATAAATCAACAATGTAATTATCTATAGCTGATAATTTAAGTTAAAGTTGTGAGAAAATATATACCAAACAAGAACCCATCCAAGCCTGCATTAGTCATAAACTCATAGACGAGCAATTTCTCCTCTCCTTCCAAGCAAAATCCATCAAGTTTTACGAGATTTTTGTGTTGAAGCTTCGCCAAAAGGCTGGCTTCGGCATGAATTCCTTGGTACCCTGTCCTGAGCCCTGAGAGCCTCTTTATGGCTAATTGTTGTCCGTTCTCTAGTATCCCCTGTTGAAAATACATGTAAAATCGAATGGTGTAACGTGCCGATTGTGTTTAAAGATGAGAGATGACGTTAAGAATGCACAAGTAAAGGTGATATTGTAGGGGATATGGAGTGCCTTGTACACAACACCGAAACCTCCTTCACCCAGCATGTTTTGAGTTGAAAAGTCTCTTGTTGCAATTTTTAGCGTCGCAAAATCGTATTCTGTAAATTTTGTGTCTCCAATACTCTCTGAACCACCTCTTACTGTTTCATCACAAAAATTTAGTTAGAGGATACCCACTTATGAACCGATATTGTTACAAGATCAAGAGTAAATAATGGTTTCTTATTCTTAAATGTATTTTGTATCAATAGATAATGTCGATCAGATTCTCAACAATAGGTTTCAGGTTCGAATCCCCATATGTTTAGTTTATGTTATGTTGGATAACTTACCGGTACCATTACCAAAACCCTTTGGTGATCCTGTTAGTGTTCTGCTAGTAATCTCTTCCTCTGGTTTTTTGCGGCAAAACCATATCCACATAACAACAGATAGAACTAGCAATCCCACAGCGCAAGCACCGCCTATCGCTCCAATTATTCCCGGCTTCAATGATGTCTTATTGCTTGTTTCCGAATCTGAATAAAGTTAATATACAATTAAAAAGTCTCTTATACGATAGTTTTATACTAAAACGAATGATAGAAATTTCGAAATAGATGAGTATATTACACTATAGTAACTCACCTTTGTCGACAGCCGGGCCAGGGGGAGGAGACGGTGGAGGGTCGATCAAAAAGGGATTCACGTCATACCTAAGTTGACAACTAGGCATAAAAGCGGTCGCACGTATACTCGTGTTACAACATTGATTTAATTGAGATAAAGCACTTTTGAGACAATTGTTGCAACCAGTATTGCTAATATCAGGGGTACATTGTGCAAAACTATACAATTGTTCCAACAATGTCAAATTAGTCACGCTCGATCCAAAATGTCGTGAATCAGCCGAGACTTTCTTGATGAGCTCGTTTATTGCTTTCGTTAGCTCTGGAGCAAATTCGAGTTCCTTTTCTGTGCTCCGAAAATAGGCAAATGGAGATGTCTCGTATGTAGAAAAGATATTACGATTGGCATACCGTAACATACACTCATTGTACCAAACAATGCCTTCACCAATTGAATGACACTTTTGAACTAAATTTCGAGTCGCTTCCTTTACACATTGATTACATACGTCTAGGCCAATGTCATTTCGACCTTGAAATAGGCCGTACACTTTGTTGGAACCAACACCGGTTGTGTAATTAGAAAATTTGATAGAAGATGATTTGGATGTAAGTTCTATTAAAACGGTTTCTAGGTTTTCTTCATATGGATCACCGTGAGTGTAATTAAAATCTAGACCCGTACAACCCTTATCGATGTATGTTATTTCTGTTTGTGCATCGATTGAAATAAAATGTTGATGAACCAAAAGCGATACTAAAACAAGCAAAATTCTCGCCATGGCGAACGAAAAATGGCTAAGTGACTTTTTATTTTTAATTTTTTTGCGAGAAAGAACTAGAGATTAAATTTTCATGTCATATAGGCAATCTGATCAATGATCAAATGTTTAATGGGATGGAATAACTTGTCTTCATAGTTTGACATTTTTTCATGTTTTATTAATTATATAAATATAAATTATACGGAGTAATTGATTTGATCAAATTATGTAAGCATCAGGTCGGAATGCGTCATATGATAATATCATACGGAATATGTTGGGGAAGCGTCTTGTAAACCCGGTGTAGGAATAGTCTCACCAACAACGATATTGGGATGGAACACAAACAATGAACGTAAGTAAAAGCAAATAAAAATGACATCACAATTTCTCACGTGGAAACCCTTCTCAACTAAGGGAAAAACCACGGCTCTCTCGACAAATTAATTCACTAATAAGATATTACAAAGTTCGTAAAGTACAATCACACACATTAGTATTGCCACTTTCTCTCAAACTTTGTCTCACTCTTATTATATGTAATGGATGTTGAACACTCTATTTTCTCTCCTTAAGAACAATAAGTATTCTCACCAAATTATATTAATTTGCTTCTCTTCTTTTTGTGTGTATAAAACTGTTCCGGGTGTAATTCCAGAGCAAGTATAGTTACCACCCGTGGCTTGTTGAATGATGTCTTGAGTTGGATTCTCCTTTGGTCTTAATCGTTCCTCTCGGCCTCTCCTGCAACAATGAACGAACTGAGGGCTTGGCTTTGTGCCAAGCGTACCCACTCCGACGCCCAAGTCAGTAAACTTAGAGGTATAAGTTGTATGCTAATTGGCTAGGAATATATTGTAGAGAGATAAGGAAGATTATAGCAGATGAATAGTGTATTTAGGTCAAGTTGTATATTTCTGGATTGGATGCTTTCCTCAATGAAGGTTGAGGAGTATTTATAGACTTCACCTTTTGTCACGTAGTGGCCAAGTGGCCAAGTGGCTAGCAGGTGGAAAGACTGATCTACCCCTCGGCCGAGGGACCTATGGCTGGCCGGCGGGCGCTGTTGACCCACCGCCGAGGGGTCTTGGATATGAGTACGCGGATATGTGTCCCGGCTGGCAGGTTGTCGTGCCGGGACCTAGGTTGACAGGCCGATGGGCGGCATCGGCTAGGCTGTCTAAGTCGTTGACTTGCTGTGGACATCTTTGACCTTGCTCAATATGTTGACTTGGTCAGCGGTGCAGAATATGCCCCATCAAAAACTATTAGCACCAATTGCCTTTTATACTACACATATTCTCAAAACTTATAATAACTTATTAATTGTTCCCGGCCCATTAAAACAATTCAATAACTTCTAATGCATTATATGTTTCATCTTGCAAAACGTACACACTTTACGCATATGCATTTGGAAACATCAATACATTTTATTTCACCATTTAATTGTTGGAGTTTTTGGGAGATTAATCCAACAGAATAGTACATTTTCGTCCGTACATAAGTTAATACACCCATGTCGTAACTCGGAATCGGTCATTGGATAAGACTTAGGACGACAATGACAATAACAACAGTAACAGAAGCATTACCCCATTGTTTCAAGGATCGAAGTGAATACACACAAAGGTGGAAATGTTATATTACACAAGACTATTAAAATTAACATGTAGGTAGGTGAGTCGGTGAGCGAGATATGATTTTCGATTACCTAGAAAATCATCGACGTTAATCCTTTGAACGCTAGCAAATTATGGGCTTTATCACTTCTACTTAGTTAAACCGCAACATAAACTCAGTTGAATCACACAAGTCCTCCCCATAAATATTCCGCTTTAGAAGCGAGGATGGTGAGATTTGAACCCGTGTCAAGAAACGATTCAGCCAAAAGCTTAAGATGATAGTTGGAGTCTCATGATCGGTTTTATATTCTAACAATAACCAAATTATTAACTCACCGCATTACAAAATTCTAGCATTATATTTGATCATAAGTTACAAACTAATTAAAACATTATTATCGAAGATTCCTGGGCTAAGATGGAGATATCCTCGACAATAACTCCTATGTTCGAATCTTATTTTCCCAATAATAACAAGGGTCTTTCTAACATGTGCCCTTAGGGCATATGTTAATAAGTTAATTAGAGAAAGTTTATTGAGAATATTTCACTAATTATGGTAAATTTGAGTTTATATATCTATTTTTCATGATTTATTTTCAACAAAGTTTCTCTAATTAACTTATTAACACGTGCCTTAGTAACAATAATAGACGCGATAGATACAACAATAAGATAAATCGACAAGCCCGTGTTGTCACATGATGTGTGGCGGGCTTGGTCTTGGACTCCTCCGTTATGCTCCTAGGCAGGATTGCTTCGACCGTATGAATTTTGATCATGTCGGCCTCGTGGCCTCTCTCTTAGTGCTATGAATGGCTCCTTATGTAGTTGCTTGACTTATTCATGTCCTACAATTTGTAATAACGTAAATATTTAATTTCCTTTTCATAATATTTTTCTATTTCCATAATCTAATTTTAAAATATTACACTTTTCTTACTTGATTATTTCAAGGAAAGTAGGTGAGTCTAGTGGTAGCAATCAAATCACTTGGGTTTAGGTTAAAGAGGTCGGGTCGGGTTATCTCGAATGAGGTTGCGCGGGTGATAACATGTTCTCAGGATCGATCTGGTTCTTGTTAGGTCATTTTTGGGTCGGGTCATTATTGTGTAACAAACCGGGTTTGGTTCGTTTTAGGTTGTATCGGGTCAGTTTATCAAATCCACAAGTATTGGGAGAGACCGTTTGTCAATAAGTTATTTATAGACCATTTTGTTATAACCCTTTGTGTATCTTTCGTAACCTTTTTATTATCAAATATACATTTTAGGCATTTTACCTTACAAATTCATGTTTTGACCAAAAATTCAATGCAATTCTTACGTGCATATTTTTATTTTCAAATTAACATCAAGAAAAATGGCAGTTCGATATTATTTGGAGCATTTTTGAGTTAATTTTTTATCGAGTTATCAATCGGGTCACAATTCATCTCGAGTCGGTTACAGTTCAGCTCTAGTTTGGACAAAGCAAGTTATTTTCAATTATTGATTTAACCTTGAGTCGTGTTGATTTTGCATCACAAAATTTTTCGATTTTGTCATATCGGGTTTAAACTCCAAGAAACAGGGCATTTAACGACCGAAAAAACCGACCGCAGTTAAACTCGGTCGGTAAAGTAACTTAACGACCGAAAACGGTTGGTAATTTACGTTCGGTCGGTAATTTTACCAACCTACACAAAATCAGTCGGAAATCATCAAAGAGCGGTTGGTAATATGAAATTTACCAACCGATTGAAAAAGTCGGTCGCAAAATTCAACATGTCGGTCGGTAATGATCATATTATTAAAATTAAACCCGACCAATTCTCCTTCCTCATTCAGTTAGAAAAATAAAAACACAAAATACACTCCTCACCACACTCATCTCCCGTCGCCGACTAAACGGACCATCTGCCGACACGCCACCACTGTGCTGACGAGCCGCTCATCACGCTTCACCCTTTCTCGAATCGAGCCAACTTTTACCAGCTTTGATTTGTGCCTTAAATTTGATAGTCGGTGCTTCGAACAATTATGACAGGGGTCTCGCCCCGGTGGGGGCTCGGGGGGCAACAGCCCCGAAAACTAAGCGATATCCGTTAATCTATTTGGGTTAGGGTTATGTTTTGGGCCTTTCTAGGTCACTCTGTACTAGGTCTTAGAGAGTAATTTGTTCGAATCTTTGTGGTTTGGTATTCTGTTGTTTTTAGAGATTGAAGGAATTTATTCGAATCTTTGTTGACCTCAAGATCATTTGTCTTTCATCTCGTTGGTGAGTTCTTTCCAGGTTAAACTCTATTTATACCGGCTTTTTTTTTTTGCCTCATCGAAATTACTATTTTGTTTGTAAGATTGGGTACTACTTTTCACACTTATAGAGCACGTATATATCGGTCTACTGTTGTATTATTATCTCCAAAATAGTGAAATTTGCTCTCCTTGAGTGTATGTAGCAACTGATTTTGCTTGTGAACCACGTATATCTGTTTGTCAACTTTATTTGCCGTTCGTTAATATTTGTTCTTATCACCAAATCAACGAACTATTGGGTAAAGAGATGCACCGTTACAATAAATTAAAATTAAATACAAGTAAATAGAATTTCATTAAATTTCATCCCTTATAACTCCAAATCACACATCTTACATCATAGGTTTATAACAAAAGAAACACAATTGAAAGACATGTTCAACCAGAAAGCAGAGCAATCATCTTGGTTTTGGGTATAAGTCTTGAGTCACAATCAGTCCGAAAGTGGCCGACTTGGTGGTAAAATGATCTGCATCGCTTTGTTGTCCGCCACTATTACTCGTAGTCGTAGACATGTTGGCTTGATGGGAGAACATGGCTGGTTGTGTTGGTAACGGAAGTTCGACTGACCCAGTAAGCATGAAAATCACTAATGACATCGTTGGTCGTTGCCCTGCATTTGCTTGCACACATAGCAACGCAATCTGAATGCACCTCTTCACTTCGTTGCTCGAACACTTTTTAAATAGTACCGGATCTGTCAATTCGATTGATCGCTCCTCATTCCATAGTCTCCATGCCTTTTATTGAACACATGAGTCATTAAGTAGTTATAAGATTTATTATGTGGAATCATTTGCACGGGCATTTGAAAACTTACATAAATTGAAATGTCCTCCTTTTGGGATGATCGTATGAAAATTTTGTTCTTCTGACCACTAACAATCTCCAAAAGAACGATCCCAAAACTATAGACATCGGTTTTATCCGAGTATTCCCCTGACATCATGTATTATGGTGCCATGTATCCTGTACATATAGCAATTCGACACAGCTTTAAATTTTGTTAGAACAATCGATAATATACTAGTTGATGACCATTTACCGTATGGCTCAAATCCTCCTGTCTATGAAGTTTGAAGTAGTTTATAGAAGAAAAAAAATATAGAAAAAATAATTAGTAATAGAAGCACACACATACTTTGTTCCCACAATTTGTAAGGTGCTTCCGGACTTTTGAGTACCTCCAAAGAGTCTCGCCAAGCCGAAATCAGCTATCTTGGGGTTCATTTCCTTGTCCAATAAAATGTTTCCAGGTTTTGAGGTCACGATGTATGATAGTGAGTCGAGAATCCTCGTGGAGATATTGAAGTCCTCTTGCAATCCCCATTATGATTTTGCATCGTATTACCCAATCTAAAAGATGCCTCTTTGTCGGATCTTAAGTACAGTAAATAGATGTTAGATACCATTAAAAACTTCACGATCTATAAATGCTAGAAGCAAACATGGAGTTGCGAAACATTACTTACCAAACAAGAAGCTATCCAAGCTTGAATTAGGCAAAAACTCATAAACTAATAGTTTCTCCTCTCTTTCTGAGCAGAATCCAACGATCTTGACGAGATTTATGTGTTGAAGCTTCGCCAAAAGACTGGCCTCGGCCATGAATTCCTTTGTGCCCTGTCCCGAGTTGCCAGAGAGCCTCTTTATAGCTAGTTGCTCTCCATTCTCTTATAGCTAGTTGCTCTCCATTCTCAAGTCTCCCCTGTCGATAGTACATTTGATAAAAGTGAAGATTCGTGTTGGTTAGGATGTATTATGACGTAGTACACTTGTCGTACCCAATAAAGAAAAAAAGTTCGATGTACGGTTTACCTTGTAAACAATGCCGAAACCTCCCTCGCCAAGCATGTTTCCAGTTGAGAAGCCTCTTGTCGCAGTTTCCAAAGTAGCGAAATCGTATTGAACAAACTCTGCGTCTCCAAAACAATCTTCATCGAATCCCACTGTATCATCATAAGAATTTGAGCCAGGCCTTAACTCGATGAAATTAAATTGCATTCTCTCGCACAATTTAATCGACTAATCACTTGATTAATTGATCGAAAGGGACACAAGATAAGTAAAAATGTTCATATGTTTAGTGACTTACCACCACCATAATAAAATCCCCTAGGTGACCCTGGAGGGATTCTGCCGCTATTTATAGTAATCTCTTTCTCTGGCTTTTCACGGCGCAAACGTATCCACAAGACAACCGATAGAACGAGCAATCCCACCAATACGCTAGCACCTATCGCTATTATTACCGTCTTCAATGATGTTTGGTTCGAATCTGAAAGAATAATATCAAAGATATTATTCTTGGGTGATATATTGTATTATATGTAATCTAGTAATATTAGTAAAGTGTATAATATTGTTACCTATCTTGTAGGAAATAAGATCGGAGGTAGAAGATTTGTTAGGGTTTAGCATTGTATATATTGATAGGTTGTACGTTGCTTTGAGTAATAAGAAATACACATCAACTTCCTCATTCCTCTATGTTTAAGTTTTCTCATGGTATCGTGAGCATAAATCGATCCAAACATTTTTCTAAGCCGAATCAATCATGGTAGGAGAGGATAGTAAATCAACAAAGGGATCCGGTCCAAAGACCATTCCCATAACATCACCTTTATACCTTCACCCATCCGACAATCCAAGCCTTAATGTTACACAAATTATTTTCGACGGCAACAATTATGATTTGTGGGCAGAAGCCGTCAAGAATGGACTCGATGCCAAGAACAAGTTGGCATTCATCGAAGGAAAGGTCAAGAAACCAGTCAATTTTGACGATGAAGAAAGTGTTGAGGCTGTGGCATGGAGATCGTGTAATGCTATGATAAGAGCATGGCTTCGGAACGTAATTGATCCGAAGTTACATGCTAGCATATCGTTCTCTCAGCCAGTAAGTGAAATTTGGAGAGAATTGGCCGATAGATATGCGGCAGGGAATGCACCCCACGTTCATCAGCTAAAAACCGAGCTCAATGAATGCAAACAAGGGGGAGATTCAATTGTTGAATACTAGACACGGCTCAAAACAATTTGGGACGAATTGGCGAACTATAGCAAGGCTAAAGACTGCACCTGTGGAGCGGCTGCCTCACAGTTAAAGGAACGAGAAGAGGAAAAAGTACACCAATTCCTCATGGGATTGGATTCTAAATTGTATGGAAACATACGATCTAATTTATTGATGGAAGACCCGATTACCACTCTTACGCGCGCATATGCTCTGATGCTTAGAGAGGAACGACATGTTTCCTTAACCAAAGTTAAGGAAGAGAAAATCGATTCCGCCATGGCAGTTCGACATCATGGCACTGGTAGGGGAAGAAATATCAATTACAAATCCGAGGGTGAGGAAGAAATCAAGCCACCAAAGTGCAATTATTGTGGGAAATTTTATCATAAAGAGGAAGATTGTTATGATAAACATGGTTATGAGGAAGTGAAGGCTCGAGAAAGGGGACGAGGAAGAAGAGGTGGCAGCTATGGACGAGGAGGATATGGCCGAGGCAGAGGTCGAGGACGCAACAGTTACCAAGCAAATGCAATTGGAGGTAGCTCGGGAATGAAAGATAGCGGATCCTCGAAACAGAATGTGCCCTTCTCGGATGAAGAAATTGTTCGACTTCGAAGCTTGATCATGGCCAGTCCAGATGGTGTCGACAAATCGCAAGGTATGAAATTTATTTTTAATGTTGAGTGGTTGATAGACAGTGGAGCGTCGCACCACATGACGGGAAGCCGAGACATTCTGGAGAATGTTTGGGTAGAGGATGATTCCACGGTTGGCTTGCCAGACGGAAGAAAAGTTACTGCCAACATTCATGGACAAGTAAAATTGAACGAGAATTTTATTTTGAAGGATGTACTGTTTGTACCAACTTTGACTTGCAACCTTATATCGGTGAAACAATTGATAAATGAAAACAATTGCGTAATAACATTTTACTCCGACTATTGTAAAATGCAGGACAGGACTTCGAAGATGACGATTGGACGGGGTGAGCATCGTGAAAGAGTTTATTATTATCGATCAATAAAACAACAATCGGCTGCACAAGTGACCGTTTCCAAAGAAGCACGGCTGTGGCACAGACGATTGGGACATCCTTCCAAAAGTATTTTTGCACGTTTTTCTCCTTTAGTTGGCTGTGATTTGCATTGGACTGCCGATGAGGTTTGCGATTCATGTTGTAGGGCAAAACAAACTCGTAATTCTTTTGCTATTAACAATAAGAAATGTGGTGAATTGTTTGGTTTGATACATTGTGATATTTGAGGTCCATATCGAATTGCTAGCTTGACACGAGCACATTATTTTCTGACCATAGTTGACGACCATTGTCGAGGGGTATGGATTTATCTCATGAAAAATAAAAGCGAAGCAGGAGATTACCTTAAAATGTTTTGTCAAATGGTGCAAACACAATTTGAAAAACATATTAAAATCATTCAAAGCGATAATGGGACGGAACTGTTGTCTGGTGATATGCAATGTTACTATAAATAAAATGGAATTTTGTTTCGAACTAGTAATGTAGATACACCACAACAAAATGGTCGGGTCGAGAGAAAGCATCGACATATCTTAGAAAAGGCACGAGCCCTACGGTTTCAAGGGGGGTTACCACGATTTTTTTGGGGAGAATGTGTTATGACAGCTGCATATTTAATAAATAGAACTCCCACACCCTTATTAGATGGAAAAACGCCCTATGATATTTTATATCGAAAGAAACCCAACCTTGAGAATTTAAAGATACTAGGATGTCTATGTTACGCGCACAATAAAGATACAACCCGAGATAAATTTGGTGAGCGTGGGAAAAGGTGTGTGTTTATAGGATACCCTCATAGCAAAAAGGGATGGAAACTTTATGATTTACAAGATAAACGAGTCTTTGTGTCTCGTGACGTAATTTTCTATGAGCACGTATACCCTTATTTATTCTCGGGCAATGATTCTTTATCACAACACGAGGATGACGCTGTTTTAGGATCGAATACGGTCAAGAAACTTGCATTCGATCATTGTATTGTGGATGATATACCTCATGTTGTGAGGGGGGAGTAATGATGAGTTAGAGGAAGAAGAGACAAGGGACCTAGAACTGGCCGAAACAGAGACCACCGCTGGAGAAGTCATTGGAACGAATGGTGCAGCAATAAACATTGTTGAAGATGAAATTAATAATGAAAGGACTAGTGAGATGCAACCTGAGGGACAGAATGTCGAAGCTTTGGGTCGAGGTGCGCGATAACGATTTGAGCCAGCTTGGAAGAAGGACTATTATTGTAAGTCGACAAGAATAATTCCCACGAAACACGATGCTCACCACACACAATCGACATCTTCACAGTCAGGTACGCGTTACCCATTAGTTAACTATGTTGTTACCAATTGTTTTTCATTATCTCACAGAGCTTTCATAGCCAAGTTGGATGAAATCCGTGAGCCCAGCCATTACCACGAGGTAGCGAAAGACTCGAGATGGCGGGAAGCGATGAGTAAAGAAATTGAAGCCTTGGAAAAAAATGGAACGTGGAAGGTAGTCCCACTGCCAAAAGGAAAGAAACCCATTGGTTGCAAATGGGTATACAAGATCAAGTATAGAGCAGATGGAACAGTGGAGCGATATAAAGCAAGGCTAGTAGCACAAGGTTTTACTCAAGTGGAGGGAATAGATTTTCATAAAACTTATGCACCGGTCGCAAAGATGACTAGTGTACGATGCTTACTAGCAGTTGCCGTGATGAAAGGATGGATTATCGAGCAATTGGATGTAAATAACGCATTTTTACATGGAGACCTAGAAGAAGAGGTCTATATGCGAGTTCCACAGGGCTTCGAAAGGAAAGGAGACAACAAGGTGTGCAAGTTAATGAAGTCAATTTACGGTTTGAAACAAGCTTCGCGTAATTGGTTTGCAAAGTTAACGGTCTCAATGAAGAAATACGGGTTTGTTCAATCTCTTGCAGACTACTCCCTGTTTACCTTGAATCATGACGGCACTTATATTGCGGTGTTGGTGTATGTAGACGACATGATCGTCGTTAGCAATGATAGAAAGGAGTGTGCAAAATTCAAGCAGTTTCTTGACAAAAGATTTGGCATAAAAGACTTGGGAAAGCTCAAATATTTTTTGGGTATTGAGGTGGAGCATAGCAAGGAAGGTTTTTTCTTGAACCAACGCAAGTATGCAGTGAACATTGTTGAGGAAACGGGGATGAAGGGAGCCAAGACGGCCAGCACACCAATCCCGCAGAGACATGGTTTGGCGTTGGCAAAGGGATACGTCCTTAAGGACGTCATGAAATATCGACGTTTGGTTGGAAGGTTAGTATATTTAACAATCACAAGACCAGACCTTGTGTATGCAGTACACATACTTTCGCAATTTGTGAATGAGCCTCGTAAGGAGCATTGGGAAGCGGCTTTGATGGTTGTACGATACAGTAAACGAAACCCAAGCAAAGGCATTTCTTTTAGGAAGAATTCGGAGTTTCAAATCAAAGGGTATTGTGATTCGGATTATGCTAGTTGTCCATTGACGAGGCGTTCATTGAGTGGCTATTTTGTTGCATTAGGTGGTATGCCTATTTCGTGGACGGTGAAAAAGCAAAACACAGTTGCCCTTTCGACAGCTGAAGCGGAGTATCGGGCGATGGCAAAACTAGCAAGTGAGCTCGTGTGGATTAAGTCATTTATGGCTTTGCTAGGCGTTTTTCATCCACAGCCGATGAAAGTTTTTTGTGATAATCAAGCGGCCATACACATAGCGAAAAATCCCGTCTTTCATGATCGTACAAAACACATTGAAATAGATTGCCATTTTGTACGACAATATTTGGTGTCAAAGGTCATCGAAACATCTCACATTCGAAGTAAGGAACAAATAGCGGATCTTTTTACCAAGGCACTTGGAGGAGAATTGTTTGACCATTTGCAATACAAGTTGGGACTCGGATTACCGAGAGCTCCAACTTGAGGGGGAGTGAAAGAATAATATCAAAGATATTATTCTTGGGTGATATATTGTATTATATGTAATCTAGTAATATTAGTAAAGTGTATAATATTGTTACCTATCTTGTAGGAAATAAGATCGGAGGTAGAAGATTTGTTAGGGTTTAGCATTGTATATATTGATAGGTTGTACGTTGCTTTGAGTAATAAGAAATACACATCAACTTCCTCATTCCTCTGTGTTTAAGTTTTCTCAATCTGATAAAAAAAATTTACAATTAAATTATTTTTTCTAAGACATTTTTATACTAACCTAAAACATGTTATTTACGTAAACGACTTAATAAAAAGCATTTAATAGTATGACTTACAACCTTTTTCTGTGTTTGTTTTTTTTTGTTTGCGCAGAAACTGTGATGGAAAGTTGACAAATCACAAGTGATAGGAAAACAAGCACAATCTTCCTCATGGCAAGGGAATAAGATTTGCATATGTTTTTTTGTTTCTTTTATGACAATCAAAAGAAGTAATCATGTCATATAGGCAATTGATTTCTAATATAATATCATAAACTCTACATCCCAGTCACTTATTTACATTTACTTTTAGTATAAAGACCAATAAAAGAAAAGAACGTAATGAAATAACCAAGACTGACAAGTGGGAAAAATGTATAGAATTGACTGCGACAGAGAGTAATATTTTTGTATACGACATGGTATTAAAATAGAATTGACGCAATCAAGTTACTTATCGTCACGTCAGCTTTCGTCCTATGATAATCATAGTACATGTAGTTAGAGTAATTTTTAAAGTCGTTGACTTAAGAAGAACGAGTCATTGTCAAATAGAAACTGTGGAAGAAATTTGATATTTATATGATAATAGACACTTGAAATAAAAATGTTTTATTTTATCTTTAAGGAAGTTAAGAGAGACGCATCGAAAACCTCGGTTGAATTGGTTAAGAATTGAATATACTAGGAGAATTGGTTCCTAGGACCAGGTTTAGTCTCATAGGAGAGTGGAGGTATTATTGAAAATGTATAAAACTATGTCAATGTTCAAACAAGACCCGATAGTGTTTAGGTAGAGCTCACCAGGCTATTTACTTGGCCTATAAATCAATATTGATCCTTTCTAGGGCATTTTAGTCTCACTTATGCGTATGTTGGTACCTTATTCATGAGGTCATTCATCCTAATATTACGCCTAGCAAGCATGCACGGTTGCATTTTGTTGATATGAATAGTACTTTTAATCACTTTAAGCATTAGTCGTATGATTTTATCAATGCAGTCGTATGGTCGACTCCATTTTTTTTGCAGCGCACCTCAACCAATGAGCTCTCCGGGCCATTTTAGAGCTAAGAAAGGTGGGTCCGGCCCAGCCAAGCCCGCCAAAACTAATAATAAATAAAAATTTGGTTGATGGGTCGGGTTAAAGCAAAGTCTGAGCCATCACGACCCGGTCCATGCATCCCGGCATATCAAACGAGTCGGTTCAGGGTCTGTCCCGAGGACCCCGCCCTATCTCGAGCTGGCCCGTGGCTGGGTTTATATATGGACTATAAATGGACTATAAATGGACTATTGGATCGTATGATTGAGTGAGTTTCAGGGTTCTTTCCAAGCAAAAAAAATATAAATAAAATACAAATTCATCGAACTTAATTCCGTGTAATTACAAAATCACACAATTAAAGGTAGAATGGGTTCATAAACCAAACCAAACACAATCGAAACTCAGTTTAAGCTGAACAAGATTTCAAGAAGACAAACGTTTGTAGGTGTGTTAACAAAAGTGACAATCATGCAAAACAATGCAAGCTACCAATCATCTTGGTTTTGTTTGCGAGGCTTGGGTGATAGACATGGTGGAAAAGTTATCAGTATCACTTTGTTGCTCGCCACTGTAAGCGATTCGCATGTTGAATTGAGGGATGGACATTGCGGGTGCGGATGGCAATGGAAGATCGACGGAGCTAGTTAGCATGGACACCACTAATGCCATGGTGGGTCTTTCCTCTGCATCTGCTTGCACACACAGCAATCCAATCTGAAAACATCGCATCACGTCATTGCTCGAAGAATTGTTTTTGATTGCTGGGTCTGCTTGATCAGAGGAACGCCCTTCATTCCATTGTCTCCATGCCTATCAGTTGAACCAAAATTGTCACTAACACATATTCTAAGACATTTTCTTTGGCATGGGCATTATTAGAACTTACATGAACTGGAAGATCTCCCTTTTGTTTTGATTCGTGAAGTTTTATGTTGTTCTCACCATTCACAATCTCCAAAACTATAATTCCAAAACTATAGACATCAGATTTGTCTGAAAATTCCCCTGTCATCATGTACTCGGGTGCCATGTATCCTCTGCATACAATTTTGTAAGTCATATATATTATGTCATCAAAATAAAGTACGAGATGAATTTTGATACTATCGTATATATTTAAATTAATATGTGAAGTTATAGACAATGAGGAAGAATAAATGATTTTATAAATTATTAAGCATCAAATGAAGTAATGAAGGTTAGACTTACAATGTTCCGGCAATACGGACAGTCTTCCCAAATTTTTGTGCACCATCAAAGAGCTTCGCCAAGCCAAAGTCAGCTATCTTAGGATTCATTTCCTTATCCAATAATATATTGGCCGGTTTTAGGTCACGATGTATAATGGTGAGTCGAGAATCTTCATGGAGATACTGAAGACCTCTCGCAATCCCCATTATAATTTTGTACCTTGTTGCCCAATCTAAAAGAAGCCGCTTTATTGGATCTTGAGTACCAAGAAGAGAAGTTAGATGAGAACAAACACTTTCAAATCAATAAGCTAGTTCAATGATAACAAGTATGTAATATAATCACATCATATACTGATATACGCGTATATTTTTCAAAACTAACATGATCGCATATTATACTTAATTGCTACATCTTCGACACATCGATTATGTTTCAATGTTTGATATTGTATCCAGTCTACAATGAATATTCGACATTATTACTTTTTAAATTCAAAATCGCTAATATTTGCCTTGTTTTTGTATATATAGGTTTGGGATAGCAATAGGTTAATTCCTGATCAAATGATACTCAATTCATTTTCATGACATCTAACCTAGATAGTATGTTCAATATAATTTGTATGATCCAAAATTTCCTAATCCGAATCCAACCTATAAATATTGGACTGCCGGTATCTATTATGATTATTCATAAATTTTGTTTAGAGGCCGGGCAGATCTTAATTTCAAACATGAGACCCGAAATCATATCTCGTCTCCATCGAACAAATATGAATTTACTACATCCAAAACGTTCAATTATTTACATTTCGAATTAATTCATCAGTATTAGGTCGAACAAATGTAATAAAGTTCAGCATACGTTGCTAATAAGCCCGTTGATATTGCTAATATAAGAAGAATGTGTGAAAACAAAAAACATTTACCAAACAAAAAGCCATCCAAGCTTGAATTCGACAAGTACTCATAGACGAGTATTTTCTCCTCTCCCTCAGAGCAGAATCCAACAAGCTTGACAAGATTTCGGTGTTGAAGCTTGGCCAAAAGGCCAGCCTCGGCCATGAATTCCTTGTTACCTTGTCCGGAGGTGCCGGAGAGCCTCTTTATAGCTATTTGCTCTCCATTCTCAAGTGTTCCCTATTATTTATTTTGAAGTATTATTAAATCTAATTGATAATTGAATTTAAGATTAATGTAGCGTAGAGCGCAAAGGCTACCTTGTATACAGTACCGAAGCCTCCTTCACCTAATTCGTTCTCAGCTGAGAAGTTTCTTGTTGCATTTCTGAGGGTGGCAACATCATATTGCACAAATTCTGGATTTCCGATATACTCTACATCGCGTTGTCCTATTCAATAGCAAAGGTTGTAGTTAGAACTTAGCTAATCGTTGAAACTCAATCAACTTACCGAGTACTAATTTATTTCGATCAAGGATGTTCTCATGATTATTTTCATATACGGCAATTAATTATAAAAAATTAAAATATTTCATCATTTACGAATATTTTTTATTCGATTGCAAATTTTGGTGCAATATTCATTTCGGTCATCCAAAAACCGAACCTCCATGTCCTTAACAAGTGGGTAAGCTAGTTTACATCTGACTTCTTATCTCGTCATTTACGAGAGCCCTGGTGACGTGACTTACGACGTTGTAAATTGTAAATTTGTAATAATAATTCAAGAATTGTACTTTATGAATGATGACTTACCACTACCGTCATGTAACCGTCCTGGTGATACTGGAGATACCTCGTTGCTCGCTTCTCTAGTAGTCTTCTTACGACGTAAACATATCCACAAAACAATCGATAACACTATCAATCCAACGGCAACAGAAGCAGAAGCAGCTATCACTGCAAATATTGTTGTCTTCGACGATGTTTTCTTACTTGTTCCCGAACCTGAATAAGATGATGAAGTTAAGAGTTATTTCGCTAATTATGAGTTGTGTCAAATGCACAAAAAATAACGATATAACTCACCTTGGACGATGTCTGGTGCTGGATTATAACTTTCACTGATAATTGGACGAATTGTATCGTACATCAGATAACAACTGGGCAGTAAACACGTAACCGCTTTACTTGCATTACAACATTTAGGATTCATCGTAGTTAAGGCATATTCGAGACAACTTTTACAACTAGAAGCATTAATATCAGGGGTGCACTGTGCAAAGGTATACAACTTATCGACCAAAAATAAATTTGTTTCGCCAAAAGCGAAATGAGGTGAGGCTAACGAAGCATTCTTGATGACTTCGTTCATTGCTTCCGCAAATATTGGACTAAATTTATCATAGTTTTCTACATCACTTAGGTCCCATACTTTCATACCAGCCCCTCTATAATCGGGCAAAGAGAATATGTTACGGTTAGCAAACCGTAACATGCACTCATAGTACCATTCAATCCCTTCACTATTAAAAGGACACACTTTCTTAATAATTATCGCGTCTGTAGCATTTTTAATACATTCGTTACAAACATCGAGACTAAGGTCAATTCGACACTGAAACAAGGCATACACTTTGTTGGAAGCCTCCCCGGTTGTGGAATTGTAGAACTTGAGAGATGAAGATTTGGAGGCGAGATCACGGAGGAGAAGTTTCAGGTTCGTTTCAAATAGACTACCTTCGGCGTAATTCCCACTTGGATCCGAACAATAGGAACCTACCGAATTATAATTTAATTTATCTGCAGCAATTGTAAAAGAAATTTGACATAACAAAAGTAATACAAAAACAAGCACCATTCTCCCCATTGTAAGGAAATTATGCCAATTTGTGTATCTCTTTCGCAACACTCACAGACAATGTTATTTCTGCCTAGTATTTACTAGGAGAAGTTGTGTGTTGCATCTTCTGCAGCGGACTTATAGAATGAAGTAGGGAAGAGACCTCAACATTGTGGAATAGTGCAAGTTGTATACTTTATTTTTCAGTTAAGCATCACAGTCAGACTTCTTCATCGGAAACTTTGATCGTGTGTACTAATGTATTATAATGGAAGTGGTACCGTATGACCAGGTTTAGTGCCATGGCTATAATGTCAAATTTATATTGTTCTATAGGATTAAATGTGAATGTTTATAAAAACACGCTTGTTATAATCGTTCAAAGACATTACTATCGTACCTCAACAACACAAATTTGTGTATATGACAGATTCCGTATAGGCGGATGTATGGCATCGGCGTTGATTAAGCAGATGAGATACAATGTCACGTAAAAGCGAGCAAGTAGAAAAAGTTACGGATAAACCAAAACCGTAAAACATGCGAAGGTAATCGTTTAAGTATGACCGTTAGAGTTTTGGTCCTATTGTGGGAGTTTAACCCCGTTACAAATTAAGTAACTTAACCACGAGGTCAGGGGTTCGATCCTTGCCCATGGGAATGGAGTAAACTCTTTGACCAACCGTTTACCTTTTCGGGAGAGCACCCGCGGCAAGGGCATTATACAATGTCATCAGGACACCTAACTGGCCGTGTATATTAGATAAAGTGTTTCTAAGAGTTGGGTTGTGGTGCAAATCATGGAAGGAAAATCTACCCTACGCCCTAGAAGATTGGTTAAATAATTGGAAGGCAATGAGATCTTGGAAAGAGAAAAGGATAGCACAAAGAACGACCTTTCGTCTTGGTGTTTGAATACGTGTTGTTGTTCTCCGTCTTTGTAGTGTTTTTGTTGTGTCTGTGTAACTCTGTGTGGGACTCTACTCGCTGTAGGTCTCTGGGTTTATCCCTACTTATTAATTAAAAAAAATTATACGCTGTCATCAACGGTGGAGACCCCGATTTAACACACACACACCCCCCTCCCCCTCCAAAAAAAAAAATTTAAGTAACTAATCTCGACGAAGAAATCCCCAAAGCATCCTCCCGAAGAATAGCCCCGAACTCCGCCGGCGGGTACTCGAGTTAGGGTTTACATGTGACAAAGACACAAAGACATTTCTATTTCACACTGCCCAACTGTCATGAAAGTTGAACATTCAAATGAAACAGATGCAAAGGCCTAAACAAATACACATACACCTAGTACACTAACACCATTAGAAAACCACTTGCCTTAAATTTCTTCCTTAAACCAAACAAGGTACTAGTTGACTACTTGAGTAGTCGCATACAACTTGTGATTCTCTTCTGGCATCTTCACAGAAGAATAATAGTCTTAAGAGTTAAGATCAGGCACAGGGACGCACGATGTTTTACTTGCCCAATTATTGGTCACATCAATTTTCTTCAATGTTGTTTACAAATTGATTTGATGATTATTGCACAAACCATGCCCCTTTCAATTACCATACACTTTAATGGCATTTTTTTTTTTTTTTTTTTTACAAATTCCGTTGCTTGTTGATCTTAAAGACAAATTATCAGTAGTAATTGTCAATAGAACACTCGGTCCGGCTGTTCAGTGAATTGTGTGTAGAGTACTTAGGAAAATCGTATTTTGTATGTAGTTTTATAAAAGGAATCGTGAAGGAAAAATCGACGTTGAAGCACTTTTGATACGGAGATCATTTTGACATGAAACACAAATCGACGATGAGACCTCAATACGTTTGGCTGCACTTCATGAAAATGCCTTGTTGTTCCGAATTCCGATGATGAGTATGTTATCAAGTCTATCAATCAAGGTCGATAGAAAGACGTTTGACGTCAACGATCAACTATGAAAAGATGCAGCCGGTTTCGTTTGCCATTTTTAAACCCAAGGGTGCGCCAACAACGATTTATCATGCATGTCGTCTATAAGAGCTTCTCGAAATAGAGAGAGCGATGCTTTCGTGCCATAATCTTGGCTTCCTTTTGCGTTAGAATACACACTTTAGTCCGAGCACAGTTAGTCGCCCCACCGAGCAATGAAAAATAATAATGAAATTTTAGTTAAATTTTCGAATGAATAATTTGCATCGAAGGATTGAAGGTAATCTGATATTTTGAGGACATCCTGTTTCACTCATTCTATTTTGTAATTTTAAATTGGTTATTATTGTCACACTCCGTCTTCCCCTCACATGTGAGATCGATCTCACCCACGACACACAACTATCCAGCTCTAATACCATATTACACACATGTATGGCTTTGATAGGTGTCCATCGGAAGTAGAAAGAGTCCACTTCAATTCAGTAATTAGCGCAGCGAGGTACATACTCCGGTACCATGCATCCTTAAACCAATTAGGCATAAGACGAGTAATTCCTTGTTTTGTACGGAGTAGTGTAGAATTTTCTCTTTTTTCTGTTAAGGTGGAACACTCACATATGACATCTTTATTTATTTTGGAAGCAAAGCAACGTTAATTAAGTACAAATTCATCGAATTTAATTCCGTATAATTGTAAATCACACGATTCAACGTACAATGGGGAGAACCCAAAGAAAGACGATTAAAAGTTCGTTTCAAGAGGAACATGAATTGAAAAAGACGCAAGAGTTTTTAGGTGGTAAAATTATGTAGGAATTCAATCATCTTGGTTTCGGGTAAAAGTCTTGGGTGTCTGACATGGTGGAATACTGTTCAACATCACTTTGTTGCCCGCTACTCTGTTGCCCGCCACTGATGTAAGAGATTGGCATGTTGAATTGAGGGAAGGACATTGCCGGTGCAGATGGCACCGGAAGATCCACAGAACCATTTAGCATGAAAACGGTTGATGCCATGGTGGGTCTTTGTACCGCATTTGCTTGGAGACATAGCAATCCAATCTGAATATATCGCGTCACGTCGTTTCTTGAACAGTTGTTCAACAATACAGGGTCTATTAAATCAAAGGATCGCTCCTCGTTCCATAGTTTCCATGCCTTTTAATAGAAACAATACTGTTGAGTTTATCGATCCGGTACTTAAGAGGGGGAGGGGGTGAATTAAGTACCCTTTTAAAAAATTAAACTTTAAAGCGAAAGGATAGTTCTCGTTCGATACTGAAACAGTACACAGGCGAATTGAACAGTCTCGGTGACTGTTCAAACAATACGAATTGTGCTGTACTGTTCTGTTCGTATGCGTGAAATAAGATCTATAAGAAAGAACGAGAAATAAAACAAATAAAGAGAAAAGGCACGAGACACAAGATTTTTAACGTGGTTCGACCTACTCTCTAAAGGTCTACGTCCACCCTCTCTCTTATTAATATTTTCTTTATAACCAAACCCGATTACAAAGAAAACCCCCACAATCAACCTCGATCGTGCGACTCGACTACAACCCCGTACCCCAATAAAATACTCTCTCACAAATTGAAAATTACAACACAAATTGTCTCCTTATAAGGTTCAACAATTGGAACGATGGAGAACAAAAAAGTCTTAATGAGTATAAAGCCTTTAAGTACTTGAAGACGATTTAAGAGACACGGCCAGTGTAGTTTTTGCAAAAGAAAAACAATTGAAATTTCCCAAACAAACTTTGCTAAACTACAAAGACTTTTTAAAGCTTCTGCACGATTGAAATGAATTTCTAAAACAATGAAGCTTTTTTTACTCTTCTAATCGATGGTCAACTGATTGCCAAAGCCCTAATATTTATAGAAGAGATTTGTTATTGTTCCGGGTGTAATTCCAGAGCAGTTATTTTTTTCCTCCTTGCGGTCTCCTGAAACGATGAACAAACTGAGGGCTCGGCTTTGGGCCGAGCGAACTCACTCCGACGCTCAAGTCAGTAACTTAGAGAGGTAAGTTGTTGTTACTTAGCAAAGTGCGTATTGTAGAGAGATAAGGAAGATATTACCAGATGAATAGTGATTCTTAGGTTAAATTGTGGATCCTTTACTCAATGAGAGTAGAGGAGTATTTATAGACTTTCACCTTTTGTCACGTAGTGGCCAAGTGGCCAAGTGGCTAGCAGGTGGAAAGACTGATCTACCCTCGGCCGAGGGACCCGTGGCAGGCCGACAGGCCCTGTTGGCTCACCGCCGAGGGGTCTTGGATATGAGTTCGCGGATGTGTGCCCCGGCTGGCTGGTTGCCCCGGCCGGGACCCATCTGACAGGCCGACAAGCCTCGTCGGTTAGGCTGTCTAAGCCGTTGACTTGCTGTGGATATCTTTGACCTTGCTCAATGTGTTGACTTGGTCAGCGGGTGCAGAATATGCCCCATCAATTTGCCCCCAGCGTAGTCTATGCCGTGGTATGGGCTCCGATGTATGTTGAGCGTATATTCTGCGATCATCAAAATTTTTCTGCCCCGGCTTCTTCTACCTCGGCGTGGCTCTGCTTAGGCCGTACCATATCCCCCCTCCACATGGTTGTGTAATAGACATCCGATGTGGAAAAGGCAATGACGCTGGCTGAGACCAGGGTGGAGAGTGCCGGTTGTTTCTGATTGCCCCCTGGCCGGTGCTTTCTGGCTTGGTTGATCATGTGGCCGGCGGAGAAACGGATACTTAGGAATTTGTTGAGGAAGATGAACAGGCAGAGAGATATGAAGGGGTGTGTTGAAGACGTTTGGTCACTGTTGCATTGATTGACATTCAACTGTTGCAACGATTGACATTCCGCGGTTGCATGTCCGACACGTGTCTGATTGCTGATTGGCTGACGTTTCATGGGCTGTGCCTTGATTGGTCCTTCTTCATGGGCTTTTTCCTATAAATAGGGCAGTTAGTTTTTGAAATTGGGCACCAATTTCGCTCTCTTAAAATTTTCTTTCCTCCAAATTTCCAAGGGTTTTTCTCTCTTCTAATCTTCAGTGTTCTAACTTTGGCTAGTGTTTTTTCTTCAAGGTAAACAAACAAACTTTTCTCGATCTCTTATTTTGTTGAATCACTATTGTTATCATGTCTTCTACTGAGGCCGGACCTAGTAACCCTGCGCAGGGGGGTTCCCCGTCGCATCTGGATGAAGGGGAGGCACTGGCCGCCGTCCCACTAAGGTCCGGGGGTCCGAGGTCTCCTTCTCCTGAAGTTGATCCTCAAATTTTGGAGGAATGGGGGGATGATGATGATGTTGATGACGACGGAGACGATTTCGGTGATGATGCTGAAAGGGCTCATCCTAATGAGGGGAGGCAGTACGTCATGGATCACGGCGAGCCTTGTAAGGTCGGCCCTGACCGTACTTGGACCCATAAGTTCGCCCGTTGTTCCGGCGAGACATTTTTCGAGGGCCATTTCTACTTTGGCCGGGGATACAAAATTGTTATCCCTGAGAGGGGTCAGGCCATCTGTTGCCCTCCACCGGGTTGCACCGGCGTATATATGCGGCACCTGGAGTACGGGCTCCGGTTTCCGCTGAATGATTACGTTATGGCCATCATTAGGGCCATGAACGTCGCTGTGGCCCAGCTTCACCCGTTGGCTGTTAGGACCATAGTCGGCTTTGTCTGGCTCTGTCTCTTTAAGGGGGAGGTCCCAACGGTTAATTTATTCCGTCGGCTTCACCACCTTCGGCGATCGTTTCCGGTAAGGTGGGGTGGTATAGCGTGCAAGTGGAGCCGGGGTACATCTCCGTTGATAAGCTTTCCTCCTGCAAGGATTGGAAAGATCGGTGGGTGTACGTTGAGGTGCTTGGATGACTATCCGCCGCCCTGGTCCTTCCAAAGACCAAGTTAATTTGCGGTGCGAGACTAAGGCGGAGCATGACAGATGGGTTACCCGAAAAAAACTTAAGATGGACGCCGACAAGGTCCCTCTTAATGAGGATGAGAGGTCACGATGAGGCTCTTTGAGACGGACAAGAGCGGGGTGTCGAAAAGATGGATCCCCCCGACGCAGATCATCCTTCAGGATGAGCTGCTCTGCCATGTCGGCCTCATACCGGCCCTGGCATAGGGTGAGTGGGGTCGGTGTGAGGCCCATGACTGCTCTCAATGTTTCTGTCTGTTTTGAATTTTGGTTCATTCCTTGCCTAACTCTTGCTTTGCTTCTTTTGCAGATCATTTTGGCGCGGACCTGTCCGAGGATATTCTTAAGAGGATGGGGCCGCACAAGGACAAGACCGTTGCTGATTTGCACCCTAAGGCCTTTGGCCCGTGATCGCGGGACGTCGCCGAATGACCTGATGGATCAGCAGCTTAAAGGCCTGAATGTGGAGGCGGCCCAGGCGAGGATTGCTAGTAACATGCCGCGTCGAACGCGGAAAACAAAGCCTTCGGCGGCGACGGCGTCGACATCCGTTCCACCTCCCATCCCTTCAGTCCAGAAGTTGCCGGTGGAGATCGTTGACATCACCAACGGGGAGGACTCTGATGCGGAGGGATCTCCCCTCGTCCTTAAGAGGAAAAGGTCCACCCCTGCTGCTGCTGCTGCTGTTGCCGCTGCTGCTACCGAGGGCGGCAAGGAAATGGGCCCTCCGACAAAGAAGTCCAAGCCTGGTACTGATTTATCCTATGGCTCAAACTCAGCCGGCTCATTGGGCGTTCCTGATGAGTGGATATCCGATATGTCCATGTATACTGACACGGATGTTTTAATTGACTTTTTGTAGATCAACCGTCGGCAGCCGCCGTTCTCACCGTGCGGCAATTGGAGAAGCAGCCTGAGAAGGCGGGTGATAGAAATGTCACCGTCGCTCCCCTACCTCAGAAGATTTCCCCCGCCGAGCTTGTGGCCGAGGGTGCCAAAATATCCAAGAGGCTGGCGAAGTGGACTCGTGGCCGGCTCCCACATTATGGAGCAAGAGAAGACCATGGCTGAGGCCGCCCCACAGCTCGAGCGGCTAAGGCTGGAACTTGATGCGGCGAACAAGGAGGCTAAGAGGGCCAAGGCGGAGGCTGAAGAGACAGTCCGTGCTGAGAGAAAACTTAGGGAGGACGCTGAAAAGGAAGTCCTTGCTGAGAGAGCCAAGGCTGAGGCTGCGGCGGCTGAAGCTGCCAAGCTGCGGGAGATGCGTGACTTTGTTCAGAAGCGCGCCGACCTTTATCTTACACAGAGGAACGAATTTAGGGACCTGTTCCAGACCCAGGGGAAGGTGGTCCGGGACAAGGAAGCTATCATTGCCCAAAGGGAGGAGGACATTGAGAAACTCCAAACCGTTCTTCTCCCTAACATGTGCGCCCAATATCGGGACCTGGCCGAAGGAGCTGCCAGGGAAGTGATTGAGGAGCTCTTCCCTCTCGATGGCTCCTTTCCTTGGGACAGATTTGACGAGCTGTTTGATGACAAGCTCGAAGCTAAAGAGGAAGAGGCGAAGGAAAAGGCCAAGGAGAAAGCAAGGGTGAAGAGGGAGGCGGAGGCGGCCGCGGAGAAGGCGGCCCTTGCTGAGGAGGCTAGGGCAGCCAAAGAGGAAGCCGAGAGGATGAAGGCAGCTGAGGCTGCGGAAGCTGAAGCTGAGACTGCTGAGACAGCTTCTGGGTCTCCTATTAAGGACGATGCTGCTAACGCTGCTGACGGCGAGCAGCAACAGGCATAGGGAGACGGGCGGTTGTCACCAGGCTCTCCCGGCGCCTCGGATAGCTTTAGCTGTTCGGGGGCCAATTATTAAGCCTTTCCTCCCTGCCATCTTTTGGCGCTTAGATGATATCTGTAACCTTTTGCCTTTCTTTTCCTTGAATTTTTACAACTTTGGTAGGTTGTCTTTTGGCTTATCCTTATGGGGACGGCCGTCGTCTGCATTTCTTGTAATTTGTTGAACATTTTTAATAAGAGCTCGCTTCTTTTGCCTCCGGCTTGGCCGAGGTCTTTACCCCATTTTTCTGAGTTGTCTTCTTGCGCTAGTAGTTGAGCGTCTTAACTGTAAACGTTTTCACTTTGCCTCTGGCTTGGCCGAGGTCTTTTCTCGTCTTCGTCTGGGTTGTCTTCTCACGTTATTAATTGAGCGCCTCTTTTGTTTTCGCCTCGGCCTGGCCGAGGCAGTCTAGAGTGCGTATCTCAACTGTTTAACGTTCCTAAGGAATGTTGATTGCTTTTGCGAGTATCAGCTATGTTGGTAGTGGCTGCCGTGGCGCCTACCTCCTGGGGTGACTGCGACGGCGCCTGCTTCTTGATGATGACTGCCGTGGCGTCTACCACTTGGAGTGACTGCTGCGGCGTCTACCTCTTGGGGTGACTGCCGTAGCGTCTACTACTTGGGGTGACTGCGACGGCGCCTGCTTCTTGATGATGACTGCCGCTCTTGTCGGTATGACAGTGTGAGCCGGTACCTGTTTCTGATAGTGACTATTTGGGAAATGAACACTTTGATGGAGAACTTGGACGATTCCTCATTAGATATGAACATGTGTCGGGGTACCCACAGTTGTCTTGGGCACCTCCGGCACTTTACAAGGTACTCTCTGAGATCCTCAGCGTTCTAACGGCTTATTAAAGGCACACCTTCCTAGTTAGCCGTCAGTTGCATCCATGAGGTCGCCCTCCTGTTGTAAGGATGGGCTTTTCCCCCTCTCTGACTTCTTTGCCGCTTTGAGGGATTGCAAGTTGCATCCTCTGGCGGATATCTGGACGTTGACCACCTCGTCCTTCTCGTCCTTGGAGACGAGCTTATGCGCTTCCCTCCGGTCCGAGACATACATCAGTGTCAGGGCCCATATGGACATCACCGCGTCGGCCTCGCTCAGAATGACTCGGCCGATAAGAACGTTGTAGGCGGACAAGCCGTCAATGACCACAAACTTAGCTAGGACATTCTTAGCCGTACTCCCTTCGCCGAACATCACCGGCAGTCTGATTGACCTCAGGGGTACTAGGCCGGCCCCGGAGAAGCTGTACAGTGGACTAGTGCAAGGGCTTAGGTCCTTGACATTCAGACCGAGGTTGAGGAAGCATTCCCTGAACATGATGTTCGTATAGGCGCCTGTATCAATCAGGCACCTCTTGACCAGGTGGTTGGATATGTCCAAGTGGACTATAAGTGGGTCGCTGTGAGGGGCGATGACTCCCTCATAGTCCTTCTTCCCGATAGTTATATCGGGGATGTTGGAAGCGGGGGTCGCTGTGTTGGGCACAAAGTTGATGGCCTGATACAACTAATTCAGGTGCCGTTTGTGCCCATGAGCGGACCCACCGTTCTCGCTGCCCCCGATGACCACGTGGATGACCCCTATCCGTTCAAAGACGGATTTCTTGTTTGAGCCACCGGCATCAGTTTTTTGGCCTTTGGCAACATACTTGCCGAGGCTCCCCTTCCGGATCAGCTCTTCAATGGCATTCTTCAGATGCCGGCAGTTGTCAGTAAGGTGACCGGTGTTACCGTGGTACTCAGATCGGCTCGTGTCACCGTCCCCCTTCGGCTTGGGAGGCCTTTCCCATTTTCGGCCCTCGCCCTTGCTCGGGCGAAGACCTCGGCGGCGAGATACAACCGAGGGGTGTGATCACCGTACCGCCTTTGGTGGTACGTTCCCGAAATCCCCGGCGCCCGCCGAGCTCGCCTCCCGGCGGATCTATCGACCGTGACCTATTATTATCACGGCGTCTTTCATCCGGTTGTCCTCCCGGTGGCTCTTCTTCTCTCTCGAGTGCCCACCTCGCCGTGGCCGACCAGTCTTGTGATAGTCCTCTACCTTGATGGCTTGGTCGGCCATCTTCCTGGCGGCGTCTAAGCCCAGGCCTCCGGACTTGATGAGCTCGTTTTTAAGTCTCCCCTTGAGGCCTTTCATCGGCGCAAGGCTGCGCCACTCGGGATTAATCTCTCGAATCTGCTGAACCTTGGCATCGAACCTCTTCACATAGCTTCGTAGAGACTCGCCCCCCTCCTGCCTAATAGTTAGGAGGTCCGATGTCTCCACGGCCCTCCTCTTATTGCAAGACTACTGGGCTAGGAAGGCGTCCCTTAGGTCGGCGTAACAAAGATATCCGAGCCGTCGGGCAGCCCTTTGTACCAACTCCGAGCCATCCCATGCAAGGTCGTTGGGAAGACTCGGCACCAGACTTCATCGGGTTGTTCCCACACCGACATGTACGACTCGAAGGCCTCGGCATGGTCGGTGGGGTTGCTATCCCCTTTGTATGTGAACGCCGGCAATTTTAGTTTGGTTGGCACGGCGGTGTCAAGGACATAGGCACTGAGGGGCTGTCTGACGACGTGTCGAATGACGCGCGGCGATCGGCTCCTCGCGTTCCTAGTCCGGCTCCTCTCCTCGTACTGGGTGGGGCTTCTCCTCCGACTATGGTATGTCGGGCTTCTCCTCCGACTCTGACGAGTCGGACTTCTTTCACTCCTCTGAGGCAGGCCTCGTCGGTGCCGCGGCGACGCTTTCCCCCCGCGGGTGCGGGAAGGACTTAGGTCCACCACTGGCACGCTGGGGCTCCTCCGGCGTCTTGACGGGGCCGCTTCTTCCGGTGCTCCATTCAAGTCTCTTGGAGTCACGTTAAGGCCCTGGTCTCCTGGACGGGTTCCGCCGCTCTTGTCGGTGTGACAGTGTGAGCCGACGTACTACTAATGAGGTCCAGGAGTAGCTTCAGTTTCGCTACATCAACCACATGTCCCATGATGGTGACCTGGTTGGCGGGAAGCGGCGTATCTGGTATTGTTGGCATCCCGTACTCCGGCTGAATTACCCGGCCGGTGGAGGGTCGCGCAACTCCGTTGTGGACGGTATCGTCTTGGCGAACTCGTTTAAATCGATTCGAATACCTCTTGTTGTTTCGACATCTTCTTAGCTTTTTGGGTGGGTTTTTGTGTTTTTTTTTTGTTTTGGGAATGAATGTGACTAGCTTCTAGTATCTTTTCCCCACGAGACGGCGCCAATTGTTCCGGTGTAATTCCGGAGCGATTATTTGTTACCACCCGTGCTTGTAGAATGACGTCCTTAGTTGAATCCTCCTTGCGGTCTCCTGAAACGATGAACAAACCGAGGGCTCGGCTTTGGGCCGAGCGAACTCACTCCGACGCTCAAGTCGAAACTTAGGGAGGTAAGTTGTTGTTACTTGGCAAAGTACGTATTGTAGAGAGATAAGGAAGATATTACCAGATGAATAGTGATTCTTAGGTTAAATTGTGGATCCTTTACTCAATGAGAGTAGAGGAGTATTTATAGACTTTCACCTTTTGTCACGTAGTGGCCAAGTGGCCAAGTGGCTAGCAGGTGGAAAGACTGATCTACCCTCGGCCGAGGGACCCGTGGCAGGCCGACAGGCCCTGTTGGCTCACCGCCGAGGGGTCTTGGATATGAGTTCGCGGATGTGTGCCCCGGCTGGCTGGTTGCCCCGGCCGGGACCCATCCGACAGCCGACAGCCTCGTCGATTAGGGGTCGTCTAAGCCGTTGACTTGCTGTGGATATCTTTGACCTTGCTCAATGTGTTGACTTGGTCAGCGGGTGCAGAATATGCCCCATCAGTTATGATCACTTCTATAAAGTTAGGCAACAAAAAGATTCTTCCAATAAAATATAACTCCAAATATTTGATAAGATATTTTCAAAACAACTTCTTAACAACTTTAGAAGATCTTATATAAAAATAAGGAAATTGCTTTAAACAAAGCAAGTGCATATCATAAAGAATATTTGCCGAGAATATTTAGCACCTTGAAATTCTTTTAGAGTCAAACAACCTTTAAAAAGATTTTTTGTGCCATGTCTAATAAAACGTCAAGCCGTATCTTTAAGCATTTGTACTCTTACATTTAGCTAGACATGGACCATGGCTTGACTGAAGCTTCATCCGTCTTTCGAGCAGAAATAATCTCCGTGTTAACCTGCCATACAACTTCCTCACAAGCATAAGATAAGAGGGAACAAAAAAGATGAAGGACTTGTCATCATCAACATACATAATGCAACAAATTCCCCCTTTGATGATGGCAAGTTCCTTAGAAAAAAATTTCCCCCTCAACAAAAGAATACTATTTCATATAAGAACAAATAGAAAGAGGAAACATTAAGATCAGTATATAAATTAAACCACAAGTTTCCGGAACGCAAAAAGGAAAACACCATAGTCAAAGGTCTAAATCCAAGTAGCTTCTAAGCACTATAAGTCCGCCAATCTTTCCCCCTCTTGACATCATCAAAAGGAGAATGAAGGTCAACAAGAGTCAATGCATCCATCCACTGTCAAAGAGACAAAGAAGTAGCTACCGGACACAGTCAGATAAACATCATCATAATAAGTACAAGACAATCTATGAGAGTACCGACAGAAAACATATTCAACAAAATGATGTAGGCAAAATAAAAAAGGGGCAAGGCAAGGCAAGGTAAGGATAAGGTAAATAGGTTAGGATATGTGAATGGAGGTAAGTTGGGCAAGTTTGTTGTTGATAGGCACCATTTCTTTCACAACCATCCCGAGGCCACAAGCCACTTCCTCCGAGAGAACCAACCGAGAACAAACAATGTTAATAGTCCCATGAGATGCATCATAACTCTGTCCACGCAAGCCAATAAACAACTCGAATATGCAACAAAAATAGGGCAATTTCCCTTAACTAGAATACATCCGAGGAGTAATGGTATGACGAATGCAATTGAACACAAATTGATAAGTACTGTCAAGGATCCGGGAACGAATGGATGATACAAGCATTTGGGTCAAGGCCATTCACAAGCTTCAAGCCCACCCTTTTCACTTTTTTTTTTTTTTTTTTTGTTGAAGCTTTCGTTTTTTTTTTTTGTTGAAGCTTTCGTTTTTTTTTTTTTTTTTTTTTTTTTTTTTTTTTTTTTGGAAGCTTTCGTTTTGTTTTTTTTTTTTCGTCAACCACAAGTTTCTCAATCACAAGATTCACAATCCCTTTATGACTTTGATAAGCAAATAGTAGAGGCATCAGAATGTGTGTCACGATTGTAGGGCCCCTCGATTTCTGTAGCCAGTTGCTCGAGAATGGTTGCATATGGGTTATAGATGGTGGTTGGCTAGGTGATGGGTGTGGGTAAAGGAAATGGATTTTGGGTTGAGCTGTCGGGTTTGGTTGTATTTGGTAGGGTGTCATAGTGTTGGATTTGTTGGTGGTTTTGGGTTTTGGGAGTGTTTGAGTTTGGGTCGGTAATTGGGAAAGGAAGAGGGAGGCTTAATATAGGTATTAAGGTCCGTGGAGATAGATATGATGATTATGGAGATATGGGTAAGGTAATAAGAATGCGGTTATATGTATTTTGCCAAATTTGCACATGAATATGTAATCATAGTAACAACTCAAAAGACATGTCAACTTATTACTAGTCTATTTGAAAGAAATAAACGACTAGAGTAAGTAGACTACAACCAAGCTCAATAACGAAAAGGAGAATTTACCAACTCAATATCACAACTACTCCATTCTAGTCAATCATCGAGGAATTAATTTTAGGACAAAATTGACTATGAGCCACTATTCAATAGACCTAATTCTAATCGGATTTTCTCAAATTGTTCCTTAGCCAATGGTTTAGTGAAAATGTCGAACAACTGATCTTCACTTTTCCAAAATTTTAAGCATATGTTCCCTTTTTCTATATGATCATGAAAAAAGTGATGTACGGGATATTTGAAAAAAAGATAAAAGCACTCGTGTTATCATATGAAAAAGCACGCATTAATAATCATACCTCAATCCCGTAATTGTTGTCTTACCCATAGGATTTAAGAACCACAATGAGTAGATGCATTCACTTCCTTTGGTGGCTATGGTTGAGCTCTTCTGATTGATATTGGTCGAGATGTTATCCAAAGGATGCGAGCTTTGATGCTTCATACGTCGAGGAACAAATATCTCGATTCGACGTAGATTGAACAATCTTGGTGTCCGTTCGATTAAATCGAGCTTCCCTGTTTGTGGTTCCTGAATCGCCTGAGCCAATGGTTGTCTGGTTTGTATCTGCATTAAACCTTATGTCTGTCTGTTAATGATCAGCTGTGCTCGTAGGTTTCTCTTGATTACACAGTTCCTTTTCTGCTTCGGTCCCCCGAATTTGTGGGCTCTTCAGCGCACGTTCCTTCTAATGATGAAGAAGGCTCTTCTTCTAAATCAAGGGGATCATCATCTACAAATGCAATCTCGAAATCATCATCATCCTGTAATTAAACATTAAGAACATTAGTTTCATCAAATATTATATGCACACTCTCTTGAAGCTCATGGTTCTCTTATTGAAAACTTTATAATCCTTGCTTTCTTTTGAACATCCTATAAAAACCGTCACATCGCTTCTTGGATCAAATTTTCTCAAATTATTATGAACGAAACATTTTGATTCAAAGCAGCGGAAATGTGATATGTTTGGCTTTCGCCCATAAAGAAGCTCATAAGACGTTTTCTTAAGGATAACTCTAATAGAAGCACTATAAAGAATATAACAAGTGTTCACGGCTTCTGCCTAGAATTGAGCCTTTTTCATGATAGAAACAGTTCAGAAGTCTGTTCTATTTCCAATTTCTTGAGAACGATGTTATCTGAACAGTTCAGTGGACTATCTGACAGACTTCGATCTGGTTTTACTCATCAACTCCTCGTAGGCTTCTTCTTCTTCTTCTTCTTCTTCTTCTTCTTCTTCTTCTTCTTCTTCTTCTTCTTCTTCTTCTTCTTCTTCTTCTTCTTCATCTGCACATATGCTTAATGATGTTAGATATATCTTTATATCCAAGATGAAGAATATAACATAACAGGTAGTAAGCCAAGAGTTTAAGAATATACATACCAACTACCCTTTTATACTTCTCGTGATACATGTATAACACAAGATTAAGAGCTGACAAGTTCTTACCATCCTTACTTGAAGTGTGAATAAACTTGAAATACTTTACCAATTTATGTTTCACACCTCCACTTTGTAGGCTCTATGTGAGAGGCAAGAAAAGAATATCGTCCCATATGCACCTTGAGCAACGAAAATTATTATGATCAAAGCATGTTGCTCCCTCTCACTTTAGCCTGCAAAACGAACTATACTTTGGACTTGGGCACCCAAATTAATTTGGGTCCCTTTTGGTTAGTCACTTGTGCTAATAAGTCCTTTCGAATCCACATTTTCTTGACAATCTTAAAATTTTGTTCCAAGTGACCTAACCGCTTCTTACAAGCATTAAATACATGTCCTGTTTTACCACAAAATTTTCACATGATGTACTCAGGTAGACCCACATACTTACGCTTTCGAAAGTCTCTTTCATTGGGTTCAGGTCTATTAAACCCAGCACTACTAGAGTCATTCTGTTTTGAACAGTCCGGTGGTGTGTTTACTTTCTGTTCTGGGACCCAAACAGTACGGTGTGGTGAACTATTTTGTTTGAAGTCAGAATGGGAGTCATAACCTAATCCAAGTTTATTAGTGTTCTTAGATTGATTAACCAGAAAGTTTAGCACAGTACCACTACCTTCCCATTTAGCAACCACATTTCGGGCATTACTCAAATCGGTCTCCAAATTTCTAACTTTCACAAGTAATTTTTTATTATTATCAAGGAGAGCGTCATAATCAACATTGAGTCTATCAAATTTGGAACGAATTTCGGAATAAGTGGTTGAACTAGTAACATGTACTCTTTTAATCTCGTCAAGTTCCTTAGTTAAATCATGAATCTTATTAACAAGAGACTCGTTATTGGCAGTAAGTTCAGAATGAACAGTCTGGTCGACTGTTCGTTTAGCTATGTCCTTCAGATCACGTTTTAACTGAAAATTCTCCTCCGCTATACTTTCTATTTCAGATTGCATTGCATCAAGATGCCTTTTTTGTTCATAACTAGTGTCCAAGGTCTCATCAAGTAATCTCAAAATTTTGTTTTTAGATAAAGACCTAATTTGAACTTTAAGATTTGAGAGACTTACCTCGTCATCAGATTCGCTATCCGATGCTTCAGAATTAGCCATGAGGCACTTGAAGGAGTCAACATACTTCTTACGTTGTGTCCTTGGTTTGTATGTAGATCTGAGACAGAGCTTTTCTTCTGATTCTTTGATGGGTTCATCGTCTTCTGAATCAGACTCACCCCAAACTGCAGCAATCATTGCACGTTTGAACTCTTGCTTAGATTTTTCACGGCTATCCTTAGAACTCTCATCTTTCCATTTGGGACAATTTCGAACTTGATGATCTTGATCACCACATCCAAAACAACCCATTTTAGACTTTGGTCGTGGTGAAGAAGACGAAGAAACAGATTTTTTCGGCTTATAACTTTCGAACTTTCCTTGATTTTGCTTTCTAATTATTTTAGCAATTCGTTTGGATAGCGAGGCAACTTCCTCCTCAAGATCACTTTCATTATCACTTGAGATGGCATTCAAGGCTAGTCCCTTAGCTTTGGGTTTCTCATCGGCATCATTATGAAGAGTTATTTCGTGTGCTATAAGAGATCCCATTAAAGCTTCATAGGTAAGAGTGGTTAAATCCCTACACTCTTCAATGGCCGTGACCTTTTGTCGCCATTTCTTGGTAAGACTTCTTAAAATTTTACGGACAATGTCCTCGCCAAATTGTCGACCAAGATTTGAAAGTTCGTTAGTTATAGCTGAAAAGCGTGAAGACATACTTTTTATTGGTTAATCCTCGTGCATTCTAAAGGATTCGTATTGTTGCATTAAGAGATCAATACGTTGTTTCTTTACTTGCACGGTCCCCTCATAGGCTAGTGCTAGACTATCCCATATTTGTTTGGCCGTTTTACATCCTGCAATCCGACTAGTTTCTGATTCGCCAATTCCGGATTGCAGGAGTGATATGGCCCTAGCATTCTTCTCCGCCTTTTTGTAATCATCGGATGTGTAGTCCTTGGGCGCTTTTGCACTAGACACACCATTAGCATTGGTGGTAGTGATAGCTAGAGGACCATTTTCGATGAATACCCAACATTCGTAATCTGTTCCTTGTATGAAATGCATCATACGATTTTTCCACCAGCCATAGTCCGTGCCATCAAAGACAGGACATTTGACAAATTTGGAATTCATGAGAAAATAAAAAAAATAAAAAGATAAACTCAAAAAGGATCAAACTCTTTGCTGTAAGGCAATCAAGAGCACGAGGCTCTGATACCGATTGTTGAGTTTATCGATCCGGTACTTAAGAGGGGGAGGGGGTGAATTAAGTACCCTTTTAAAAAATTAAACTTTAAAGCGAAAGGATAGTTCTCGTTCGATACTGAAACAGTACACAGGCGAATTGAACAGTCTCGGTGACTGTTCAAACAATAGGAATTGTGCTGTACTGTTCTGTTCGTATGCGTGAAACAAGATCTATAAGAAAGAACGAGAAATAAAACAAATAAAGAGAAAAGGCACGAGACACAAGATTTTTAACGTGGTTCGACCTACTCTCTAAAAGTATACGTCCACCCTCTCTCTTATTAATATTTTCTTTATAACCAAACCCGATTACAAAGAAAACCCCCACGATCAACCCCGATCGTGCGACTCGACTACAACCCCGTACCCCAATAAAATACTCTCTCACAAATTGAAAATTACAACACAAATTGTCTCCTTATAAGGTTCAACAATTGGAACGATGGAGAACAAAAAAGTCTTAATGAGTATAAAGCCTTTAAGTACTTGAAGACGATTTAAGAGACACGGCCAGTGTAGTTTTTGCAAAAGAAAAACAATTGAAATTTCCCAAACAAACTTTGCTAAACTACAAAGACTTTTTAAAGCTTCTGCACGATTGAAATGAATTTCTAAAACAATGAAGCTTTTTTTACTCTTCTAATCGATGGTCAACTGATTGCCAAAGCCCTAATATTTATAGAAGAGATTTGTTATGATCACTCCTATAAAGTTAGGCAACAAAAAGATTCTTCCAATAAAATATAACTCCAAATATTTGATAAGATATTTTCAAAACAACTTCTTAACAACTTTAGAAGATCTTATATAAAAATAAGGAAATTGCTTTGAACAAAGCAAGTGCATATCATAAAGAATATTTGCCGAGAATATTTAGCACCTTGAAAATCTTTTAGAGTCAAACAACCTTTAAAAAGATTTTTTGTGCCATGTCTAATAAAACGTCAAGCCGTATCTTTAAGCATTTGTACTCTTACATTTAGCTAGACATGGACCATAGCTTGACTGAAGCTTCATCCGTCTTTCGAGCAGAAATAATCTCCGTGTTAACCTGCCATACAACTTCCTCACAAGCATAAGATAAGAGGGAACAAAAAAGATGAAGGACTTGTCATCATCAACATACATAATGCAACAAATTCCCCCTTTGATAATGGCAAGTTCCTTAGAAAAAAATTTCCCCCTCAACAAAAGAATACTATTTCATATAAGAACAAATAGAAAGAGGAAACATTAAGATCAGTATATAAATTAAACCACAAGTTTCCGGAACGCAAAAAGGAAAACACCATAGTCAAAGGTCTAAATCCAAGTAGCTTCTAAGCACTATAAGTCCGCCAATCTTTCCCCCTCTTGACATCATCAAAAGGAGAATGAAGGTCAACAAGAGTCAATGCATCCATCCACTGTCAAAGAGACAAAGAAGTAGCTACCGGACACAGTCAGATAAACATCATCATAATAAGTACAAGACAATCTATGAGAGTACCGACAAAAAACATATTCAACAAAATGATGTAGGCAAAATAAAAAAGGGGCAAGGCAAGGCAAGGTAAGGATAAGGTAAATAGGCTAGGATATGTGAATGGAGGTAAGTTGGGCAAGTTTGTTGTTGATAGCCACCATTTCTTTCACAACCATCCCGAGGCCACAAGCCACTTCCTCCGAGAGAACCAACCGAGAACAAACAATGTTAATAGTCCCATGAGATGCATCATAACTCTGTCCATGCAAGCCAATAAACAACTCGAATATGCAACAAAAATAGAGCAATTTCCCTTAACTAGAATACATCCGAGGAGTAATGGTATGACGAATGCAATTGAACACAAATTGATAAGTACTGTCAAGGATCCGGGAACAAATGGATGATACAAGCATTTGGGTCAAGGCCATTCACATGCTTCAAGCCCACCCTTTTCACTTTTTTTTTTTTTTGTTGAAGCTTTCGTTTTTTTTTTTTTTTTGTTGAAACTTTCGTTTTTTTTTTTTTTTGGAAGCTTTCGTTTTGTTTTTTTTTTCGTCAACCACAAGTTTCTCAATCACAAGATTCACAATCCCTTTATAACTTTGATAAGCAAATAGTAGAGGCATCAGAATGTGTGTCACGATTGTAGGGCCCCTCGATTTCTGTAGCCAGTTGCTCGAGAATGGTTGCATATGGGTTATAGATGGTGGTTGGCTAGGTGATGGGTGTGGGTAAAGGAAATGGATTTTGGGTTGAGCTGTCGGGTTTGGTTGTATTTGGTAGGGTGTCATAGTGTTGGATTTGTTGGTGGTTTTGGGTTTTGGGAGTGTTTGAGTTTGGGTCGGTAATTGGGAAAGGAAGAGGGAGGCTTAATATAGGTATTAAGGTCCGTGGAGATAGATATGATGATTATGGAGATATGGGTAAGGTAATAAGAATGCGGTTATATGTATTTTGCCAAATTTGCACATGAATATGTAATCATAGTATCAACTCAAAAGACATGTCAACTTATTACTAGTCTATTTGAAAGAAATAAACGACTAGAGTAAGTAGACTACAACCAAGCTCAATAACGAAAAGGAGAATTTACCAACTCAATATCACAACTACTCCATTCTAGTCAATCATCGAGGAATTAATTTTAGGACAAAATTGACTATGAGCCACTATTCAATAGACCTAATTCTAATCGGATTTTCTCAAATTGTTCCTTAGCCAATGGTTTAGTGAAAATGTCGAACAACTGATCTTCACTTTTCCAAAATTTTAAGCATATGTTCCCTTTTTCTATATGATCATGAAAAAAGTGATGTACGGGATATTTGAAAAAAAGATAAAAGCACTCGTGTTATCATATGAAAAAGCACGCATTAATAATCATACCTCAATCCCGTAATTGTTGTCTTACCCATAGGATTTAAGAACCACAATGAGTAGATGCATTCACTTCCTTTGGTGGCTATGGTTGAGCTCTTCTGATTGATATTGGTCGAGATGTTATCCAAAGGATGCGAGCTTTGATGCTTCATACGTCGAGGAACAAATATCTCGATTCGGGCGTAGATTGAACAAGATGCGTGTCCGTTCGATTAAATCCGAGCTTCCCTGTTTGTGGTTCCTGAATCGCCTGAGCCAATGGTTGTCTAGTTTGTATCTGCATTAAACCTTATGTCTGTCTGTTAATGATTAGCTGTGCTCGTAGGTTTCTCTTGATTACACAGTTCCCTTTTCTGTTCAGTTCCCCCTGAATTTGTGGGCTCTTCAGCGCATGTTCCTTCTAATGACGAAGAAGGCTCTTCTTCTAAATCAAGGGGATCATCATCTACAAATGCAATCTCGAAATCATCATCATCCTGTAATTAAACATTAAGAACATTAGTTTCATCAAATATTATATGCACACTCTCTTGAAGCTCATGGTTCTCTTATTGAAAACTTTATAATCCTTGCTTTCTTTTGAACATCCTATAAAAACCGTCACATCGCTTCTTGGATCAAATTTTCTCAAATTATTATGAACGAAACATTTTGATTCAAAGCAGCGGAAATATGATATGTTTGGCTTTCGCCCATAAAGAAGCTCATAAGACGTTTTCTTAAGGATAACTCTAATAGAAGCACTATAAAGAATATAACAAGTGTTCACGGCTTCTGCCTAGAATTGAGCCTTTTTCATGATAGAAACAGTTCAGAAGTCTGTTCTATTTCCAATTTCTTGAGAACGATGTTATCTGAACAGTTCAGTGGACTGTCTGACAGACTTCGATCTGGTTTTACTCATCAACTCCTCGTAGGCTTCTTCTTCTTCTTCTTCTTCTTCTTCTTCTTCTTCTTCTTCTTCTTCTTCTTCTTCTTCTTCTTCTTCTTCTTCTTCTTCTTCTTCTTCTTCTTCTTCTTCTTCTTCTTCTTCTTCTTCTTCTTCATCATCTGCACATATGCTTAATGATGTTAGATATATCTTTATATCCAAGATGAAGAATATAACATAACAGGTAGTAAGCCAAGAGTTTAAGAATATACATACCAACTACCCTTTTATACTTCTCATGATACATGTATAACACAAGATTAAGAGTTGACAAGTTCTTACCATCCTTACTTGAAGTGTGAATAAACTTGAAACACTTTACCAATTTATGTTTCACACCTCCACTTTGTAGGCTCTATGTGAGAGGCAAGAAAAGAATATCGTCCCATATGCACCTTGAGCAACAAAAATTATTATGATCAAAGCATGTTGCTCCCTCTCACTTTAGCCTGCAAAACGAACTATACTTTGGACTTGGGCACCCAAATTAATTTGGGTCCCTTTTGGTTAGTCACTTGTGCCAATAAGTCCTTTCGAATCTACATTTTCTTGACAATCTTAAAATTTTGTTCCAAGTGACCTAACCGCTTCTTACAAGCATTAAATACATGTCCTGTTTTACCACAAAATTTGCACATGATGTACTCAGGTAGACCCACATACTTACGCTTTCGAAAGTCTCTTTCATTGGGTTCAGGTCTATTAAACCCAGCACTACTAGAGTCATTCTGTTTTGAACAGTCCGGTGGTGTGTTTACTTTCTGCAGGACCCAAACAAGATGCGGTGTGGTGAACTATTTTGTTTGAAGTCAGAATGGGAGTCATAACCTAATCCAAGTTTATTAGTGTTCTTAGATTGATTAACCGAAAGTTTAGCACAAGACCACTACCTTCCCATTTAGCAACCACATTTCGGGCATTACTCAAATCGGTCTCCAAATTTCTAACTTTCACAAGTAATTTCTTATTATTATCAAGGAGAGCGTCATAATCAACATTGAGTCTATCAAATTTGGAACGAATTTCGGAATAAGTGGTTGAACTAGTAACATGTACTCTTTTAATCTCGTCAAGTTCCTTAGTTAAATCATGAATCTTATTAACAAGAGACTCGTTATTGGCAGTAAGTTCAGAATGAACAGTCTGGTCGACTGTTCGTTTAGCTATGTCCTTCAGATCACGTTTTAACTGAAAATTCTCCTCCGCTATACTTTCTATTTCAGATTGCATTGCATCAAGATGCCTTTTTTTGTTCATAACTAGTGTCCAAGGTCTCATCAAGTAATCTCAAAATTTTGTTTTTAGATAAAGACCTAATTTGAACTTTAAGATTTGAGAGACTTACCTCGTCATCAGATTCGCTATCCGATGCTTCAGAATTAGCCATGAGGCACTTGAAGGAGTCAACATACTTCTTACGTTGTGTCCTTGGTTTGTAAGTAGATCTGAAACGGAGCTTTTCTTCTGATTCTTTGATGGGTTCATCGTCTTCTGAATCAGACTCACCCCAAACTGCAGCAATCATTGCACGTTTGAACTCTTGCTTAGATTTTTCACGGCTATCCTTAGAACTCTCATCTTTCCATTTGGGACAATTTCGAACTTGATGATCTTGATCACCACATCCAAAACAGCCCATTTTAGACTTTGGTCGTGGTGAAGAAGACGAAGAAACAGATTTTTTCGGCTTATAACTTTCGAACTTTTCTTGATTTTGCTTTCTAATTATTTTAGCAATTCGTTTGGATAGCGAGGCAACTTCCTCCTCAAGATCACTTTCATTATCACTTGAGATGGCATTCAAGGCTAGTCCCTTAGCTTTGGGTTTCTCATCGGCATCATTATGAAGAGTTATTTCGTGTGCCATAAGAGATCCCATTAAAGCTTCATAGGTAAGAGTGGTTAAATCCCTACACTCTTCAATGGCCGTGACCTTTTGTCGCCATTTCTTGGTAAGACTTCTTAAAATTTTACGGACAATGTCCTCGGTTTCAAATTGTCGACCAAGATTTGAAAGTTCGTTAGTTATAGCTGAAAAGCGTGAAGACATACTCTTTATTGGTTCATCCTCGTGCATTCTAAAGGATTCGTATTGTTGCATTAAGAGATCAATACGTTGTTTCTTTACTTGCACGGTCCCCTCATAGGCTAGTGCTAGACTATCCCATATTTGTTTGGCCGTTTTACATCCTGCAATCCGACTAGTTTCTGATTTGCCAATTCCGGATTGCAAGAGTGATATGGCCCTAGCATTCTTCTCCGCCTTTTTGTAATCATCGGATGTGTAGTCCTTGGGCGCTTTTGCACTAGACACACCATTAGCATTGGTGGTAGTGATAGCTAGAGGACCATTTTCGATGATTACCCAACATTCGTAATCTGTTCCTTGTATGAAATGCATCATACGATTTTTCCACCAGCCATAGTCCGTGCCATCAAAGACAGGACATTTGACAAATTTGGAATTCATGAGAAAATAAAAAAATAAAAAGATAAACTCAAAAAGGATCAAACTCTTTGCTGTAAGGCAATCAAGAGCACGAGGCTCTGATACCAATTGTTGAGTTTATCGATCCGGTACTTAAGAGGGGGAGGGGGTGAATTAAGTACCCTTTTAAAAAATTAAACTTTAAAGCGAATGGATAGTTCTCGTTCGATACTGAAACAGTACACAGGCGAATTGAACAGTCTCGGTGACTGTTCAAACAATACGAATTGTGTCTGTTCGTATGCGTGAAACAAGATCTATAAGAAAGAACGAGAAATAAAACAAATAAAGAGAAAAGGCACGAGACACAAGATTTTTAACGTGGTTCGACCTACTCTCTAAAGGTCTACGTCCACCCTCTCTCTTATTAATATTTTCTTTATAACCAAACCCGATTACAAAGAAAACCCCCACGATCAACCCCGATCGTGCGACTCGAGTACAACCCCGTACCCCAATAAAATACTCTCTCACAAATTGAAAATTACAACACAAATTGTCTCCTTATAAGGTTCAACAATTGGAACGATGGAGAACAAAAAAGTCTTAATGAGTATAAAGCCTTTAAGTACTTGAAGACGATTTAAGAGACACGGCCAGTGTAGTTTTTGCAAAAGAAAAACAATTGAAATTTCCCAAACAAACTTTGCTAAACTACAAAGACTTTTTAAAGCTTCTGCACGATTGAAATGAATTTCTAAAACAATGAAGCTTTTTTTACTCTTCTAATCGATGGTCAACTGATTGCCAAAGCCCTAATATTTATAGAAGAGATTTGTTATGATCACTCCTATAAAGTTAGGCAACAAAAAGATTCTTCCAATAAAATATAACTCCAAATATTTGATAAGATATTTTCAAAACAACTTCTTAACAACTTTAGAAGATCTTATATAAAAATAAGGAAATTGCTTTGAACAAAGCAAGTGCATATCATAAAGAATATTTGCCGAGAATATTTAGCACCTTGAAAATCTTTTAGAGTCAAACAACCTTTAAAAAGATTTTTTGTGCCATGTCTAATAAAACGTCAAGCCGTATCTTTAAGCATTTGTACTCTTACATTTAGCTAGACATGGACCATGGCTTGACTGAAGCTTTATCCGTCTTTCGAGCAGAAATAATCTCCATGTTAACCTGCCATACAACTTCCTCACAAGCATAAGATAAGAGGGAACAAAAAAGATGAAGGACTTGTCATCATTAACATACATAATGCAACAAATACTTAGTCAGTAACACAATGTTGAGATTATCTGATTGGACTAGCAGCACAAAATGTGAAACAAAATGGTAAAGTTTGATGCATGTATGTACAAGGTTTGTAGAACATACTACCTCCAATTCATTTCAATCAATACGTGTGATTAGATATTTAACCTGGCATGGGGATTGGATGACTTACGTGAACCGGAAGGTCCTCCTTTGATTGTCGCGCCTGATAAAATTTTATGTTGTTCTGACCACTTACGATCTCCAAAAGCATGATGCCAAAACTATAGACATCTGATTTCTCAGAGTATTCTCCTGTTGTCATATACTCTGGCGCCATGTAGCCTCTGCAAGCGATTAAGTGTGCAATTTTTTTAATACATTATAGTTGCAGTACTATGTTAAATATAGAAGGCAAATATGAAATTACATTAACAAGAAATAAAAAAAATAGAAAAATTTGAAAAATTCAAGGGTTAGACATACATGGTTCCAACAATGCGACTGGTGTTCCCAAACTTTTGTGCACCTTCAAAGAGTGTTGCTAATCCAAAGTCGGCTATTTTGGGATTCATTTCATTGTCCAATAAAATGTTGCCAGGTTTAAGATCACGATGTACGATTGTGAGTCGGGAATCTTCATGAAGATATTGCAAACCTCTTGCAATTCCCATTATTATATTGGACCGTGTTGCCCAGTTTAATAGAGGTCGCTTGATTTGATCTGAAATACCGTAACAAAAGTCAGATTACAACACACTTTCATATCTAACGAACAATGAACGACAAGCTCAATCGTCACATCGTGGTAACAAGTATGGTTACAACACCACAACACAACCAAATCAGACCAAAACCAATATGAAGTTGTGAAAGATCATTTACCAAATAAGAACCCATCCAAACTAGCATTAGACATAAATTCATAGATGAGCAATTTCTCATCTCCTTCAGAGCAAAATCCCACAAGCTTTACGAGATTTTTGTGCTGAAGCTTAGCCAAGAGTCGGGCCTCTGTCATGAATTCTTTGGTACCTTGTCCTGAGGTGCCGGAGAGCCTCTTAATTGCTAGGTGGTTATCTCCATTCTCAAGTATTCCCTGTGAATTTAATCAAATCGACATTAAGATTCAAGTACTAAGGTCGCCTTAGCTTGGCCAACTTGATAGCACATAGTATGGGCGGTTCAATTACCTTGTAAACAGTTCCGAACCCTCCTTGACCCAACTTGTTCTCAGACGAGAAGTTTCTTGTTGCAGCTTTCAAAGTCGCAAAATCATATTGCAAAAATTTTGTGTCTCCAAGGTTGTCTACATCGCTTTTTACTGTTTCATCATAAGCATCATAACAGCTTGTGTAAGCACTGAAATTTATTATATATACCAATTATATTGCTCTTATTTCGTCTAAGTTAAAACGTAATAATGTATGTTAGGGCCAAAATTACCGTATTTTGCCTGGGCTACGTGGCACGAGATAAGTGGGTTATTAATGAGTAATGGACCCATTACATACATGGGGAGTCGGGCCCATGGACCGAGCAGCCAGGGAGGCAGGTCTGGATAATTCGGAGAAGGACAGCAGGTGAAGGAGAGTTCGACTTGGACTGAAACACTAATAAGATCTCGGGTAAAGTAAGGAAATCCTAATTATTGTCATATTCTGAATAAGGAAAGTCCAAACTCTACCTTGAGGAACAAGACAATTAAGTGGGGAACCCTAATAAACCCACTAGGTTTATTCACTATAAATACAAGGAAGACAAACAAGAGAAGGGATCCATATTGACATACACACAACTAGACAAGACGGTGTGCACCATCCCAAACCTACGATAGAACAAGAAAACTAGCTAATGTGCATCACAAACACCATCAAATATTCCTTATAATCCTTATAATCATGAGGCAATGATTATCTAATCATGAGCATGTCTCCACCAACATCACAATACAAATAACCAACGTATAAACAGTGCCAACCCACAAATAGCCATTGACGTTCGACTTGCATGTCATCTACACCACTAGATAAGTTATTCCTCATCAGATCTAGACAATTGTATATTTTAATTGTACTCTGATTATTACATAGTGGACTATTGGCGGGATTCCCACTCCCCCCGCGGTTGTTTCCCACATCGGGTTTTCCGCGTCACCAAAATCTCTTGTGTCATTATTAGCTTATTTTGTCCTTTACTTTGCTTACCTCGTTACTCCGTCTTAATTACATACATATTCCGTCACAAATCACATATAATTTAACCCCCCAATACGAGGCTAAAAAGAGCGGTCACTTTAACCCTAATTGGTAGAAATTTACCAAAACAGTTTGGCGCCCACCGAGGGGCATGGTGATCGATCTCTATAGTCAAGTTGTCATCAAGTCAGTATTCGGTGCATGTCCCCTAGCGAGCAAGATCTCCTCAATATCCATGAAGTCATTTGAAAGCCATCAATAGATCTGCTTCCTGGGACCCTCCCCGAAAGCCCGCAGCAGATCTGCTTCCAGAGATCCTCCCTAGAAGCCAGCAGCAGATCTGCTTCCTGGGATCCTCCGTCAGAAGTCAGCACTTTATGGGACCCCTCTCGGAAGCCAGCAGTTGATCTGCTTCCTGGGATCCTCCGCTAGAAGCCAGCACTTTTTGGGACCCTTCTCGGAAGCCTGCAGCAGATCTGCTTCTTGGGATCCTCCGCCAGAAGTCAGAGCTTCCTGGAATCCTCCGCCAGAAGCCAGCAGCAGATCTGCGTCCAGAGTTCCTCCAGAAGTCAGCCATAAATCTGCTTCCTGGGACCCTCCCCGGAAGCCAGCAGTAGATCAGCTTCTAGGGTTCCTCTAGAAGTCCCGCATCAGAGACCTGCAACAGATCTGGTCCCAGAGTCCGGCAGCAAATCTGGTCCCCGAAGTTCCTTCAGAAGCCTAAGTCCGGCAGCAGGTCTGGTCCCCGGAATTTCCCTCGAGGCCAGCAGCAGGTCAGGTTCCCGGAATTCCTCCGGAATCCAGCAGTAGATCTGCTCCCCGAAGCCGAAGATCTGGTCCCTGTTGTTTCCCAAGGTCCTCCAAAGAAATCTGTCCCGGAAATTCATCCCGATCTTTGGCGAGAATCGAATCTCCCCATAGTTCCTCTAGAGTTCTATAGCAGATCTGGACACCAGAGTCCCTCCAACCTCTAGCTACCAGAGCAGGAATTGTCACTGCACCAGAAACCGCCAGCAGCGTACCAGCAACAAGTGTACCAGCAGAAGATGGACCAACGGGAATGTTCAGTACAGGGGTACAAACTCGAAGGTACCAGGATGGGGGCAGATCAGGACCTCCAGAATCTCTGGACCAGAGATCCCTAGACGTCGTGTTGGTGCTCCAGATGGAAATTCAGAAGCAAGTTGCAGAGAGACAATCTGGAGCCTACAGTAAACATAGACGCCAGGCTATACCCTGGATGCCTAGTATCCTGATGCTCTCTCTTAATGACCAGAATGGAGGCAGCATCAGGTAACACCGTATCTTGTAGTTCTGAGTTAAATTCCTCCTTGTTGCAGGAACTTTCAGCCAGCAGGAACCAGATTGACAAACTGAACCAGTGTCACTACAACTCCACTAACCAGCGACCCTGGGGGCAGACATCTGCAGGAGTGTCGTTAGGTGGGAATATATTTGGTACTATTTTGCATGTCTCTAACACTCTTGCAGGACCTGAAAGCCTGAAGGAGCCACCACCTGTTATCACGTGGGGGCAGGTCCAGTAAAATAAGCTCCACGAGTCAGGTTCTACCATTTACACCTCTATTTGTGCTAGAATAATTAACGTGACAACATGTGGATCAAAACTCTACCACCTAAAATACTCAAATGCGAAAAAGGCATGCCACAGAAACAAAAGGAGATCGCCTATACTCAGAAACACCGCCTGGTTGCTCTTATCATAACATCGTACATAGAAACTACACCGTAAGAAAAATTCTAGTGGATACAATAAATTCAGTCAACATGGGTAAGCTGAACCCGGAACGAACGGTGCTAAAAATTCAGAGTACACAGGTAATCTTCATCGTCAATTATTTGAATTTAATGAAACTAACATGGCATGTCTCGCTTTGTCCTACGATTACATGATAGGAAGCAGATCAAATCTAGCAAGTGGAAAACCAGAATGAGCGTCCTGCATGAACTATCAGAGCTCGCAAAGAAACAATTGAAATATAAGAATCGCTACACAATAACATCAATCAACACGCAATCCGCCAGGAGCTTGGATGCTTATTCCAATGGTCACCCTCACAGGGTAGCATCTCATATGGAGCTTCTAAAGCGAGTTTCATACCCAGTCTACATCTCTGAAAAAAATTCAAAACAAAGCAAAATACAAAAAGGCCAAGTCGCCAGGCATTCATAAACAAAAGTACAAACATGATAGAAGAGAGGTCCTCCTAACATGATTCTCTCCTCGACAGCAGCTACACCAGCTTTTCTACCTTGCTCTGTTTGACCTTCTCTTGCAGGAACTAGCTCTGGCTCAGGAACATCAGCAGCCTCAGCATCACTTTAGGGGAGATGACCTCTCCAGCAGCATTTTCCGACAGCTAGCCCAACCAGCAGCATTTTCGGGGAGCTAACCTCATCAGCACCCAGAACAAGGTCCCCAACACGCTGAGATCTAGTAGAATAAATAAGTCTCGACCACCTATCTTCTCTTAACTTCCAGGAGGCAGGAAGCAGGAGGAACCTGAAACGGAAATCCAGGAAGCAGGAGGAACCTGAAACGGAATTCCAGGGAGCAGGAAGTCGGAAGCAGGATGCATGAGGAAGTAGAGGCGAAACCTGAGGAGGCAGGAAAAATGACCAGATGAAAGGCAGGACCCAGAGTGAGCCAGACTTCTGCGTAGCCCATTTGTAGGAGCCATCAGCCAAAGGAAGCAGAATCAGGGAAACCCTAGTACCACCTCTGCTGTCCGAACCAGAATCAGGGAAACCCTAGTACCACATCTGCCTGTCTAAACTAGAACCAGAAGAGCCCTGGTCGCAGTACCTGAATCCCACACCCAGTCCCTGTATCTGATTCACCATGCCTGGTCCCAGCACCTGGTCCCTATTCGTATCGGCAACCAAGACATCTGTTTGTGTCATATTGGCACCCAGAATATTATCTCAAATAAGTCTCTGCATCCTGCAGAGACCAGGTACACATCACTTGAAAAATTGTTTCTTGCACTTGTTATAGCTTTCTGTAAATTGATTTCTTATTTTTAGTCTCATCATATCCATGTGGTAATTGACTACCTCCTGAAAGCCTATATGAGAAAACTAAAGTTATTAGGATAAATGACCAATGATGAGACTAAAGTTATTAGGATAAATGACCAATGAAAGCCTATATGAGAAAACTAAAGTTATTCCTCCTGAAAGACTAATGGAAAACTAAAGTCTGTATTTGACCATGTGATATGAGAGTTAGATTTTTGATGGAATTCTTATGATGGCAATGTTGTAGTCTCCTTGCAATTTGAGGTTCGCGTGATTAGGTGGTATAAGACTCACTTTGGTTTCGATTTGACGATGAGACTAATGGGATTAGTTTACCTTGGTGGAGTATTTCTATGGTTATTTTGGATTTGTTTTGGGCATTGTTCGTTCGGGGATTGTTCGTTTGTCATTTGAGCCTTACTTTACGGTATTGGGGATTGATAGCTAAGTTTGTGGAATGTTATTGTAAGTTTGGACCTTATATTTAATCCTTTGAGGAATCTTTCTATTGGAATTGGAATATTGTTGGGAAGTAGGATAGTGAATCTTGTGTAAACCGATCAGATGATTTGTGTGATGAACCCATTTATCTTATAGTTAGTGCTAATTATGGATTGGATAGTGCAACTTGTTGCTTGTGGGTTGGTTTCAAGCATGAATGCGTTTGGAAATATTGAATCTTGGTAAGGGTATAATATTGTTACTAGTTTCGACTTTGAATTTTGATTTTGTTCGGTGGAGGATATTGGTGGAAACATTTTGATTGAGAAATTGTTAAGTTATAATTGTAGAGGATAGGATTGTCTCAAGGATTAGCTTATAAGTAGACTTGTCGATGAGTGGTTCAGATGGCTCTTTGGATTAGTGTGGCCTCTGGTTGTTGCCCTGTTGATGTTCAGAGGACCTAGTAGGATGACTTTGTGGTTGGAAAATTGAGTGAATAACCTTTCTTGATGTACCGATCTTCCTAATTCCGATCTCCGACAATTGTCATTCTTGCTATTCTGGCTTGTTCCGTTGAGTTCGCCTTTTTGGAACTCATTTGACCTTTTGAGTAAAGCTTCTTGTTCGTTGACATCTTTATTGACTTCATCCCAAAATTCCACCTTTAGGAGTTCAATTCCTTCTTGTCTGTTGGGTGTGAGTTCCCTATCGCGACTTGCACTTCTCGTTCCCGAGTTGTTTTCCATCTTGCATAGATTCTATCTAGTTTGAGTAAACTTTTGGTTCATTATTTTAAATTTGGAGTTAAATCTACAAATTGACCTCTTTCTATAACATTTGAAAATGATTTCTCACTCTCTTTCAACATTGGTGTTCGATTTGATACCTAAGCTATTTCTCGTCTTGTGTAATTTCGGACCAATGTGAGTTAACTTTTCGATTCATTGTTAAAATTTGTATTATATTTGGAAAACTTGACTTCTGGTAAGGTTTGAAAAATGATTTAACATTTTTCTATAACAACTGCATTTGACTTTTCGCTTTCATTTTGTTTTGGCGTTGATTCGTTGTCAGGATTCGTTATTGGAGACGTCTGATAGCTAGTTCTGCACTTATCGGCGAATGATTTCGTATTTTGATTTGTCCTTGATTCGGAATGATAGCGCGCTTGTATGAATCAAGAGTTCTCTCATTCCCTTGATATGGACATCGTGCTTTTGAAAGTTTTCTTAAGCCCTTTTTGAAGGATCATCTTTTGAAATTCCAATTTGTTTTGAATGTTTTGATTTTCGCCCTTGGAAAGTTGAGTTCGTCCTTATTATATTTTCGTTTTGTACTTGCAAGTTTCGAGGACGAAACTTCTTAAAAGGAGGGATGATTGTAACACCACGTAATTTTGAAGACCTTTATTATATTTTAAAAGTAATATTTTAATCTATTTTAATTTAATATTAATTTATTTGAAATAAAATTTATTTGATAAAATATAATCTTATTTTATTTTGAAGAAATGTAATTATTTTTGATAGTTTAGAAATATTTAAAAGTGATTTAAACTATATTTAAACCTTTTCCTTTAATAAAATAGATTTCGGATAAAAGTCGTAAAATTGGGATTTTCCCATTTCTTACGGTCGTTGGGTAAACGAGTTTGGATTTTGGGTATATGAGTACTTAATCTTTTAGTAAAATCGTGTTTAAGAACTTTAATTTTCTCGGAAATCGCGTTCGACGAATATTTCTAATTTCCGTCGAAACGAACCAAAACGTAAACAATTGAAACTCACCCAAACACCCTACCCCAAACCATGCACCCTCCCATCCTCCATGGGTCTCCTCTTCATCTTTCATTTCCTCAATTCTCATTCTCTCTCTTCCCTTCATCAAACACCAAATTCATCTCAAAAATCCTCCTTACAATCCCTAAATCCACCATAAATCCTTCATTTCTCCACCAAATCTCATAAAAATTATATATTTGGAATCCTCTCTTCAATCCTCATCTACTAGTAAGCTTTATTTTCATTTCCCCCAATTTTGTTTTAAGGCTCATCTTTTAGGGTTTCGAATTTAAAGCTTAATAATTGTGTTTTTATTGTTCTTATAGGTGAAGAATTTGAAGATGAAGAGTAATTTTGGGTTTTAGAAGTTTTCTCAAGTTATTACTTGTCTCTTTGCTAGCTTAAGGTAACTATTCCGAGTTACTCGACGATTTAATGTCACATTAGTGTTGTTTATGATGTGTTGGATGCTTATGTGATTAATAACATGTTAACTTTAATTTCCACATGAATGGTTGTTGTTAAAGTTTGTTAAATATGTTATTTTTCACATGTTTAAGTGTTGAAACGGAATGAATATTGTTGGATTTTGCTTGAATATGTAAACTATTGATTTCCTCCCAAGTATACATGTGGAATTCCTTGTTAATTACATGTTCTTGTTCAATCGGATTGTAATGATAATATAAGATTGACTGGAGATGAAGATTTAGTCCGTATGTGTCGTGGTAATCAGGCCTTTGCCGCAGGCTCCGGCCACCACCGCAGGCTCCGGCCGACACCGCAGGCTTCGGCCACTATCGCAGGCTGCGGTTTAGGCCTGACCAGTTTTCGTAAAATGGCCATAACTTCTTCGTTACTTGTTTGTTTGAGGCTTATGACCTACCGTTAGAACCGTAAGAGGATAAGCTATCATCTCCAATTGGTTTCACCTTATTTAGATATTTAGAACTCAAGTTATGACCGTTTGAAGTTGACCCTTGTTATAGTCAAGTACTAAACTTGTTGTTATAGATTGGGTTTTGAGTTTCTTGTTGGGTATGCATCTTAACCTTGGTCCTAACACTTGTGTATGGTGTGTTGAGACTCTTTTATCATGGGAGTACTAATTTACCGTGATGTGGGCCAAAATGGGCCAAGACTCTGAGCTGGGTCAGATTGACCGAACGAGTTTGGTCAAACTAGGTTTAAACCGGTCAGCCTCGATTTGACCGATGACCCGTCGCGGGACTCGGGTCGAGGGTTTGTCTTTGAGGTGAGATTGGAAAATAATTGGATGTTTTATGTTAGGCCTTGATAATTGTAATTATCATTTCACATGTTGGGTGTTGGATGCTTTGGATGTCTTATGCTTGAGTCTTGTTGCCTCTTTGCCTTTTTAGCTTGTTCTCATGGATTATGGTACTGTTGGTTAGCTGGAATTCGGATTATTATTGATATTGGAGATATTGTTGGATTGTCAGCTGAATATGCTCTTGCGTAACCTTTCATATGCTAGGGTGTGTATGATCATTTGTGTGTGCAAGTTTGGACTCTTTGCCCCTCTTATGGTTAATTGGGTGTCCTACTTGTCTTGTGTGGAGTGGGCTAAAGTATTCAAGCTGGGACTAGGTCCTAGGTGAGTGTTTCGGCCTTCGTCATAGGTAGGCCATTATAGTCTTTGACGAGTGTATGTTTGCGACTTAATAGCCTTTGTGTCTTAGCTTGGTGGGCTTATATCCAAGTTAGGGCATGACCTCCTGACGTACTCTTAGAAGTATGTGGTCAGCTTAAGTACTAGCCAACCCTTTGGTGGACTCCTTAGGGGTACTCATGTGTGTGATCATGGGTCTTGGATGCGGTATTTTCCGCATGTCGCTAGGTCTGCGCAGGTTTAGGATTAGGGTGTTTACCTTACCTCGTGGTATAGACTCGAGTTACAGAGTGACTATTGACTGTACTAGGAACTTATGCCTGTCTCTAGATATATTGTCCTTTCTTGTTTGATGATTCTATGAATCATAGAAGGTGAGATGCAAGCCGGCTATGGTTGATAGAGTTTGGATTCCTGGATGTTATGTGATTCACATGATAGTGTAGTATGAGTCGGTCTAGTATTCACATGCTAAGACTATGTGTTGTTATATTGTTGTTCACATGATAAGCACGATTGTCTAGCATCTATATGCTAAGGCTATGTGTTATTCATATTCATATTTTTATGTTTACATGTTATATTAATTATGACATTTCGTGGCTGGGAGAACTCGGAGTTACTCCCCACTGACTGTGGCTTTCGTATTTGTATAAAATGTGAATGACAGGTAGGTGATGCATATATGGGGTACATGGACGAGCTAGCGAGCAAAGTAACCTTGGGACCTAGATTGGCTTTATTTTATTGTGACCGTTAAACACTTTTTATGTTATATACCTTTTAGGGACATATGTCTCCCTTTTTCATATTTGGGTTGTATAACTTTATTTCGCGACTTTAGCGATGTTTTATGTATGAAATTTATTTTAGACCTTGCATGTTTGACACCTTCCCATTTGGATATTTTTATAACAGGTTCAGGTTTCGTTTTCGGTTTTAAAAATTACAGGTTTTTACCCAAATGAACCTATTACAAACATATCCATGCAGTTTTTATCTACAATTATGTGTTTACTTTTCCGCAATGAATGAGGGTGTCACAGTTAATCTCAGTAATTCCATAGCTATGACGTAGAGCAAAAGGTGCACGCACGAATTTCAAACGTCTGGAACCACAAGGAACGCAACATTCCTTGTTAGTTAGAAACATCAAAGAAGGTATGCTCCATTTAGCTAACCCTAGAGATAAGATATTTTACGTCATGGGTAAAATAAGTTATCAAACAACCTGTCACCAGGAATATGAGATGTGCACCTGGAACCAGGACAGCCTCCTGGGTGTACCTGTGTGGAATCAAAACTCCAGAAATCAAAGGCAAATAACGCAAATATAACAAAAGGAGGGTCTAAAACCTAGACCCAGAACTACTTCAAGTTAAGGTGCCTGCTATCTATGACAGGCACCATCAAAGTTTGAAAACCTGCGTACCAGCAGGCACAAAACAAGCCAAAATAAAAAGAGAGTTTTTTACAAACTTGCGCCACACAGGGCCAAGTCCCCAGATAATTTAAACCAAAATTTTACGAGAAGTCAATCCTCTCAACAACTGCATCCTGACCAATGCTCTGCTCCCCGTGCTCCATCTGCTTCTCTGTTGCAGGTATCTGAACAGCCTCAGGAGTTGCAACAGCATCATCACCAGTCTACTCCGCCAGGATCTCCTCTACAGTCCCAGAGATAGCCCCAGAGATATCCATGGCGGTGAAATCAGGCTCCGGATTAGCAGCCTCAGCTTCAGGAGGGAATAGGGCGCTCAGATCCATACCATTGGGAAATGCACGGGCAAACTCGGCCAGCTCCTCCTCCAAGTTCCAAGATGTGTGCCTCCCCTCAGTGTAAGCACGGATGCAGTCAATCCGCCCCTCAAAAGCAGTGTAGGCTCCCACGTTTTTGGCTAGCTCAGCCATCTCTTCAGCACGGGCCTCTGCCTTTGTCAGCCCAGAAGTCAAAACGCAGTTAGCATCTTGCGTCCTCGCCAGCTGGTCTTTAGCTGCCTCCTTCTCCTTTTTGGCCGCATGAAGCTGCTCCCTCAGTTTGGCACAGGTAGCTGTAAGCTCCTTGTTCTTCCCCACGGAAGCCATGCACTCAACCTTGGCCCTCTGCAGCATCTTGCTGAGATAGAGGGATGATTGGAGAGCCTGCAATGAAGAAAACCATTAGTTAGGGAAGCACATGGGCAAAGGAAAAAAGGGGTCCAGTAAAAGAAGACTCACAAGGAAGGAATGTTCAGCAGCCAGGTCAGTCATCTCCTGGGGGGCAGTCGAATCAAATGCCCTAGAGCAAGCCGGAGTCAGGAGCCTCTCCAGTGCAGGCCAATAGTTGGCATGATCAGCATCCCCAAAGTTAGCAGGGAGGCGCAGCAGCAGCTCATCAGCACGGACGGGGGACCCAGGGGCACGTGATATTGGAGTCACTTCGATAGGTTCTGGAGCAGGCCTTGAGGTGGATCTCTTTCTTGAGGAAGCAGGAGAGGTGAAGGAATCAGCAGTTCTTTTCCTGGCTTGGCGCATCAGGATCTTAGAAGCAGAAGATCTAGCGTTTCCTATGAAGGAGCCAAGATACAAGAAGTCAGAATAAAGGGTAAATAGACATGGGAGCTAATGGAAATCAAAAGTGGGAACTAAACTCCAGACAAAGGCAAACGAAACCACAGAGACAGAGCATATAGTCATGGTTAACATTGCATTCACGACATATGATAGTCTACAGCATATTTAACCATCATATAGTCTGCCTCATACATTAGAGAGTCCATCCATTCACATGCATCGCACTACTAATGTTTTGCAGGTATCCCCTACATAGCAAGTGCACGGCAAACTTATGCTGAATGCTCCAACCACCAGATTCACCCTTGGTGACTAGATAACAGAATGGTAAGGACATGTGGGAAGTGCTTCCCAAGATTCACCGTCGGCTCCCAAAGATCGCCTTTCTCGTCCCCGTGTCGGTCGTCCGGTTTCCCGAGCGATCGTCGAATCCCAAAGATCATCGCCACCTGGTCCCCCGGGCGTCGATCGTCGGATCCCATCCTGTCCGCCACCTGGTCCCCAGAGTAAGGTATCTGCTCCCTGGCATCCACCATCAGGCTCGCAGCATCAGCCGTCTGGTTCCCAGAGCCAACTTCCAGACTCCCGAACCAGCCGTCTGATTCCCCGCACCAACCATCAGGACCCTCGACGTCAGCGATCAGGATCCTCGAGTCCACCAGTTCCGCCTGGAGTCCGCTTGCTGAAAAGTCTGCTAATAGGAGTCCACGAGTGTACATCAGTAAAAAAAATCAGCTTACATCTACTTCCCGATCAGCAGAACCAAGGAGTGCCAGAAATCACTCTACAAGGACAAAGAGAGTATGATTCAAAGAGAATCAAGCGGCCAGGGTACTGACTGCAGGTGCAGAGTAGAGATGCGGAATTATCTCAAGTATATCTAGCAGAGTCGATCCTAAGCAAGCACCCAAAGTGAATTCCAAAAACTTCTCCATCGAGCTTGAATGAATCTGTTCCCGATCATGTCATAGTAGGCTGTCTGCTCCTCCTTCCAGCAGAATAGCAGCATAATCCTGAAGGATAGCAACGGTTTATCGGTAGCAGAGTAGCGATAGTAAGCAGAGCTTGAAGAATCAATTCCCTCCTCAACAAATCTGAGAAGCGAAATTGGGGGCAACTGTTGGGGCCAAAATTACCGTATTTTGCCTGGGCTACGTGGCACGAGATAAGTGGGTTATTAATGAGCAATGGACCCATTACATACATGGGGAGTCGGGCCCATGAACCGAGCCAGGGAGGCAGGTCTGGAAGCAGGATAATTCGGAGAAGGACAACAGGTGGAGGAGAGTTTGACTTGGATTGAAACACTAATAAGATCTCGGTTAAAGTAAGGAAATCCTAATTATTGTCATATTCTGAATAAGGAAAGTCCAAACTCTACCTTGAGGAACAAGACAATTAAGTGGGGAATCCTAATAAACCCACTAGATTTATTCACTATAAATACAAGGAAGACAAACAAGAGAAGGGATCCATATTGACATACACACAAGACGGCGTGCACCATCCCAAACCTACGACAGAACAAGAAAACTAGCTAATGTGCATCACAAACACCATCCAATATTCCTTATAATCCTTATAATCATGAGGTAATGATTATCTAATCATGACCATGTCTCCACCAACATCACAATACAAATAACCAACGTATAAACAGTGCCAACCCACAAATATCCATTGACGTTCGACTTGCATGTCATCTGCACCACTAGATAAGTTATTCCTCATCAGATCTGGACAATTGTATATTGTAATTGTACTCCGATTATTAGATAGTGGACTATTGACGGGATTCCGACCCCCCCCCCCGGTTGTTTCCCACATCGGGTTTTCCGCGTCACCAAAATCTCTTGTGTCATTATTAGCTTATTTTGTCCTTTACTTTGCTTACCTCGTTACTCCATCTTAATTACATACATATTCCGTCACAAATCACATATAATTTAACCCCCCAATACGAGGCTAAAAAGAGCGGTCACTTAAACCCTAAATTGGTAGAAATTTACCAAAACAATGTATTTCATCATTTTTTCTTAAATCGAACTTTTTGATCAAACGAGACAATATAAATGGGATGGAGTATATGTTGGATGACTTACCATAACCTTCGCCTTGTCCACCTGTTGAAGCCGGACGTGCACCCATTCTTGCTTTTCTACTGTTTTTACGGCATATGAAACAACACATAACAAAACCAAGAACGAACAAACCAACTAATGCTCCAGCAACTATGCCTCCAATGATTAGCGGATTCGTTGATGTTACTTTCTTACTTGTTTCGGAAACTGAATAACATGATGCTTTTAAGGGTTAGGAAATCGAACTATCTAAAGCATTGTGTTAAAGTCTAAGAATAAAAATGATGGGATATTCTCTCGTGTACTCCTTCACTTTTTTCATTTTTTATGAATACCCTCTTTTCTTGCAAAAAAACTTTGACCGTCAATAACTCTTAGCTATAAGTTCAGAATACTATAATTTTTTTTTTCAAATTGACCGTCTTTAAGAGGTCTTCAATTTGAAAAAAAATTCACCGATCTCTCAATTCGTAGTAGGGAATTATGTTCGGTCAAAGTTTATTCGTTAAAAAAGTTTTGACCAACCATAACTACAAGCTATGGGTTCAAAATTCAAGCTTTTGACGAGATAATTGGTTTAAAAAAAATTGCCGTTTTCTGAACTCGTCACAGAAAACTATTGTCGGTCAAAGTTTTTTGTGAAAAACGAGGGGTACACCTTAGAGAATGAAAAAAGTTCAAGGCTGCACGAGAGAATATCCTAAAAGTAATTAAATGAAATTACTCACCTTGCTTCACGGGTGGAGGAGGATGAGACGATGATGGCAGATTACCCAAAAAGGGACCGGCCATATCATACCTTAATTGACAACTAGGCAAGAAAACCATTGCCCCTTCGTTCTCGCTGCAACAATCAGTTAATTCGGATAATGCAACTTTGAGACAAGCCGAGCATCCGGTACTATTAATATCAGAGGTGCACTGTGCATAACTATACAATCGTCCGGATGATGCCAAATTGGTTTCGCCTGAAGCAAAAGGTTGTGTGGCAGACGAAACATTCTTGATCAATTCCGTCAATGTACTTTTTAGTCTTGGACCAAATTCAGTTTGGTTTTTTGCTTTTTCCCCGGTTTGCCGACTGAACACTGGAGATGTCCCGTACCTAGACAAGATGTTACGGTTTGAAAACCGTACCATGCACTCTACGTACCATAAAATTGCTTCACCTTCGTTAGAAGGACACTCTCCTTGTATCTCGTTAGTCGCTTGCTTAACGCATAAGCTACAAAATTCGAGGCTAACATCAAATCGACATTGAAAAAGGCCATACACTTGTATGGAATCTTCACCAACTGTGGAACTATAGAATCTGCGAGAAGCGGCATTGGATGCTAGATTGTTGAGAACGGTTTTGAGGTTTTTCTCGTATACACTACCAACGGTGTAATTCAAATTTTTAGCCTCACAACTAAGATTTCCATATGTTGGTTTTAATTGTGCATGAACTGTAATAAAAATTTGAAAAAACAAAAACGATACTAAAACAAGCTCGATTCTTCCCATGGCGAACAAGTATGATGCCATTATCGAGTATTCGAGGTCATATATTTGATATATTTACAAGAAATTCAGTTGAAATTGTCTATTTTAATTTCTCCGAATGTCAACTACCATTCTTTGATAGTTTCTCTGTTTAAAAAATGTAATGGGTATCATCAACTTTAATTAGTTTGCTTGAGGCTAGAATTCTTCATATAAAATTATGATTATGACAAATTGACATAAATAGAGTAAATTATTGAACAAGGTGATGCTTATGACCAGGGTTCAAATCTTGTCAACATCAAAATTGTCTCATATCACAGTTTTAATTAACTCGAAAGTTGAACATATAAAGGCAAGACAAGATTTGGAAGTTCCTAAACAAATAAACCTACACCTAGTACGCCTTTAAAACCACTCGCTTTCTTTTTTAATACAAGTGTATTTTGATACAAGGTACTACTTGACCACTTGAGTAGTTACATACTACTTAGTCGCTTACCTACAAATATTGCTGACTAAAAATAAAAAATCAGTTGATACGGTCGATGTACCATGTCACTTTATACCCTTACGACATAGGAATATACATTTCATTTCATTTTTAGAAAACATTTTTTTTTGGGTAAAAAAGGAGCTTAAATTGAAACATCGAGTTTACAAAACGAGTACACAGGTCAAGGAGGGGGGTCGGTGAGAGCTCGATAGAACCCATCGAGTCTAAATTACAAGAAGACATGTCTAAATTACAAAGGTTTTCAACAAAAGAAGGAACATCATTCCAAATAAAGTTTCCGTGATTAGAGCCTCCTATCTGTAGAAGATAGTTTTGCAAGGGCATTGGCACGCCTAGGCACAAAGACGATCTTCAAAGATTGTGAAACCTGTTTTTGTTAATTAAAATTTTCTGATTAACTAGTTAATTTTCTGATACACCCATTTTTTCAAAGAATTTAAAAAGCAAACATCATTAACGTTAATGAATGGCTAGAGACTCAAGTTTAAATCTTCGTAATTGATTAAATCTCGGCAGTTTAAATCTTCAATTTGATACAAAATAAATTCAACAACAATGGGCTCATAAAACACAAGGAAACACAGCTCGAATCAGTTTTGAAGCGGAAAATGATTTCAATAATACAAATTTTGTAAGGTGACGAAAGCATTGACAATCATGCCAAATTAAGTAGGTTACCAATCATCTTGGTGTTGGGTCCATGTCTTGAGTGACAGACATGACAGAAAACTGATCAGTATCACTTTGTTGATCGCCACTATAAGCCATAGGCATGTTGAATTGAGGGAAGGACATCGCCGGAGTTGATCCCAATGCAAAATCCACAGGCATGTTGAATTGAGGGAAGGACATTGCTGGTGTTGATGGCAATGGAAGATCATCCGAGCTAGTTAGCATGACGGCCACTTTAGCCATTGTTGGTCGTTCCTCTGCATTTGCTTGTAGACATAGCAATCCTATTTGAACGCACCTAATCACTTCGTCGCTTGAACACTTGTTGTGCAATATAGGGTCTGTTAACTCTAAGGAGCGTTTCTGATTCCACAATCGCCATGCCTTGTAACAAAAACAAAATCTTCTTAATAGGTGTCATGTATCGTTAGATATACAATATGGCATGAAGGTCATGTGAGCTTACATGAACAGGGAGATCCTTCTTTTGTAGCAACTCGTAAAATCTTACGTTGTTCTGGCCACTCAGAATCTCCAAAAGCATGATTCCAAAACTATAGACATCGGATTTGTCTGAGTATTCGCCTGTCGTCATGTATTCTGGTGCCATATATCCTCTGCACACAATTTAGTGAGCCAATCTATTTACTCTATCCTTACAAAGATCGATGAGCTAAAACATTGACGAAGACGATAGTTAAAAGCATTGAGTATTTGAGTTTCACAACATACATTGTTCCACAAATGTGCTTTGTGCTCCCAAATTTTTGAGCACCATCAAAGAGTTTGGCTAAGCCAAAGTCAGCTATCTTGGCATTCATTTCCGTATCCAATAAAATGTTACCAGGTTTGAGGTCACGATGTATGATAGTGAGTGGGGAATCTTCGTGAAGGTATTGGAGGCCTCGAGCAATTCCTTTTATAATTTTGTACCTTAATATCCAATCCAAAAGGTGACTCTTATTGGGATCTAACGTACAAGGAAGAGATGTCAGACATCAGAAAACAATCTCATAACAAAAACATTAAAGAAAATGACGAAATCATTATACTCTTTCCGGATCAAGAGAGACCGATAATATATCGTCTTGTAACTTTGTAAATGTCAAAATCACACTTGTGACTATCAATGTAGCTAATTATAGATTTAAAGATAAATATTTACCAAACAAGAATCTATCCAAGCTTCCATTAGACATAAACTCGTAGACGAGCAGTTTCTCGTCTCCTTCTAAGCAGAATCCCAAGAGCTTGACAAGATTTCGATGTCGAAGCTTTGCCAAAAGGCTGGCCTCGGCCATGAATTCATTGCTACCTTGTTCTGAAGTGCTTTTGGAGAGCCTCTTAATGGCTAATTGTTCTCCATTTTCAAGAGTTCCCTATTTTGATTCATTTAAAAGCTATCAATAATAATGATGAATGATGATTGATCTAATATGCCGTAAAGGCGACAACGTGTAGAGTATAAAAAGCTACATTATAAACAGTACCAAAACCTCCTTCACCTAGCCTCGTCTCAGCCGAGAAATCTCTTGTTGCACTCTTCAGAGTGCTGAAATCATATTGCACAAATTTTGTGTCTCCAAAACCTTCCGTGTTGCCGACTATTGAATCAAAAGAATTGCAGTTAGGCCTTAATTTATAAAAGCATGTTTGTGTTATGTATGTATGATAAGTAGTAATTTAGCGTCATTTTACCCATGCTTTTATCTTGTGTTTGACTCGATTTTGTGTGCTTTAAATGTTAAAAAGCTCATTTTGTTAATTAATTAGGAGTAATTAGTTTTATTACATTTATCGGGAATAATTGTTTTATCTCAAGTATATGGTAAGTCCTCTCATATTTTTCGTATTTGTAGGTACCGAACAAGTGAGAGCGGGTGAATAAGACGGTGTCAAACGATAATAAAAGAAGATTGAGGTCAACGGTTGACCATTCCCAAATAATTCACGGGAAATTCATGACATTTTTGTTCATCTTCAATGGGTGCACTAAAAATGCATCTTGACAGTGGATACCAAAATCACTTCATCAAACCGATTGCTAGATTTGCCAATGTCTGCTACTCTCCGTATTTCAATTCTCCACTCATCATCAACATACATCTACATTCTACACCATTAATAGACCACCATTGCCGAACACCACCATTTACGTCACCTTCATTCGCATTCATCACCATCACCTCCATAAATCAACCAACCCAATCCGACATCAACAACAACAAGCAGCAGCCCAGAAATCACCACCATCTCCACCTCATTTCATGCCACCACGGACCACCATGGTTCCTCCGTTGGCCACCTGAACCATCACCATCAGCTCCCCTGCACTTCGTCACCATCAACCCGCATCAACCTGCTCCTCTGCATCCACCGCCACCAACAATCATAGCAGCGGCCGAGCATCGCCTCCGTCGTACAACAACAGCAGCAGCAACCTGGAATCAAGATCACGAACCACCATGTATCTCCCCTCTGTTTTCCGTACACCAATCGACCACCATGGGCGAGTTCAGTTGCAGCCCGACATCTGACTACGAGCTTCGTATTGCCGGGTCTTTAATTGATCGAGTCCGGGTTGCTATATTTGAAGAGAAGACATAAGTGAAATGACAAAGCTGCCCTTGGAATCACTATTTCTGTTGAGTTTAAGTGAGGGGCAGTTTCGTACTTTTACATTTTGTGTTGAGGGATATAAAATGCAAGAAATCAGAAAACAAAGAAAAAAAACCCTCATAAATTTTGGACGCAGCCTTCATTTTTTAGAAGAGAACGAGTAGCTTTGGCTAGTAGTAGTTAGAGAATATAACACCATTATTTCCTCATATTGTTATCTCATAATTAATTTAGAGTAGAAATTAGTTCAAAGTTTCCATCTTTTGCAATCCTATTTGAAGATCTATGTTCATTTTTCCATTTAATGCAAATTTGGTATTAATTCTTCCCTCTCTTTCTTATTGTTATTGTTATTTTCATTATTATTATGTTTTAGTTAGTTTAGTCACTTAAATTAATCAAAGTTTTAGTTTTTATTAATCTTACCATGTTTAGTGTAGTTTATTAGTCATTCTATTAGATTAAAGTTACAATCTTTATTATTAATTATGCTTAATTTTATGTTTAGAATAATTATAAATGTATCTTATGTTAGATTAAATATGATTAGTGAGTAGTCTTCTACTAGGACTCGGTTTGACCCGACATGAGTAATTTCGCTAATTGATTCTCATAAAGGCTAGCTAATTGTTGGGGGAAATTGGTAAGGGTAGTTTAGAGGAATGATTTGGTTTATGGATTGATTTTGGGTAGTGTCGATTTGTAACCCTTGTCCACCAACGAGAGTTGGTTAGGTTGTAAATTGGGTATCCGGAAGTTGGTCTTATCACTAACCTAGGTTGAGACCGAAAGGGAGAACCAAGGGAGGGTACCTCTAGGCTAGCGTTTGAAATCGACCTCCGAGAGGAGGAGTGGGATGACCCGGAATACGATGAGTGCTTAGTGACCTTGACCAAGTTCTTGACCTCCTTGGAAATGTGCATGTTTTTGGGGTCGTTGGGTGTTGAGTTAGGGATTCCGACCTTCGAACCCGAGAGGGGGGTTGGTGGGTAGTGCTAGTGTCCTACTTCGAACCCGAGAGGGGGGTCTTAGGCGAATTAGAGCCATCTCCTCCTTGCCCGTTTACCTAAACGATTAGCCTAGGGAATCAATATGTAGAATTACGAATTGTTGTGGGAGTACCGAGTTCTTGGCCTTTTAATTATTTGATTAACTCTTAATCTATTTTAGCTTGTCTTTACTTCTCTTGTTTATTTGCATTCCATTTTGCTAGCTTAGTTGTTAGAATTTTATAATTACCTTGTTATTGTTCACGTAGCTAACTTATAATTTGAGACAAAACTAATACTCAAACCTTGATCTCCTTGTGGTTCGACCTCGACTACCCTTGCTAGTTGAGTTAAATTGTTTGATCGGGTACGACGACCTCTACCCGCTTATCAAAATGGCGCCGTTGCCGGGGAGATTAACGGATTGATATTAGTTGAGTTTTAGATTTGTTAGGCTACGTATTTGTTACTTGAAACTTGTTGCATGTTACTTAAGTGTCGCATTACTTGTTTTCTTGTGACTTGTCTCTTATTTGTCACTTCTTTGAGCACACATGGCAATGTCTTGCATACGCGATTATTGTAGACCAAACCTTACTCATATTAACCGACCTATTAATATTGGGGTGGTGGAAGTTGATTATGAGTTTGATATAGGTCTTATTGAGTTGATTCGGCAAGATGTCTTTTGTGGTTTAGATAGTGATGAAGCAATTGACCATTTAGAGACTTTTGAGGCAAATTGTGACCTTGTTAAGAAGGAGGGATTATCGGACCAAACCATTAAACTCTTACTTTTTCCCTTTAGTCTTAAGGGTGAAGCTAAGAGATGGTTACGCTTACACCCTTCTAGCACCTTTTGCACTTGGGATGACTTAGCTCAAGCCTTTTTAAACAAGTTTTACCCTCCCTCTAAAACCGCCTTTAGGAAACGTGAAATTTATAATTTCCAACAAGGTGAGTTTGAGACTTTGAGTGAGACTTGGGATAGGTTTAAGGGTTTGTTGAGATCTTGTCCCCACCATGGTATTTCACCTTGCCAATTCATGCTTATTTTCTTTGATAATTTGCTTCCTTCTCTTAAAAACTTTGTGACTATATCATCCGGAGTTGGGGCATTTGATAAGTTAAGTGTTGATAAGGCTAAGGATTTAATTGAGAACATGGCTCGTGTTGATGAGGATCGGAATTCTATTTGGGCTACATTTAAGAGAGGACCACGAAGTAGTGTTAAACGTAATGATTATTCTTTGTTTGATGCTATAAGTGGAAATGTGGACTTCTCTTCTCCTATGGATGTGCCTTATGTTCATGATCACCATGTTCCTCCTTCCCCCATGGATGTGGAATCTATGCATGAGTTAACATTGTCTTATGAATCTTGTGGTGATGACCCTAATGCTTGCCTTTCTTATGTATCTCCACCACTTGTGAATTTGAATGTGATGAATGATGTTGATGATGATATGCATGCCTTTGAACCTTCTTGTGAACCATCTAACCCTTTTCCAAGAGAGCTTTCACACCCCTTATTCCAATCTACATCGTACTTAGTGAATGTTGATGATTGTGAGTTGGAGAGGGTGAAATTTGATGATGATGATGATGATGATTGGTTGAATGAGCCAAATAATGTTCTTAGTGAAAGTTTTGAGGAATTAGGTTTGTGTGAGTTTGAGAGAGTATCTTTTGAGGTGGACCATGAGGTAGTGGAGAAGGAGTTGATTAAAGAATGTGTTGAAGAGCCTATTTTGGAGAAATTTGATGTTTTCCTCCTTGTTGATGATAAATTCCTTGAACCCATTGATTCTTTAGACCTCATTTCTCTTACCCCTTTGCTTGAGATCATGATTGTTGATGAGGAGTATGAAGCTCCTATATTTGATAAAGCTTACATGGGTGAATTGTTTGAAACCTCTTTTCTTGATAAATTTAATGAATATGATGTGTCATTTAATCTCTTTGAGGATCATGTGTTTGAAAAAGTTAAGAAAGTAAGAGTGAGGGACAAGGTGACTAATCGAGTCTCCTATGTTGTTGATTGTCCCTTAGTTGTTGGTTTTGATCATTCTCCTCCAATGAAGGAGGAAATATTTTATGTGGTTGAGTTTGAAAATGATGAGGAGAATGATCAAAACCAAGGAATTTGGAAAGATTTGAGCTTCTTTGACAAGATAAAGGCAATGAGTGGCCTTGGCCATAGATTTTGGGATCCCGGATAGTTTTGGGACCAAACTTAGGTTTGGCGGTTTCCTTAAAACCGCGCTTCTTGGGAGGCAACCCAAGCTTTTTATGCATTCTTTTTCCTTTTGATAAATTTTTCTAAAAATCCAAAAACATGTTCTTTTCTTTGAAAAAAAAAAAAAAAATTGAAAAACCAAAAACATGCATTTAATTTCAATTTCCTCTACACATTTGTTTCTTTTGAAACAGTAAATAAATAAGTGTGGGGAGGAAATTCTATTAATTAAAAATACAAAAATATGCCTTTTATTTTTCTTATTTTTTCCCTACATTTCGTTCCAATCGAGGACGATGTAAATTTTAAGTGTAGGGAGGAAAATATCCATCTTGTGTATATTTGTTTATATTTGTATATATTTACTTGTTAATTTGAGAAAATTACAAAAAATACCTAAAAATTGAAAAATTTCAAAAATTTCAAAATTTTTGCATTGTTTATATTATATATATTGCATTTGTCCTAACCATTTTGATAGGCAACACATGAATCATCGGAGAAGACGCTTGGTAAAATTCTTCCAATCCTTTCTCCTTTATCCTTCCTTTTCTTTTTGTATATATAAGCATGGAGGAGGACGGGATATGTGATGTGGGTGTTCCCTTTGGGAACCGTTTTGGATATGCTTGTGTTGTTGGTGTGCTGTTAGAACTAGATATTGTATGCATTTAGACTAGATATGTATATATGTGTTCACTATTGCATTCACATAGCTTGTTCATATGTGTAGTTTGCATTCATACACTTTGCATCGTGTTTGTAAATAGTGGCATAGATGGTCTAAATGTGGAGGGTATATGTCGTCAATGATGATAATTGTTTTGCCCGTGTCATTTCCCTCTTGATAGCTCGTGCCTTTTGATGACACATGTTAGGGTTTTTGCTTGCAAAAACCCGGAAGTCTAGCTTAACAACCAAGTAACGACCACCTTGTGAGACCGTACTAGGCCCGAGACTTGACCTAGGCTCGACATAGCTACTAAAATGTGAGGATAGAGCCTCCTTACGGCCGGACCATCAAACCGGCCCCGTAGGTATTTGAGAGTAGTTCTCCTTACGTGGTATGTTATGTCAAAACGCATAAGTATGGTTCTCATTCCTTACCGTAGAAATGTCGATGTGCTTATTGAGACATATTTGTTCAAATAAAGTAACCTCACAATAGCCAAATAAGCTTATTTTTCACCCATTTGATCATCTTTCCCTTTTGTTTACCCAATTTGTGCCTAAGCCTTGTCATTTGAATTGCCAATAAAATAACTACATCCCATAAACAACTCACCTTGGTTGAGTAGTTCGTCATTGTGGTTCTTTTGTGGAGTATATTTGGGTTAAAATTTTGGCTCACCTTGAGGTGTATGATCTTAATGCCACATGAGTGAAATGCAACTTTGGCTACTTTTGTTTAATAAGAGGTGAACAAGTCGTGAAAAATGCAAGAAAGAAAATCAAATAGAAAAGAAAAAAAAATGAAGAAGAAAAACAAATAGAAAATGAGAAAAATGAAATGAAAAACAAAAAGAAAAGAATGTATATTTTGTGCCAAATAAAGGGTTGATGGATTTGCAATTGATCTTGTTTTGAAAAGAATGAAATGAATGGATAGAGATGGCAATCTTTGCCAAATTTTTGTGGAGGAATTCATTTGCATTGGTCGAGTTTAGCGGATTGGTTAGATGTGACGACTACTTAACCGATAGCCTCACATGTCTTAAAACGGTGCTTGCACCAACCCCTTTTCACCAAACCCGAGCCCCTTTACAGCCCGGTTGTCTCTCTTGTATGTGCATCATTTGACATTTCTCTTGCGGATATTGGATATAGTACCATATTAGATTGCGGGCATGCTTCGCAAGTCGAGTTAGGAGAGTGATTTTGGTTACTTTTTGTCACAAAAATCACCCCGTTCTTTCATTTGAGTGACTAGTGAAACCCGTGAGAGTCGGGCTTTGGTCTCCTTTTGGTCAAAGGTTTGATATGGAGTCGAATCTTGTGTGTGTCGTGTCATTCTTGGGAGTATAGCTAAGTACTTCCCCTTTCCCGCCAAGAATTTGTTTCTTTGGCACCCCGTGTTGTCAATGTTGGCTACTTGAGCTAGAATTAGGGGATAGACACCTTGGTAAGACCCGGAGACGACACCCTCCACTAATGACTCTCTTTGTTCAATTTTTGAAAGAAAAACGGCCGCTTAGATGAGGAAAGCGGTTTGACTTTTTGTAGATGCATCCATTGCTTATTTGTGTGCTTAATGTAGGATGTGTCGCAATTTTCCGCAAGCCCCCACTTGCCTTGCAAGAGAGCACATACCTCATTGTGTTTCGTTGTGAGTTGAAGGGACGGAGAAGGCCCGTTAATTGCCTCTCATCGGCTATTAGTAGTTTAGTTAGCCATTTTAATTTAAGGGTCTTAGTTTAATTAATGAGCTTACTCGAGGACGAGTAAGGTTTAAGTGTGGGGAGGTTTGATAAGTAGTAATTTAGCGTCATTTTACCCATGCTTTTATCTTGTGTTTGACTCGATTTTGTGTGCTTTAAATGTTAAAAAGCTCATTTTGTTAATTAATTAGGAGTAATTAGTTTTATTACATTTATCGGGAATAATTGTTTTATCTCAAGTATATGGTAAGTCCTCTCATATTTTTCGTATTTGTAGGTACCGAACAAGTGAGAGCGGGTGAATAAGACGGTGTCAAACGATAATAAAAGAAGATTGAGGTCAACGGTTGACCATTCCCAAATAATTCACGGGAAATTCATGACATTTTTGTTCATCTTCAATGGGTGCACTAAAAATGCATCTTGACAGTGGATACCAAAATCACTTCATCAAACCGATTGCTAGATTTGCCAATGTCTGCTACTCTCCGTATTTCAATTCTCCACTCATCATCAACATACATCTACATTCTACACCATTAATAGACCACCATTGCCGAACACCACCATTTACGTCACCTTCATTCGCATTCATCACCATCACCTCCATAAATCAACCAACCCAATCCGACATCAACAACAACAAGCAGCAGCCCAGAAATCACCACCATCTCCACCTCATTTCATGCCACCACGGACCACCATGGTTCCTCCGTTGGCCACCTGAACCATCACCATCAGCTCCCCTGCACTTCGTCACCATCAACCCGCATCAACCTGCTCCTCTGCATCCACCGCCACCAACAATCATAGCAGCGGCCGAGCATCGCCTCCGTCGTACAACAACAGCAGCAGCAACCTGGAATCAAGATCACGAACCACCATGTATCTCCCCTCTGTTTTCCGTACACCAATCGACCACCATGGGCGAGTTCAGTTGCAGCCCGACATCTGACTACGAGCTTCGTATTGCCGGGTCTTTAATTGATCGAGTCCGGGTTGCTATATTTGAAGAGAAGACATAAGTGAAATGACAAAGCTGCCCTTGGAATCACTATTTCTGTTGAGTTTAAGTGAGGGGCAGTTTCGTACTTTTACATTTTGTGTTGAGGGATATAAAATGCAAGAAATCAGAAAACAAAGAAAAAAAACCCTCATAAATTTTGGACGCAGCCTTCATTTTTTAGAAGAGAACGAGTAGCTTTGGCTAGTAGTAGTTAGAGAATATAACACCATTATTTCCTCATATTGTTATCTCATAATTAATTTAGAGTAGAAATTAGTTCAAAGTTTCCATCTTTTGCAATCCTATTTGAAGATCTATGTTCATTTTTCCATTTAATGCAAATTTGGTATTAATTCTTCCCTCTCTTTCTTATTGTTATTGTTATTTTCATTATTATTATGTTTTAGTTAGTTTAGTCACTTAAATTAATCAAAGTTTTAGTTTTTATTAATCTTACCATGTTTAGTGTAGTTTATTAGTCATTCTATTAGATTAAAGTTACAATCTTTATTATTAATTATGCTTAATTTTATGTTTAGAATAATTATAAATGTATCTTATGTTAGATTAAATATGATTAGTGAGTAGTCTTCTACTAGGACTCGGTTTGACCCGACATGAGTAATTTCGCTAATTGATTCTCATAAAGGCTAATTGTTGGGGGAAATTGGTAAGGGTAGTTTAGAGGAATGATTTGGTTTATGGATTGATTTTGGGTAGTGTCGATTTGTAACCCTTGTCCACCAACGAGAGTTGGTTAGGTTGTAAATTGGGTATCCGGAAGTTGGTCTTATCACTAACCTAGGTTGAGACCGAAAGGGAGAACCAAGGGAGGGTACCTCTAGGCTAGCGTTTGAAATCGACCTCCGAGAGGAGGAGTGGGATGACCCGGAATACGATGAGTGCTTAGTGACCTTGACCAAGTTCTTGACCTCCTTGGAAATGTGCATGTTTTTGGGGTCGTTGGGTGTTGAGTTAGGGATTCCGACCTTCGAACCCGAGAGGGGGGTTGGTGGGTAGTGCTAGTGTCCTACTTCGAACCCGAGAGGGGGGTCTTAGGCGAATTAGAGCCATCTCCTCCTTGCCCGTTTACCTAAACGATTAGCCTAGGGAATCAATATGTAGAATTACGAATTGTTGTGGGAGTACCGAGTTCTTGGCCTTTTAATTATTTGATTAACTCTTAATCTATTTTAGCTTGTCTTTACTTCTCTTGTTTATTTGCATTCCATTTTGCTAGCTTAGTTGTTAGAATTTTATAATTACCTTGTTATTGTTCACGTAGCTAACTTATAATTTGAGACAAAACTAATACTCAAACCTTGATCTCCTTGTGGTTCGACCTCGACTACCCTTGCTAGTTGAGTTAAATTGTTTGATCGGGTACGACGACCTCTACCCGCTTATCAATGTAAGAGGATGGTACCGAGTTTCACAAACAGTAATGTGAATTACTAAGTGATAGGAGTAATTGTTGGATATTTTGATGAATTACCAAGTTACAAAACAAAGCAAAACCAAAAAAAAATGATGTTGACGTATAAAATCCCAATATTGATGAGTTTTTTATTTATTTTGAAAATTATGAGACATTATATAGCTTTAATTTATTGAATTTTGCTATTTGTTGATTTTTGCGATTTCAATTTTTTTATTTTTTAACTAAAGAGCGAAGTTTTTTGCTTCGATATCTTGCCTTTGTCCCGGTAGCTTGTAGGAAACGTTCGCATAATTAGGAGATTTTACTCGTTGGTGTCAATTAGGCGGCCTGTGGACTTTTGTTGCTCTTCATGGCGCTTTCGAACTAATAGGTTTTATGTTACGCCAATTCGAACTTGCTCGATCTGTTCAATTGCGCCCTTATAATGCAATCGCATTCTCTGGCCCAATTGCTGTTTTTGTTTCTGTATTCCTAATTTATCCACTAGGCTAGTCTGGTTGGTTCTTTGCGCCTAGTTTTGGTGTAGCAGTCATATTCCGATTCATCCTCTTTTTTCAAGGGTTTCATAATTGGACGCTGAACCCTTTTCATATGATGGGGGTTGCTGGTGTATTGGGCGCCGCTCTGCTATATATGCGCTACTCATGGTGCTACCGTAGAAAATACTTTATTGTCATTGTTACAAGAATGTAATTAAGTGCATTGATCTATTTATTTTCGGTCAGTCGAGGCATTATCTCTAGTTTCATATTAATTAATGATTAATGATATAATTTCATGAAGTCGGGTTTTTGGCTTACCGATACCATCGCGAACCCCACTTGGTGATGTTGGAGGTACACCACGGCTCTCTTCTTTAGGCTTTTTACGGCATAGACATATCCACACAACAACCAATAATCCAACCGATACACAAGCAGCTATCACGGCAATGATTGCCACCTTTGTTGATGATTTCTTGCTTGTTCCTGAACAACCAATAATCCAACCGATACATAAGCAGCATATCGTGATCCTAATAATTTTACTAGTGTACTACTTTCTTTAAAAAGCCATATTAATTAAATTATTTACCTTGATTGATTGGCAGGGGAGGAGGCGGAGCAATGGACAAGGGAGGAGGCGGAGATAGTCGACCAGTCAAAAAATACTCCGAGCCAAACCTTATCTTACAGCTGGGAAAGTACTAAACCGCCCCGGCAAAAGCAGTATACCACCTAATAATTTCGGGTAAAATTGTGTTGAGACAGCTAGTGCACCCAAAAGAATCAATATCGGAGGTGCACTGTACGTAGCTATAGAATTGATTTGCCGATGTCGTATCCGTCTTAGCTGCTGATGCAAAATGCGGTGAGGCAAATGACGCTTCCTCGATCAACCTTTTCATTGTGCTTTCAAATATTGGTATAAAGTCACTGGTGCGTGATGCAAAGTCTCCGTTTCTTCGAATGTATTTAGGTGATGTCTCGGACAAAGAAATGAAATTGCGATTTGAATAGCGTACCATACAGTTATCATAGTCCCATAATATAGCTTCACCTTTGAAAGGGCAGCTTTGTACTAATAACCTAGTCGATTCTCTGAGGCATATCCAGCAATCAAATTCCGGAATGTCCTCCCGACATTGGAAGAGGCCGTACACTTGGTTGGGAGCAACACCGGTTGAGGTATTATAGAACTTGAGATTTGAGGTTTCGAGAACGAGATTTTCAAGAGTGAGATTGAGGTTCCTATCATATACATCGTCCTTCTTGTAAACAAAATCGTCTTTGTCGCATCTAAAATTTTGTGCATATGTTATATGGCAAACTATAAATGATACTAATACAACCAAAATTATTCTTTTCATGATGAGGAAATAGTATTGCCAATATGTGATTTCGATTAAATATTTTTACAATGGAATTATTATGGTTGGAATTATAGTATGAATGCAACTTGTCTATTTTCCTCCATTGTTTGAAAATTTCCATGTTTTAGCAAAGTCTAATGTAATTGGTGTTGTTAAGGTTAGTTTCCTTCACGTTCGACTTCATCGTACAAGACTACTCTCTACACTCCTTGAAGATGGAAAAGCCTTTGTCAATGATACATCCTCGTCTCAATCGTTTACTCCCTTTGTCGCGTTCATTTATTTACCTTTTGTTATGGAACGAAGACCAAGAAAAGAACAGGGGGAATTTATTAGACGACAAGTGGACCAAATTGAATGTGAATGAACAAATTGCTCATCAAAGGCATTCCTAAAATAGATATGTAAACAATTGATTGGCAGACCCTAAAATGAGATAGGTAAACAAATGACCGGCGCGGAAGGAGTATTGTTTTTGGCACCAAGATCAAGGAAATATGTGAGAATTTTTTTGCAGACAAATATCTCATCTCCCACTTGCACACGGAGAGACCCACAAAAATATGTCAAAAATGGAAATAGATAACACCATTGACCGGGACGGAAAGTATTTACTTTTGATTAAAATATCCCTTACAAGCAATAAAAAAAAGTAAACAAATAAATGGGACGGAGGGTATAATATACAACTGTCTAATACTCCGTACATTGCATAACTTAGGCCCTGTTCTTTCTGGCTTTTTAGAGCTGAACTGAATGGAGCTGAACTGAACTGAGCTGAGCTGAACTGAATAGAGCTGAACTGAACTGAACTGAATGGAGCTGAGCTGAATTGAACTAAGCTGAATTGAACTGAAATAATATTAATATTAATATTAATATTAATATTAATATTAATACTAAATATAATAAATAATAATAATCAATCAATATCTATCTATCTATATTATTAAAGGAAGCTTTTTTCGAGCGATTATAGAGACTCCAACTTTTACCGACTACCTATTTAATATATTAAATAGTTATGGGATTAAGTTATACTCTCATTTAAATCTATAACTAACGTTTCAAAGCAAATTAGTAGAGTCTCAGTAGGACTTTGTCACTTGGCCAGAAAAAACTAAACTAAGAGATTGACTTTGAGGGTACCAGAATTTAACTAGGATGGAAACACCGCTAACCTATATAAATAGTATTGGCTTCATGGTTTAATCTTGTCATTGATTGATTTTATTATAGACGGATTAATATATTTGCATATAAGTACGTTGATACTTAAAGATCGAAGGATTGCGGAACAAACCTTTTGCCAAGCAAATGCAAGTGTGTGCCATGTTAGTAGTTGGTCTAAGCTTGGATTTAGTGAGGCAGATTTCGGGTTGGGGAAACCGAATTGGATCGTCCCAACATATAATGGAAAACTTCCGATGTTTAGGAGTTACATCTTCTTTATTGATTATTATGTTGATTTAAATGATGACGGAATTGAAGGGTGGTCTTTCTTGGAGGAGAAAGAGATGCAAGTCTTGGAGACTAAATCCACGGTTCCTTAAATTTGCTTCCTCTTATTAATTATTGAATTGAAATGTCTTTTTAATCCAGTATAGTATAATCAGTTACTCAAAAGGCAACAAGGCAAAACAAGGCTGCCAATCTACCATGAGAAGTTCCGAAGTTGGATATTAATGAAGAAGGATTTATCAAGTCTATCTTATAGTTCAAAGGAATGGAAGCTAATATTGGTCTTATTTACATGATCAAGAAAAGTTCATTATATCTACAAGTTTATGAGGATGAAATTTGACTACAAATATGTGGATTTTGTTAAGTATCTTAATGTGAATATTTTTTTTTGGCAGCCTTAATGTGAATATGACTATTGGTATTCTATTACTCCAACTTATCATCAACTTAGCTCGGTAAACTATTCATCACAACTTCTTCTTCCCAGTTTGCTAATAGGGAGTATTGTATGTTGTAGTTCCCTTCAAATAGAAGACTACTAAATTAAAAATTGTAAACGTACGTAATTGTTGGACCTTTAGTCCTAATTAATTGTTTTGATAATGACAGTAATGATTTGTATGTGGACTTAATATATAAACATATGCGTGTAATTGTGTGCTTAAGTCTTTATTTAGAAAGGAACAATTACAATGACGCAAGCTTGAAGTTTGGACCAAGGAGGTACAACTTCAAATACATTTGATCGATGCATTCAAGCAAGATCATTATTGGAAATCAACCACGAGACTCAAGATGAGAGACTTGTGAAGAGACGATTCGTTTACTGAAGATCTACTGAAGATTAGATAGTATAGGTCGTCATTTGGTAATGGTTTTACTTTGTTTGATTTAAAGGTTAGTGAAGTTATGACCTAATAGACATAACTTCATTGCTAGACAAAAATGATGCGTTAATTTTTGGAAAATATATTTTTAATGGTTTATAAAAATAAGAGAGTATTTATTTGGTTGGAATTAATTAATTAGAATTTAAGTTGAATAAACTATTGGTTTGTAATACGATATTTATATCGTCATGCAACCTAGGGCTTTAACTAAATTCTATCTCGATTTGTTGCGGGCTAAAGAAGCAAGTAATGGACCGTTGGAGGCCTAGAGGCCGGCCAAACCCTAGAGGCCGAAACCCTAGGTGGGCCGAACCCCTAGGAGGCCGAAACCCTAGGGTGGCCGAATCCCTAGGGAGGCCAAACTCCTTCCCTTGTTTCTTTCTTGTTCTTCAAGTCATTTGTTTCCAGAACATTCCTATGCCCTAATTCCAGAACATTCCAAACCCTAATCCTCTCTACTATAAATACTCTCATTCATTCAACATTAATTGTTGACACACACATCTACAAATTTCAAGAGAGAAAAATATTTTTAAGCAAAAATCATTTGAGCTTTAATTCTTATTTTCATATTTGCTTATACAAAAATCACGCATCAAATTTGTCAATCACTCGAAGAAAATCGTTATTGGATATTAAATACACAAGGATAGTATACTCACTCGCATAACGTGAGATTAGTATTTATCGTTGTATTTTTCTTATTAACGTAAGAGCAACCTAGAGTATTTAGCGATACTCAATCTGAGTTATAATCATATAGTTGATTATACGAGTGGATTGGTAATTTTTGTAATCCGGAGAAAGGTACTAAAAATTATTAATCGAGAATAGTGGACGTAGGTTTCGACTTGTGAAACTGAACCACTTCAAAATCCTGTGTGTCTCTCTTTCTCTCTCTCTTTATTATTGTTATTTCGATTTTGCATTTATTGTTAATAATTTAATTAGTTGATTTTAATCAATAAAATCAAGTAATTAATTTATATCATATATTTCGAAAAAGCGGTCATCGTTTTTAATACTCAATTCACCCCCTCCCCCCTCTTTCGTATTCGATCAATAGACTCCACAATTGGTATCAGAGCCTCGTGCTCTTGATCGCCTAACAGCTAGAGTTGATCATTTTTTTGTAGTCTATTTATCGTCTTTTCCGCTGCATTTATTTTTTATCAAATGGATTCCAAACACCTAAAGTGTCCTATATTCAATGGGAAGAACTATGGTTTATGGAAAAATATGATGACCCACTTCATTAAGGGAAACGACTGGGAGTGTTGGTTGATTATCAAGAATGGTCCGAATAAGATCTTACTTGCAACCAGTAATGGCACTACCGTCGAAAAGAAAGAAGAAGACTATATTGAGGCGGATTATAAAAAGGCTGAGAAGAATTCAAAAGCAATAAGCTTATTGCAAAACGGTATGATTGCCACTGAATTCGATCGTTTCTCAACCAGTTCATCTGCCAAGGAAATATGGGATGGTCTAGAATTAGCCTATGAGGGAACCACTGTTGTCAAAAAGCAACGTATGGCATTACTAATGCGAAAATACGAGTTGTTTGCCATGGAGCAAAACGAGTCAGTTGATAGCATGTCCTCTCGCTTTTCTAGCATCATCAATGAGCTAAAGAATTTAGGAAGAACTTTTGACTCCGAGGAAATTGCTAGAAAAATACTCAGAAGTATGTCTCGCAGATGGAGGCATAAAGTATCTGTCATAGAAGAATGTAAGGACCTAACTTCATTATCCTATCAGGAGCTACTCGGAACCTTAATGGCTCACGAGATTACTCTGAATCAGGATGAGGAGGAAGTTAGTACTAGCAAAAAGATAGCCTTACAAGCTGAGTCTAGCAAAGTTGATGATTCTTCAGATATTGAAGATGAAACTGTATTGTTTGTTAAACGTCTTAGGAAAAAGCCCTTCTTTCAAAATCAAAATAAGACAAATAACAAATCAAAGCAAACCCCTAAGAAATCGTTTGAGTCAAAAGGATCCTTCTCTAATCGTGGATGCTTCAAGTGTGGTGATGATAATCACATGATCAAAGATTGCCCTACATGGAAGAAAATTAAGGACAAGAATCAACGAGACAAAACAAAGAAAGAATTCAGGCAAGTTATGATGGCATATTGTTGGGGAGACTTGGACTCTGAAGAAGGCGAATCCGAAGAAGAAGAAGAAACTGCCAACGTTTGTCTAAGTAGCGTCAGTCTTGGCCTATTCTCCGAAAGCGACAATGAAAGCAATGCTTCAAATGCTGAGAAGTGTCTTGTTGGAAATTCAGATTCAGATTCAGAGGATGAAGAGGTAGAAGTGAAAGAAAATAATCTATGGTATCTCGACAGTGGATGCTCGAGACACATGACAGGAGACAGAAATCTTTTTCTTTCACTAGAGCCCTTCTTTGGTGGCAAGGTTACCTTTGGAGATAACAAGAAGGGTACGATTATTGGAGTAGGAAAAAATGGAATTTCAGCCTCTCATTCAATTGATAAAGTATATCTGGTAAGTGGTCTTAAACATAATTTACTTAGTATTTCTCAATTATGTGACAAAGGAAATAGAGTTGTTTTTCATGCCGATGTTTGTCGTATCATAATTGAAGGTACTAGTAATGTTTTACTTGAGGGTCACCGTATGAGGAATGTGTATATGATTGACTTAAATGTCGTCAATACAAATTCCTTTGCGTGTATGAAAGTAACTTCTGATGAGTCTTGCTTGTGGCACAAGAGGTTTGCACACGTTAGTCCAACTATTTTAAAGAAACTTAAGTCTATGGATTTAGTTGAAGGCTTGCCCTCAATTAATTTCGAGCAAGAGACAATGTGTGACTCATGTGCCCGCTGCAAACATGTTAGATCCTCTTTTAAACCTAAGAGAGTAGTTAGCACTAAACGACCACTTGAGATGGTACACATGGATTTATGTGGACCTATGAGAGTTAGAAGCCGTGGTGGATCAAAGTATGTATTTGTTCTAGTCGATGATTACTCAAGGTATGTCTGGCCAATCTTTCTTTCTTCTAAAGATGAAACTTTCGATGAATTTGTAGTACAAATGAAGCTTGCCCAAAATAGATATGATAATAAGCTTATTTCGATTCGGACGGATCACGGCACTGAATTTGACAATCAATCATTTATAGAATATTGTCGGGAAAATGGTGTGGGGCATAACTTCTCCGCACCACGTACCCCACAACAAAATGGTGTCGTGGAACGTATGAATCGAACCCTAGAGGATATGGCTCGTACTATGCTTTTGTGTAGTGGCCTTCCTAGAAGCTTTTGGGCAGAAGCTGTTAGTACCGCATGCTATGTGCATAATAGAGCTATGATCCGACCTGTTTTGAAAAAGACTCCCTATGAACTTTTAAGAGGGAGAAAGCCCAATATATCACATCTCCGTTGCTTCGGGAGCAAATGTTTTGTTCATAATAATGGAAAAGAAAATTTAGGAAAATTTGACCCCCGAAGTGATGAAGCTGTTTTTCTGGGATATTCGGATCATAGTAAAGCTTACAAAGTGTTCAATAAAAGAACCTTGCGCATAGAAGAAAGTGTTCATGTTCGCTTTGACGAAGATAATGTGCTTGATAAAGCTGAACAGGAAGAAGAGGATCCAGATGAGCCCGATTTCTTTTTAGCAAGAAATGAGCCTTTAAATGAAGAAGAAGATATTCAAGGTATCAATGATGAACTAGAGAATTCTGCAAACGATCCTAAGAGAAGTGATGAGTCCATAGTTAATGATACTATTGACCCTTCCTTAGATAAAGAAAAAGATCTTGAAGTTATACCTAATGATGTTGTAACTTCCGATCCAAATCATGATATTTCTAATGAAGTTAGTGATGCTTCTGAAGAGAGTCCCGAGTCCAACTCAGGGGGAACAAATCATGATTCTTCGTCTGCAGATGATGCTAGTCCATCAAATGATAATGAGCCTAGAGTTCTCAAAAAGTGGAAACATCAAAGCTCCCACCCTTTGGACAAAATCCTAGGGAATCTAGAGCAAGGCATTAAAACTAGAAGGTCCTTGAATAATTTCTGCTCGTTCTTTTCATTTCTATCAACCATCGAACCTACCAATATTAAAGAAGCTCTTGCGGAACCTGATTGGATAATTGCTATGCAAGAAGAGCTTCAACAATTCGAACGCAATAAGGTATGGCACTTGGTGCCACGACCTAGTGATCGAACTGTTATTGGTACTAGATGGGTGTTTAGAAATAAATTGGACGATACAGGACTTATTACAAGAAACAAGGCACGACTAGTTGTCTAGGGCTACAATCAACAAGAAGGGATCGATTATGACGAGACCTTTGCACCTGTAGCAAGACTTGAGGCTATACGTCTCATTATTGCCTTTGCTGCTCATAAAGGAATGAAACTGTTCCAAATGGACGTTAAGACAGCATTTCTTAATGGTTATTTGGAGGAAGAAGTCTATGTAGAACAACCTCCCGGATTTTTAGATAGCAAGTTTCAAAACCACGTTTATAAATTATACAAAGCTTTATATGGTTTGAAACAAGCTCCAAGGGCATGGTACGACAGACTATCCAAGTTTTTGTTACAAAATAATTTTACAAGAGGATCTGTCGATAAAACCTTGTTCCTAAAATCCGAGGGTTCGAATTTACTTGTTGTGCAAATTTATGTAGACGATATCATATTCGGTTCTACTAATGAAAAATTGTGCAAGTATTTTTCTGATCTAATGACTTCTGAGTTTGAAATGAGCATGATGGGAGAACTGAAGTACTTTTTAGGCTTACAAATTCAACAAACAAAGGATGGTATAAAGATTCACCAACAGAAATATATCAAGGAACTAATCCGAAAGTTCGGTATGGAAAATGCAAAATCATACGATACACCTATGGTACCTGAAAAGAAGATGACTATAGATGAACATGGTAAGTGTGTCGATGAGACTACATATTGAGGTATGATTGGTTCACTTTTATATTTAACTCGCAAGTCGTCCCCGATATAATGTTTAGTGTATGTGTCTCAGGCGCGATATCAATCGTGTCCTAAAGAGTCACATATGATTGCAGTTAAACGTATCTTGAGATATTTAATTGGTACATCTAATTTATACTTATGGTATCCACTTGAGTGTAATTTCGATCTAGTAGGATATTCAGATGCAGATTATGCAGGATGTTCTTTAGATAGGAAAAGCACTTCTGGGTATGCTACGTTTGTTGGACCTTGTATTATCACATGGGGATCAAAGAAGCAAAATTCATTGCAATGTCTCATCTTTGGCCGAGTATGTATCTCAGGGATCGGTATGTTCTCAATTACTTTGGTTAAAGCAACAACTATGTGATTATGGTATTAATGTAGGTCGTATGCCTATTATGTGTGACAATACGAGTGCTATAGTAATTTCTAAGAACCCCGCCCAAAGACTCGAGGACCAAACATATAGATATTCGACACCATTTTCTACGGGATCATGTAGAGAAAGGCAACATTTCACTTGAATTTTGTAGTACTGAAAGGCAATGGGCTGATATCTTGACTAAGGCATTAGCTAGAAAACGCTTTGAGTTATTGAGACTTGAGATTGGTTTAATTAGTGATAATTAAATCCGTCATAATTATGTCTGGGAACCTGAATGACTGGCTAGGAAGATAAGATTGTACGATTGTGTCCGTATATTTTTGTTGCAAGTTTAATTATGTTAAATTATATTTATTTTACGTGTTATATCTTGCTTATGTGTATGGTAGTATTTTATATTCTGCATAATCACATTCCCTTACAAAAATCGACAAAATATACAATAAATTGCCTAAATATAATAAAGATAATTCTATCTTATTATATTCCTACACAAATCCTGCCTAAACTCCATCAAAAAGATTCTTTCCTAATCTTATATCAAATAAGAGATAATGCCAAAAACAAAAAAAAAAGGGAAGTGCGAAAAAGAAAAACGCACGAAAAAAAAAAAAAAAGGAAGTGCGAAAAAAAAAAAAAAAAAAAAAAAAAAACGCACGAAAAAAAAAAAAGAGGAAAGTGCCGAAAAAAAAAAGGGAAAGGCATTAAAATATGAAAATTGGTATTATTCTCTATCTTTTAAGGAATCTTATTCTTACCTAAACTCAAATTCCTTATGCTATATATACCCCTTTAATCTCACCATAATTCTCATCAATTATAATTCTCTAAACCCTAATTACCTTTTACTACTTTCTTTAATTCTCATAATGACTAATCAACCTACAACTCGTTTTCAATCAAAGAAACATGTTGTTATTCGAAAGAAGGTAAGCCAATCACCACCTCGCACCCGCTCCACCTCACCGGCCGAACCACCCCGTTCCCCACGGTCCAATGCCGACCAACCCTCAAACCTCATCAAGCGACGAAAATTGTTTAAGGGTAAGGGAAAGACAGTTTCGGAAATTGAGGTATGTTCTAAGACTGAGAACTATAAACTTCAAGATGGTTCTTCACGTATTCTTTACGCACAGCATATGGATGATTACACCAACAATGGACTAAATAATCTTAGACTAACTCAAGGAGAAAGAAGAGATGTCAATCAAGTTGCTCAATATCGCATTCACGCAGGACGAGTATATTCGATTGATTGGTTAAAGAAATACAAAGCACTTGGGTTTTTCAGAAATTTTCTCAAAGATCAAGGATGGGAAAATATTGTTGCTGTACGTGGTCCTATCTTTCCTATTGAGGTATATCAATTTTATGCTTCTGTTCATCTTAAGGAAGGAAATTTGTTTGCTGTGGTCAATGAGACTTCCATAAAAGTCTCACCTGGTGATTTCTGCGACTTGGCTCGAGTTCCTGAAGGAGGAACTGAGGTCAATCCAAGCGTAGAATGGGGAGGTCTTTTACCTGAAAAAAGGTTGATAGTGAAACGGTATTTCAAACAAGATGCAACTTCATCTGAGACTATCTTGACTGCAAAGTTGCCGCCAAAATTAAGGTTCTTTTTGAACTTTCTTTGGAATACCATTGTTCCTCGAAAAGAAGGTAGAGATAAATTCGGGGCACATGAGATGATTATTATGAAGGCTTGGCTTGAAGGAGAAAAGGTTAGTCTACCCTTGCTTGTGTTTCATAAAATTATACAAGCTAGTGTAACGACTAAGATGGAGGATTTTGCTTCTACTTTAAGTTTGCCTTATGGGAATTGGATATCTCGAATTTTGGAGAAGAAAGGAGTTATTGGGAAGCAGAGTTATGGAGTTATCACTAATGACGAGATGAGCGATCTTTATCTATCTTATATGAAACTCGTTATTAATGGCAACGAATTAGGTTTTGAGACAAAAGGAGAAAAAGAAGGAAAAAGCAATGTGAATTTTGATATGTTGGATTCAAAGATGGATTCAAACTTTACTTCTATTCTTGGACGGATTAATGAACAAGACAAGAAATTGGAAGAATTGTTTGACCTAATTACAAAGCAAAGGAGAATTGATACTAGTGGACCAAGTGAAGTTAGCAACGCTCACATCAAAACCGTGTTGTCACGGTTTGATACTCGGCTCGAAGGTGTTTCGAAGGCCGCCGTGCGAACTCACTCTGAGTCTGTTCAAATAAAGGAAGGTATGGCTAGTTTGGTTAAATTTGGTGATGATCTTTTGCAATCTGGGAAGGAGATGAGGTCTGAGATGCAAACTATATATGAAGCAGTTAAAGCAATGACCTTGAGGATCGGTAACTTTGATACTCGATTAACCGCTCAAGCTGCACTTCTCGACCATTGTCATGCGCGACTCGAGGACTTGGAGTACCGTACCCGTCCTAGGTCGAACCCACCGAGCCCTCGCTACCCTTGATCACTTTGCCCTAATCCATTCACCTTAGCCTTATCTTTTAAATCTTTGCTCAAAATAAAAATCCATTCTTATGGATATTAGCTTTTTCAATTCCGCATTATTCCTTGTGTGATTTCAGTTTATAATATTATTATGCTAATTAAGAACTAGATTGCGTTTAATATATTATGTTTTTCATGATTATTTCTTGTCTCATAATATATTATTCTGGTCGTTTTATGTTTGTTCTTATCTTTTCAATGATGCCAAGAGGGGGAATTGTTTTTATGATTTGCGACCGTCTCAAGTTAATTCTCTCATGGCGTTCTATAGTTATATCTTTGAAGAGATCTTTAGTTTCTGCGCTCAACTGTTCTATAATTTGGGAAGTATTATGTTGAGGGGGAACTAGACTTAGACACAAATCATAGGAGACTTGTCATCATCAAAAAGGGGGAATTTGTTGGACCTTTAGTCCTAATTAATTGTTTTGATAATGACAGTAATGATTTGTATGTGGACTTAATATATAAACATATGCGTGTAATTGTGTGCTTAAGTCTTTATTTAGAAAGGAACAATTACAATGACGCAAGCTTGAAGTTTGGACCAAGGAGGTACAACTTCAAATACATTTGATCGATGCATTCAAGCAAGATCATTATTGGAAATCAACCACGAGACTCAAGATGAGAGACTTGTGAAGAGACGATTCGTTTACTGAAGATCTACTGAAGATTAGATAGTATAGGTCGTCATTCGGTAATGGTTTTACTTTGTTTGATTTAAAGGTTAGTGAAGTTATGACCTAATAGACATAACTTCATTGCTAGACAAAAATGATGCGTTAATTTTTGGAAAATATATTTTTAATGGTTTATAAAAATAAGAGAGTATTTATTTGGTTGGAATTAATTAATTAGAATTTAAGTTGAATAAACTATTGGTTTGTAATACGATATTTATATCGTCATGCAACCTAGGGCTTTAACTAAATTCTATCTCGATTTGTTGCGGGCTAAAGAAGCAAGTAATGGACCGTTGGAGGCCTAGAGGCCGGCCAAACCCTAGAGGCCGAAACCCTAGGTGGGCCGAACCCCTAGGAGGCCGAAACCCTAGGGTGGCCGAATCCCTAGGGAGGCCAAACTCCTTCCCTTGTTTCTTTCTTGTTCTTCAAGTCATTTGTTTCCAGAACATTCCTATGCCCTAATTCCAGAACATTCCAAACCCTAATCCTCTCTACTATAAATACTCTCATTCATTCAACATTAATTGTTGACACACACATCTACAAATTTCAAGAGAGAAAAATATTTTTAAGCAAAAATCATTTGAGCTTTAATTCTTATTTTCATATTTGCTTATACAAAAATCACGCATCAAATTTGTCAATCACTCGAAGAAAATCGTTATTGGATATTAAATACAGAAGGATAGTATACTCACTCGCATAACGTGAGATTAGTATTTATCGTTGTATTTTTCTTATTAACGTAAGAGCAACCTAGAGTATTTAGCGATACTCAATCTGAGTTATAATCATATAGTTGATTATACGAGTGGATTGGTAATTTTTGTAATCCGGAGAAAGGTACTAAAAATTATTAATCGAGAATAGTGGACGTAGGTTTCGACTTGTGAAACTGAACCACTTCAAAATCCTGTGTGTCTCTCTTTCTCTCTCTCTTTATTATTGTTATTTCGATTTTGCATTTATTGTTAATAATTTAATTAGTTGATTTTAATCAATAAAATCAAGTAATTAATTTATATCATATATTTCGAAAAAGCGGTCATCGTTTTTAATACTCAATTCACCCCCGCCCCCCCTCTTTCGTATTCGATCAATGGACTCCACAGTAATAAATAATTTTGTTATATCCAAAAAGAATATTTGTGGAGCTAGAGCCTAGAGATACAGACCAAAAATTGGTATTATTCTCATCCCCATTATATTAAAAGAAGATTAAAGTTAGAAAGTCTTAATTTGTGAAGAGATAACTGAACTGAAATATGGTGAAATTAAGTCAAAAAAAGAGGGCATACGAATTAATTTATCACTCTTCAACTTTTTTTTTTTGTGAAGTTATTTATTTGTTCTTAAATAATACTCCCTCCTATCCACTCTTTTCTTCCCTATTTCCTAAAACGGATTATTCAGGTTTTCTTCCCCTTTCCTTTTTGAGAAAGTTTTTATTAATATTATACTCTTACCTCTTTACACTCATCAAACCCCACTATATACTTTATTAATATTTAATTCTAATTATTCCTACCTCTCTCCAATAACCAAACCCCACCCATCTTCTTTATTAATATTTAATCATAATTATTCATACCTCTCTCCAATTACCAAACCCCGCTCATATATTTATCAATATTATACTCTCCACCCTTAATCTCCGTGCCCACTTCAAAGGGGAAAAAAAGGATGGATGGGAGGGAGTATATGATCTCATATCGTATGAATCTTTACCAATTAATTAGTTTCTTTATACTCAAAGAAAAAATATACTCAAAAGATAATATAAAAGATTATTAATCCAAAATTAAGTATTGTTATACTCATCCTTACACCATGCAAACGTTTCGTTATAACTGTAGCAATGTTTACCTAAACTCTTAAGTCTTAACAAATAATAATATAATGGCTTAAGATTAGTGAAAGCCAACAACAATTCTAATGCAACTACGACATTATACGTACGTAGTATACACCAATTCAAATAAAACTACGACTGAACAGAGTAGGCGGTGAATTGGTGTTAGTCACTTGGTGGTGAAGGGAGATGGGTGAAGGGAGAAAAAAATCAATTGGTTGACTAATAGAAAGAAATGATAAGGATAATATGGTAAAAAACGTATATAGAAGAGTAAAATTCGTATGTAAAAAATACGTCCCAAAAACAAATGGCCCCTTTATTCACAAGAAGAAGTAAAGTAAATTAATGTGATTTGTACTACAAGCTCTTACTTAGGGGTCGTTTAGTTACCCACTAAACAACACAGTAATTTAAATTCATGTGAATTGTAAAATTGACCTATTATTTGGTTACCCCAATTCACATGAATTGAGAGTTCCCATGAATTCTAATTCATCTATGGAGGAATTGGCTTACATAGGCCCCCCTAAATAGGTGGGAATGCCTACATGAATTGTACCTCTTACCTGACAACCAAATAATATTTTTTAATTCATATGAATTCTAAAATCATGTGTTTTATAATTTTTTAGACAATACTAATTCCTACCTACAACCAAACGATTCCTTAGTAATACCATCATAGATATTAAATTACGGTTAGCTTGGGCAATCAATGATCCATGAATCCGTGTTCCATTTATTCTATGTATGATGCATGCATACAAGGTGGTAAATATATAAGTTTTTAAGGGAGTGCAATTTATACGAAGTACTTTTCTTGAGGTAAACCAATAAATTGTATGATGGTAAAAATAAACACAAATTTTTAAGAGAGACGATCTCCCATTATTAGTGAGAGACATCTCTTATAAGATGTAGTTATTATTTTTATTTTATTTTTATCTTTTTCTATTTAGTTAGTTTATAGTGTATTTATTAATTGCCTCTCATTCATATCAAGAGTTTGTATTGGAATGAAAACAAGGAATTGATGCTTATAAAACAAACTCATAAAATGAATTTTCTCTTTATCTTTTTAGTTAGTTTTTAGTTTATTTATTAGTTGTTTTTCATTAATTTAAGCTCAACTCATATCCATTTTTCTATAAGTTAAACTCCTATAAGTTTAGCTCAATCGAACTTCAATTTAGTTCAACAAAATTAAATCCAAAAGAGCGTTAGAGTATTATCATAATCATAGGATATTAAAAATTGGCCCGGGCATCGCCCGGGCATTAAATCTAGTATATATATAAAAGAGGCTTTTTTCAGCCAATTCTAGAGACTCCAAGTTTTTTGAAACACTCTAATTATAATAATAATAATATTGATCTAAAAAAATAACAAAATTCGTAAATATTATTCTAAAAAGATAACTTTTGTTTCATGGAAACTTTATCTCTTAAAATTAAAAAATTATTGGGAATATTAATCTAAAAAAATAACAAAATTTGTAAATATTAATCTAAAAGGATAACTTTTCTTTCATAGAAACTTTATCTCTTAAAAATAATATATATATATATATAAATAACTAATGAGATAGAAATTTGCTCCTACGTTCTCTAATATATATGTGCCCCCTACTATATTTGACCTGATAAGAAATTTTGTATTCTTTCCCCTCCCTACAGTTTAGCTAATGATGAATTTTTTTTTTATCGTGCTATCCCCTCCCCACTATTAGCTTATTTATTATTTGTATTATATTAGGTTGCAGTAAACATGTTTTATATTGGCTTCTAATCTTTTTCGTCAATTGAATTATTGTATAGTTTGTGAATTTGAGTGATTTTGTTTGCTTTTCTTTTCAGGTATACGAGGACTAACAATTTCATCTTATTTATGGTGTTGGACATACATCTGAATATTCGTACAAGAACGGATACGAAACACTAAAATTCTTATTATTGTACGTTATTCCTTCCGACCCAATAAACCTGAGATGGAAGAGTCGTTAGATGACAGTGAAGAAGCAAATAATAAACCTGAGACGGAAATTGCGTAATTTTCCTCAATGTTGATGGGCGGATTGAATGTCATGCATATTAAAGATTTATGTATATGTATTCTAAAAGTTTGTATTCACCTAAAAGTCTGTATTCACAAACCTGTATCGTAGTTGGAGAAGCCAAGATCGAGGGCGTTACCCATATTTAGTGCCAAACCGAATACTCAAACCCTGAGTCCTATACTCCTATTTTCAGTTTGGAAAGGATCAAAACACTACCATGGGCTATAATAGATTCAATGCTATTACTACGACTCCGACAAAGGTAATATTCTTCGAAAAAATCTCTGCTAATACGAATAATTCTTATTCGGGTTCTATTATGAATAATTTATTTTTTTGGGTTAATCAACATCTATTATAGGATTTATAGCCCATGTGCAGGAGAATCAGACGATGGTACCATCCGCATGAATACCAACTGCATGAACTTTTGCTTAAAAATAAGTTAGATAATATCCAGTTTCATTTGGGGAGGATCAAGGCCCGTATTGATTCGCATTCACTCCATTACAAGAAGGATTATTTAATGGAAATACTCTGAACTATTACGCTCTTTCTCAAATTACCCCAAACTTTAATTTAACTAACATTACACCCAACTATTACACCCCTCATCTTTTAATAGAATAGGTGAAAAGGCTACCTGTTTAGTCGGTTTCCCTTCTTATAAACCCTCCCTTTTCAAATTCCAAACTGTAAATACTAAATACCTCCACTTTTCAATTACCCCACTTCTCAAAATCGCCATTAAAGGCTTCTATTAAAACTCCAGGTTCAAGTCGCCATTAGAGGATGTTCGCAAAGGCCGAAGCTTCGCCATTGATAATCATATAATGAAATAGGGTGATATAAAACTTAGCTAGGAAAGGAAAGGGCTGATAATCCATATAAAATAGCATAATTATAATCCATCCGACACAAACCCAAGTTAAAAAATTATCAAAATTTACTTAAAACATATCCAATAAAAATAAACTATATGGAAGCATACCCAGAAAAAAAAAAATTGCTAGATCTAAGTGAGACCACTAACAGATACTTGAGGGATGTGGAATTTTCTGAAAAAAAAGTAAGACTCTGAAAGAAATTGAGTGAAATAAACGGTCAAACTGCAAAAAAAAATGATATTTTTAGTTAATTATATAGAAAACGATTGATGTTTGATGATTACTGAAGCAAAGGAACGAGGTAGTAGGAAGAAGTAGTAGAATGGAGTAAATCCTATCTCACATGTTTTGTAAGGAGGCCTACACGCTACACATATTCTAATAAGATTGAGCAAAAGGTAAATTAAAGAGAGAGTCAGAGAGAAAAAAATACACACAAAAAATGGTGCAATAATTTTCAGACGACATTGTTTAATGTTGCTGAAGGTACATTCATGGCACTTTGAGGAAGATGAAGCAAAATTAAGAGGAAACTGAGACCCACAATGAAATTAACCTGCTACTTCAGGTTAACAAAAATACAATTCTATTAAAAGATGAGGGGTATAATAGTTGAGTATAATGCCAGTTAAATTGAAGTTTGGAGTAATTTGAGAAGACCTCTAATAGTTCAGAGTATTCTCATTAAATAACCCTTGCAAGAATTGGTAGTAGACTAAATTTTTTTCCTGGGGAAAGCCGAATAAAATTCCCTGGATTTAAGAAATAAATCACGCTCCTTCGTTATACATTATTGCTTATAGTTATATGGTGTTCTATTTTATTGTCGACACTAATGAAGCAATGTACGAGTAGATTTTAAGAAGTCAAATATGCAAAATAATAGTTACCATTGAATTAAAAGTGTCACAAATTTTAAGAGAAACAGTCTTTTATTAATCTTAATAGAAGACTTACTAATTACCATTTTTATTTAATATTTATCTTTTTATTTTTAATTAGTTTTTATTTTTAAAGATAACTTTTGTTTCATGGAAACTTTATCTCTTAAAATAAAAAAATTATTGGGAATATTAATCTAAAAAACTAACAAAATTTGTAAATATTAATCTAAAAGGATAACTTTTCATTCATAGAAACTTTATCTCTTAAAATAAAAAAAAAAAATTATTGGGATATACTCCTTCCGATCCAGACAGATGTAAACATAAGCAAAAAGTGGTTATTTAAGAAAATGTGGAAAAGTGAGAGGTAAAGTAGGAAATATTGTTTGGGGCCACATGAGTTTAGGTGGATTAAATAAGTAGTTGGTGAGTGGGTGAGTGGATGGTAAAGTTGTAAATATGTAGCGATGTAAGGATAATTTAGTTATTGTTCATGCCAAATATGGAATGTTACCATTGGTGTGGTTCATCCGTTTTAGGTAAGTGTTATTTGCGAGACTTTGACTTGGTACCCTCTGGTCCCATCTATTTTGCCATTCTTCGACTCTATGGATTTCACTTTGCAGTATAATAAGGTTGATTCATCAAAAATTAGTTTATAAGTTAAAATAAAGTTAAAATATGGGCCAGTTAAATCATATGTAGCCAGCATATTACCGAATCATAAATTGTAGCAAAAAACAAAATAGAAATTTGTGCAATTATATAAATGATTTTAAATCCATTGCAAGACGTATGTTATATGATATTTAATCATACTAATCAAGTTGAGGTTTAATCACTAGGAATTTGATTATAGAAAAAACATCTGAATAACTTAATAAATAAATTAATGTCCAGTAGAAGGATAGGAAATTATGAACAACGGAAAGAAAAAAAAATAATAATAAGAAAATTAAATGTGCGTAGGAGAAGGATAAGACAATGACACGAGACAATACAAATACAATAGTTGCTGCTACCCAAAACAGTAAATCTCCTGATAAACCATATCTGACTACATTAATAAGAGACAACCAATAAATAAACTAAAAACTAACTAAAAAGATAAAAGATAAAAATTAAATAAAAATAATAATAAGAGACAACCAATAAATAAACTAAAAATTAAAAGATAAAAATTAAAAATAAAAATAAAAATAATAACTATCTATCATGAGAGGGGTTTTTCACAAAAATTAATGAAAAACTGCCTCTCTTAGAAATTTGTGGAAAAGTATAATGGGTATAATGTGTCTTAGAAATTTATGGAAAAGTATAATGGATATAATGTGTTTTAGAAATTTATGGAAAAGTATAATGGGTAGAATGTGTACAACAAGTCAACAATGCGAGTTTTGGGTATTAGTTAGGTAATTTATCTCTTTTTAATATTATATAGAGTAATATATCTAATCTCAATCTCAAGGAGTATATCTCTTTTCATTATTTTTCACTTTCTATTTTTATCGGGTCAATATAGTGTGGAAACATGAAATGCACAATCTCATTTGCGTACGAAGCACTATAATTTCCGTAAGTTTAAATACTATTACGAATATATGAGTACACGAGGATAAAATTTTAGTACAACTCCTAATAATACCCGATACAACACCCCTTCAATTTTTTATGATCTTCCCTCTTTCTCTTTTCAAACAAGTTTGATTATCTTTCGTCTTTCCTTTTTTAATAAGTTTCATTCATTTTCTATTACAATACTTTATTAGTTACTTACAACAATATAATTACATTTTTCACAATTTCACTTAAAAAAAACAATTTTTAGTAACCGTGCAACGCACGGGCACTAAATCTAGTTATTTATGAATCGAACTCTCTCTCCATTATTTGAGTTTATGAATCAAACTCTCTCTCCATTATTTGAATGTGGCCTAGTTAAAAAAATACTTCGTATATGTATGACTATAAATTATGACTCAGGCATAAAAAAACATCTTACTCCCTCCAAGTTTTATCAATCTTCCTTATTTCTCTTTTGAGCTTATGTAATCCCGTCTTGTGTTCTTCCTCCAACATTCAAATCAAAGTCAGTCACATAATTCACAAAATCTACTCATAAACAACTATTGCATTTAGAGCCTTATTTTCAAATAAAATTGACAAAAATGACTCATTCCAACATTTGTAAACTGCCATATTCTATTAAACTAATAATCACAAAGAGTAGTAATGGAAAAGCAAAAATTCCGTATACTTAGAAAATGCAAAACTATAATACAACAAAACTGCAATAAAACAGAATTTGGAAGACAAAATTATCAAGGGAAAACAATAGTTCAATACTAACTTTGGGGTTTGATTTCTTTGCTTAAAGCAAGCTCCAAGTTTCTCCATTGATGGTTTCAATCGATGTTTCTTGTTCAATCTCCATTTTCTCTTGGATTTCTATCTCTCTCGTGGTGGTCGACCATTATCTCTAACATCAGCAATCACTTCCTTCTCAAACGAATCAATCAGGCGCACTCCTATGTCCAACGCGCCGCCTCCAACAATTGTTTCCTTGACGACCTTCTTTTTCGTCCCATTTACCAATTTCCATCCCCAAATTTCTCGATGATGGCGCTGGCACTATTAGTTTTTTTTGGAATATTTGAGATCTATGATTTAAATATATGGTGAAACTGATAGGTGATGTGTGGTGTGGCTGGAGAATGGTGAGATGAGAGAGGAGGGAGATGAATATATTAATGGCCAGGAGTAAAGATGAATGTATCTAAATTCTAATCTCTGTCAATGCATTGTGAATTGGGAAAAGAGGAGAAGTTATTGTGGTGCAGTATTGGAAAATGGTAAAATGTTGGAAATGTACTTTATTATTTAATTGGACGTCAGATTTAATTGGGCTTTATTTTTATTTTATTTTTGTGTTTTTGTGTGCTGATGTGGCCATATTGCAAAACTGTGATTGGTTCAAACAAAACTGATTTTGTGAGGTTGAATGTGAGGGCTGCATTACCTTAATTCTCAAAGGAGATTGTGCCACCTCAGCAGTTTTACAAGATTCTTTTATATATATAATGATTATCATAATGCAGATATAATAATTTTAATTAAGTCAACTTACGCACTTCGCCTGAGAAGAACAAGCCTTTGCCAACTAGCTAAATTCGGAATTGTAACACAAATATTGTATCATAATTCTCGAGCTTAGCCTAGGCCGCCTCGATTTGGAAGACTTGTCACACCTCCGTAACTTATACTCCATCCTATCCAGCCTAAACTTCCCTCTTTCCTTTTACATGGTAATCACGTTTTGTTCCCTCTTTCCTTATCTGGTAACCTTTGCGTGGTCCAAATTCATTTTCATGTGGGGTAGGGTGTTTTGTATGGTCCATATTCATTTTCTTATTTTTATGCCAAAAAGAAAGGGGAACATTAGGCTGAATAGGAGGGAGTAAGTATAGGTGGGGGTAGAAGAAAAGTATGTCGATAAACGCTTCTAGCTATGGTGATCCTTAGGCACTTAAAATGAACATGTAGTTCGTAACTAGGCTAGTGACGACACTTCGACTGAGCTCAGACGATGCGATGCTGAACTTTCGATGTTCCAAGCTAAACAATATGAGTAAATGCAATCTCATCAAAGGTCCTTGTATTTGCAAATCACAAAATACCTCAAGGGCTAACAAAATCGTACGAAACACAATTAAAATATACAGGGTATAATACAATAAGTTATTACCAATAATGCAAAAGTCATCTTGGTCTTGGGTATAAGTCCTGATCCAATTCGGCTCGCCAGGTGACAGTTTTCCCAGAAGGTTGATCGGAGTCCGTTTCTGGATCGACACTATAAGAATTGGTCATGCTGAATTGATGCGAGGACAACGTTGGTGCTAATGGTAATGGAAGGTCGATAAGGCCCGAGAGCATCAGAACAACATATGGCATTGTAGGTCTTTGCTCTGCATTTACTTGCACACATAGCAATCCAATCTGAATGCACCTTATCACGTCGTTACTCGAATAAATGTTGTAAAGTGCAGGGTCTGCTATATCGAAGCATCGCCCCTCTTTCCATAGTTTCCATGCCTTAGAGTAGAAACATAAATTTTTAGTCGATATGTAAGAACAACTAGTTTTACCTTAAATATTTAACATGGAAACAACAATTTAACTTACATGTAATGGGAGATCCTCGTTTCGTGGTGACATGTTTAATAATCTGTTCTTCTGACCACTTACGATCTCCAAAAGCATGATTCCAAAACTATAGACATCCGATTTATCCGAGTATTCCCCTGTCATTAGGTATTCTGGTGCCATGTATCCTCTACATACGAAAATGAGACGTATTTGAATTTGGCGTAATTGTTAAGAAGTTAATAATTCGAAAACCCCATATTATGGTAAAATTTAAAGTATTGAAAGCATACTGTGTTCCAATAATGCGATTGGTTTGCCCGAACTTCTGCTCAACTTCGAAAAGTTTTGCCATGCCAAAGTCCGCTATCTTTGGGTTCATATCCTTATCCAACAAAACATTGCTAGGTTTAAGATCACGATGTATTATAGTAAGCCGGGAATCTTCATGAAGATACTGCAGACCTCTCGCAATCCCCATTATAATTTTGTTTCGTGTTGCCCAATCTAACAGGGGCCGCTTTCTTGGATCTTAAGTACCGTAAAGGTAGACAAATAAAAAAAATACATTTATAAGTTACATTCAGGAAGAGAAATATATATGTAACTCAGAAAGCGGGGATAAACTAGTCAGTTGTTAAGGAATATTTACCAAACAAAAACCGGTCGAGGCTAGAATTAGGCATAAACTCATAGACAAGTAGTTTTTCGTCTCCCTCGGAGCAAAATCCCACAAGGCTAACAAGATTTTTGTGTTGAAGTTTGGCTAGAAACTGAGACTCGGCCATGAATTCCTTAGTACCTTGTCGAGAGGTATCAGAGAGCCGCTTTATGGCTAGTTGATGCCCATTCTCAAGTGTCCCCTGTCCATGTATTTGAACAGATTAGTTAGCAAAGATCATTTGAATACTGTAGGCCCGTGAAAACTAATATCGAGATACATATCAAAATCGAACGTGGTTTATATAACCTTGTAAACAATACCAAAACCTCCTTCACCAAGTTTGTTTTCCGCTGAAAAGTCTCTTGTAGCTAATTTAAGCGTGGCAAGATCATATTGCATGAATTCGATGTCTCCAATGCTTCCTGTGTCAATTGTTACAGTTTTAGCATTAGAATTGTATTTGTCGGAACATGTCTATGCACTATAATTTGACGGTAGAACCGAAATTTGATGAATTGACTAAGAATTTAAATGTGTGAAATATCAATCGGACTATGTCAACATGATCAGCATGCAGCATAGAACCAATCAAACGTGGTAATCAACATTCTTTTATTTCGGAAGACTTGACGCATAGTAAAATACTTGAATTTGAATGCAACCGGCACAATTATTTAACCGTCCTCATATGACCAATTCCATCATATTATCCAATCTACTATCGTAGACTTGTCAAATAGGTCAGGCGGATCCAAATATGCTTGTGTTTTCGGTAATCCACCTAATACAATTATTGATATGATCAACCAAAACCCAACCTGATACAACTCGCTCCGTTGTCAATATAAGTGACCCACCCCGCCAGTTCCCGCCCCACCCGATTGATATTGGGCGAAATATGATGAAATGGATAAAAAGTTACAAGTTGTACATGCTTGACGACTTACCAGAACCATCAGGCAGCTCCCTTGGTGATGTCGATGGTACACCACTGCTCGCTTCTTTAGGCTTTTTGCGGAACAAACACAGCCACAAAAGAGCTGATAGAACTAGCAATCCAACGGAAACACTAACCGCTATTGCTGCAATGATTCCCGGCGCCAGTGTTGATTTTGTATTACTTGTTTGCGAAGCTGAAATGAACCATGAATCAAGAATTAGGAAATTATTAAATTATGTGAATATCATTTCTTACAATTATCTGATTAATTACCTGGATCAATGACTGGAGGAGTCGGAGGAGGAGGAGGAGCCAGAGGCAGATCCGTATAAATAAAAGGAGCGGTCGTATCATACCTCAGCTGACAACTTGGAAAAAACACTATTGCATATATACTTGCATTACAACATTGAATCATTTCGGAAAAGGCCCTTTTTAGACAACTATTGCAACTCGAAGGATCAATATCAGGGGTGCACTGTGCAAAACTATAAACTTGTTCGAACAATGAAAAATTGGCTTCCGCTGAAGCGAATCTCAGCGGAGTAGAGGATGCATTCTTGATGACACCATTCATTGCACTAGCTAGCTTCGGACCAAATGTATTGAAGTCTGATACATTGTTTGAATTCCATGCATAAGCTGAAGGATATGTATCTGATATAGAGAAGATGTAACGATTTGCATATCGTAACATGCACTCATAGTACCATACAACAGCTTCCCCATAGTATGGGCACACTTCAATTATCCTCTGAGTTGCATTCTCGACACATGCGCTACAAATGTCAAAGCTAACATCATTTCGACATTGAAAGAGGCTATAAACTTGGTTAGAACCACCACCGATTGAATTATTATAGAACTTGCGAGAAGTTGTTTCGGAGGTGAGATTTCCAAAAAGGCGATTGAGATTCTTTTCATATACACTACCGGACGTGTAGTTGAAGTTTTCACCTGAACAACCTCTGTTTGCATATGTATATTGTGCATCAACAGTGAGACAAAATCGATACACTAAAAGGATTGCCAAAACAATCACAATTTTCTCCATTTGAAGGGGAATTATGCCAATATATCGATTTTTTTACGATATTTCTAACAAATATTTGCAAGGAAACACGGTGGAAATTGTCTAATTTCTTCAAAGTCAATGACCATAGTTTGATATATTCAGTGATTGATGTAATCAAAGATGGGTAACTTTGGACTTTTTCGTGTGATAATGTCATACTATAGTTATATGTGATTTTGAGTTGAAACTGAAATCGAATTAAATCGATTTATAAAAATACCCATTTGGAATAGATCGATTAAATGTCGTTATCATTGATGTATATTTTGAGTTGAAGGAGTAAATGCTTGTTTAAGTACACTGGCACTAATTAAGTCGTCATTCTAAAATGCATCTCTGCACCGTGAGTCGAAACATCCTCTGTTTTTTTACCGAATCAAATTTGGTGGATCGATATTCAATGATACGGAGTCTTAGAGAAATTGGATATACAGAGTAATGTTGGTGTTTATGCAGTATTTATACTCCCTCCTATTCACCATTTTCTTCCCCTTTCCTTTTTGCACAAGAAATAAGAAAGTGATTTTGGACCACACAAAACACACTACCCCACATACAAATGAATTTGAACCACACAAATCAACCCAGAAAAAGAAATAGGGAAGAAAAACCCGAATAATCCGAATAAGGAAATAGGGAAGAAAATATTGAATAGGAGGGAGTATTACAATTCAAAATAAGGACTCGTACATCCAGGGCCGTCTCGGGGTTTTGGGGGCCCCTGTGCGAACTCTAGATATGAGGCCCTATATAACATTTTAAGAAATAGAATCTTAAAAAAGAAGGATAAAAAAAGTCCATAAATGTAGCTACCAAGCCTTGAACCTGAGACCTTATGTATAGAAACTCAATTACTAACCACCAAGACACTATCATTTATTGAATATTTAGTGTACTGCATTTATTTATTCTTTCTTTTACCTTGATTTCTGACCCAAAAAATTGGGGGCCCTGTGCAGCCGCACGGCCCGCACGGGTCCAAAGACGGCCCTGCGTACATCTGACCTCCACTTACCCCATCACAAGTAACTACCATAGAATGTTGATAAAGATTAATATTAATATTAACTAATAGGAATATTTATAATAGTTGGGCCTCAACCATATATCACCTTGACGTTTTGGTTGAGATGGTTCATCTATCATGGTATCAGAGCCAGTGTGACCGGTACGGGGGAGCCGGTGCACAACCAACCAGTCTTCAAGCCCAATGGGAATTTGAGTGAGGGAGCGTAATTCCAGCACACGGTACCGGGGGTGCACAACCAACCACTCTTCAAGCCCAATGGGCATTTGAGTGAGGGAGCGTAATAGGAATATTTATAATAGTTGGGCCTCAACCATCACCTTAAGGTTTTGGTTGAGATGGTTCATCTATCATTAACAACTAAAAGCCTATTAATACAGCGGAAATACGAGGCGGTACAAGGCTAATCTAGTAGCAAGACCTAACCTAAATAATAGGAACTAGGAAGATTGCCCGCAAGGGGTGCCACGAGGAGTAATCAATCGTGTAGAGTATACATGGCCTGAGTCCATGCCTACTAGATCACTTCGAGCCTGTCACTCTCGGATGACTTAGCTGGTATACGAGCGAGGTGATAATCCTACAAGATATTCAAGCATTGTAATCTCAAATTTTCATTGTGTTATTAATTTCATTACTTCAATGTTTTTCGACATTGTTGTGCCCTGCCCGACTCCCCGTCCATATTCCAACAATCAGTAACGAGTTTGACTGATCCGATATTGAATCCAGCTCCTTTTTCACTTGATCTCAGTAGATTTTGTTTATGGTTGGCAGTTTTAATTTTTTTTCTTACATCGTTACGAGATTAATTAAAAGATACTAAAAATTTATTTGATGGCTGACCGCCCTGGCTAACGGTGAACATATGTTTTAATTAGTGCCGAACTGTATATGTTTCTTTCTACTTAGCAGCGCAACTAACAATATGACATAATCAAGTACAATATCATCAAATTTAGTTACTTGTAATTGCAAACCTCACCACTCTTAGTAATGTTCACATTGATTAATGATTTTTTTTGTGCAAACACTTAATCAAAAATAAGATGACAAAACAATAGTGAATCGTGCAAATAATACGTAGATGATCAATCATCGTGGTTGAGGGTATAAATCCTGGTTGGGTTCGGTCTGCCAGGTGACAGTCTTGACGGAAAGCTGATCAGAGTCGGTCTGCGGGTTACTACTATGAGAATTAGAAATCCCAAATTGATGAAAGGACGTCGACGGTGCTAATGGCAATGGAAGATCGATAGACCCAGTAAGCATTAGAACAACAGAAGTCATTGCAGGTCTTTGCTCTGCAATTGCTTGCACACATAGCAGTCCAATCTGAATGCACCTTATAACGTCGTTGTTCGAACTATTGTTGTAAAGTAATGCGGGATCCGTTAGGTCGATGGATCGCCCCTCATCCCATAGTCTCCTTGCCTATAGTTAAAACATAATTTTATAACTGACATATATATACGAATCACTAGTAGTTGACATTTAACATGAAGACGACATTCTGGACTTACAAGGATCGGGAGATCCTCGTTTCGTGTTGAAGTGCTGAATAATACCTCAAGGGCTAACAAAATCGTACGAAACACAATTAAAATATACAGGGTATAATACAATAAGTTATTGCCAATAATTCCAAAGTCATCTTGCTCTTGGGTATAAGTCCCGGTCCAATTCGGCTCGCCAGGTAACAGTCTTCCCGGAAGGTTGATCGGAGTCAGTTTGTGGGTCGCCGCTATAAGAATTGGTCATGCTGAATTGATGTGAGGACAACGTTGGTGCTAATGGTAACGGAAGGTCGATAAGGCCTGAGAGCATCAAAACAACATATGGCATTGCAGGTCTTTGCTCTGGATTTACTTGCACACATAGCAATCCAATCTGAATGCACCTTATCACGTCGCTACTCGAATAAATGTTGTAAAGTGCAGGGTCTGCTATATCGAAGCATCGCCCCTCTTTCCATAGTTTCCATGCCTTAGAGTAGAAAAATAAATTTTTAGTCGAAATGTAAGAACAACTAGTTTTACCTTAAATATTTAACATGTAAACAACAATTTAACTTACATGTAATGGGAGATCCTCGTTTCGTGGTGACATGTTTAATAATCTGTTTTTCTGACCACTTACAATCTCCAAAAGCATGATTCCAAAACTATAGACATCCGATTTGTCCGAGTATTCCCCTGTCATTAGGTATTCTGGTGCCATGTATCCTCTACATACGAAAATGAGACGTATTTGAATTTGGCGTCATTGTTAAGAATGAAGTTAATAATTCGAAAACCCCATATTATGGTAAAATTTAAAGTATTGAAAGCATACTGTGTTCCAATAATGCGATTGGTTTGCCCGTACTTCTGCTCAACTTCGAAAAGTTTTGCCATGCCAAAGTCCGCTATATTTGGGTTCATATCCTTATCCAACAAAACATTGCTAGGTTTAAGATCACGATGTATTATTGTAAGCCGGGAATCTTCATGAAGATACTGCAGACCTCTCGCAATCCCCATTATAATTTTGTTTCGTGTTGCCCAATCTAACAGGGGCCGCTTTCTTGGATCTTAAGTACCATACAGGTAGACAAATAATAAAAAAAAATTATACATATGTTACATTCAGGAAGATAAAGATAATTTAACTCAGGAAGAAGTGACAATCAGTATCCTATAAGCTAGTTAATTTTACTGTTAAAGAATATTTACCAAATAAAAACCGGTCGAGGCTAGAATTCGGCATAAACTCATAGACAAGTAGTTTTTCGTCTCCCTCTGAGCAAAATCCCACCAGGCTAACCAGATTTTTGTGTTGAAGTTTGGCTAGAAATCGAGATTCAGCCATGAATTCCTTGGTACCCTGCCGAGAGGTGTCAGAAAGCCGCTTTATGGCCAATTGATGTCCATTCTCAAGTGTCCCCTGTCAATATTGGGAACGGATTAGTCATTAATAGGAAAATTAATGTGCAACCATAATAGGCCGTGAAAACTAACATCGATATGCATATGAAATTGAGCATGGTATTTAATAGTTGAGAGCATGGGTTATATATATAACCTTGTAAACAATACCGAAACCCCCTTCACCAAGTTTGTTTTCCTCTGAGAAGTCTCTTGTTGCTGATTTAAGTGTGGCGAGATCATATTGCATGAATTCGATGTCTCCGATGCTTCCTGCGTCAATTGTTATAGTTTCGGCACTAAAATTTGACGGTAATAGCGAAGTTTGATAAATTGACTAATTATTTAAACTACCAGTTTTGTAACATGAACACAATTGGGAGTGCTAAAATATCATTCAATGCTCTCCCTAGAGGAAGAGACTTGGCCACATGTCTTCCAGTGAGGGGTAACCCCGTGGATTGAGCTTACATTGTACGTGTTGGTTAGCATGGTATTGGCGCGTGCCGGGGAGGATCCAACCTCCTCGTTATCAAAAAAAAAAAAAAAAAATGATAGGGTGCCACAAGGCAGCGCCAACTCATTTTCCATTAACACTGTGAAATATCAATGAGACTATGTCAACATGATGAGCATGTCAGCATGGAACCAGTCAAATGAGGTAATCAACATTCTATTATTTCGGAATACTTATTTTTTTTTTTTTTTTTGTGTATACCATCCGGTGTAGTAAAGATTCGAGCTGGGTCAAATCTCTAGGGTGGTAAAGCTCTTCTTCATAAGTTTTAACACTTTTGCATTCCCAAATCTGAGACCTCTGGTTAATCTAGAACTGTCGAACACGACAGCCGTCCTTATATGACCAATTCCATTATCATTATCCAATTTTCTATCGTAAACTTGTCAAATAGCTAGGTCTGGCAAATCTAGATATTTATTTTCTTTTATCCACCCAGTACAATTATTGACCTGTGATAACACCCCTTCAACCCCTATATTTTGATGTCTCGGACCCATTTCGTCGTGATAAATCAAGCATTATGAACTCATTTAGTTAGTATTAGCTTTACCCGATTACTTTCCCTTCACTCTTCGCGTAGGACGTGTTTTGAGCATTTTTTCCCATACTTATGAACTCTTTTTGTAGGTACCATGCTCCAAGATATAAGAAGAACGAAGTTGGAAGGTGATTCGCTTGAAGAATGGAAGTAACTAGGAGAAATTACGGCCGAGAGGCAAAACTTTGCCTGGACCGGGCATAATTACACCCGCCAGGTAAAACTTTGCCTGGACCGGGCATAATTACACCCGCCGGGTAAAACTTCGCCCGGACCGGGCATAATTATGCCCCTCGGCTGCAGATTTCGTTTCTCTCTTGTATTCTCACCTAACTCTTTGTACTTGATATAAATACTTAATTTCCCAGAAAATTAGGGATCCAATCCTAGTTTGGGGAAGAAATTTGTAAGGTTAAGAGAGGAAAACTCAAATCCTTTGTAACTTGGCAATCATTCTTCATCAATCAAAGATTATTATTATTGTTCTTACCTTGTTCTTCCTTATTGTTCATCCTTTCAATAGTTGGTATTGTTTCTTTCCTTTTTCTCTTTTCTCCCTTGTTCTTCAATTGTTTTCCATTGTTGTTTGTTGTTGTTAGATTTCTTTTTGTTGGAAGTTGTTCAAACTTGTTGTTTGTTGATAGTTTAGTCAAAGTCTCTCTCTCTCTCTTGTTTGTTGTTCATGTTAAATTTGCATCTTTCTTGTTTAATTGTTGTTGTTTCCACCATTGTTGCTCTTTTCATTGTTTATCTTTCCATTATTTCTCTTTCCTTTGTTCATCCTTGGATAGTTGTCCTCAAAGACTTAATCTTTGAGTTGATTGAGTAAAAGATTGTGACTTTTAGTTTAATCAACCTTGTTATTAGATTAAATCACTTTTCCTCATAATTATTGTTGGATTGTTGCATGTTTAGTAGTAAGATTTATCTTCCCACCATGTTTATGACCAAAGTTTCCATCTTTATTGTTTATTTTGCAATTAGGACCATGATTAGTGAGTAGTCTTCCACTAGGGCTCGGTTTGACCCAACATGAGTAATTTCATTAATTGAATTTCATAAAGGCTAATTATTTGGGGAAATTGGTGAGGGTAGTTTAGAGGAATGACTTGGGTTATGGGTTGACTCTTGGGTAGTGTTGACTTACGACCCTTGACCACCAACGAGAGTTGGTTAGGTTGTGATTTGGATACCCGAGATTTGACCCTATTGTTGACCTCGGTTGAGACCGAAAGGGAGAACCGGGGTAGGACACCTCTAAATTAGCGTTTGAAATCGACCCTCGAGAGAGGGAGTGGGATGACCCGGGAATTGATGGGGCTTAATGACCTTAGCAAATATCGGACTACCTCGGGAAAATGCATGTTTTTGGGATAGTGGGGTATTGAGTTAGGGATTCCGACCTTCGAACCCGAGAGGGGGGTTGGTGGGTAGTGCTAATGTCCTATTTCGAACCCGAGAGGGGGGTCTTAGGCGAATTAGAGCCGTCACCTCCTCACCTAACTACCCTTGTGATTAGCCTAGAGGTTTAACTATGTGGAATTGCGAATTGTTTGGGAAGAACCGAGTCTTAGGCCGTTTAATCATTTGAATTACAACCTATCCTTCGTCCTTGCTTATTTTCCTTGCTTTTGTTAAGTTTGCATTTCATTTTGTTTTAGGTAGCATTAGTATAAAAACCATCATCTCTTATTTTCGACTTAGCTAAACGATCGGATTAGAACAATTAGTAATCTTTTCAACTCCTTGTGGGATCGACCCTTAATAGTGTACAACGATAAAATCGTGCACTTGCGAGGTATAGCTTGATACCATCAAGTTTTTGGCGCCGTTGCCGGGGAGCTCGAAGAGGTCAACCAATACGACCGATTGACCACGAGATCGAAGCAACCGCGAGAAGACTAAATTCACTCCGTAGAAGAGGGCTTATAGAAACACCGATTCCTCAAGAAAATCCAGTAATTGAGGACCTTCAAGAAGAACCACGGGTCTTTGAAGCTTTCGAAAATCCTTTTGCAACACCGGAAACGGAAGTAACAATGGCCGCGGTTCCTATGAGAGACAACTTGGCTCCTAAAAAGGTGGTAAATCCGAGTATCGTCAAACCACCCATTCAAGCTAACAATTTCGATGTGAAAGCCACCTTACTTCAACTTGTCCAAGGGAATCAATTCGGAGGGGGAGCCACCGAAAACCCCAACGAGCATCTCAACGAGTTCTTGGATAGTTGCGACATGTTCAAGGCCAACGGAGTGACGGAGGATGCCGTACGCCTTAGGCTTTTCCCTTACTCTTTGAGGGGAAGTGCCAAGGAATGGCTTAAAAGTTGCGAACCCGACTCCCTTCGGACTTGGGACGATGTCTCTAAAGCTTTTCTCAACAAGTATTTCCCACCCCAACGAACCGCGAGAATCAAGAGTGAACTCCAAGGGTTCACCCAACAAGAAGATGAGACCCTCTATGAAGCATGGGAGAGGTACAAGGGCCTCCAAAGGCTATGTCCTCACCACGGTATTGGGGATGATGAGCTCATCAACAATTTCTATGAAGGGTTAAACAATGAGATGAAGATGAACCTTGATTCCGGCTCGGGGAAGGGAGCTTTGGATAAGATAGACCACAAGACGGCGAAAGAGCTTATTGAAGAAATGGCTTCTCGTACCTTTCATTGGAACAATGATAGGCACAAGAGAAAAGGGAAGTCAACGGTCGAATCGGCCAACAATGTGGAAGTAAAAGAGATGATAGAAGAGCTTAAGCAACAAGTTGCCTTGATGAGCTCAAGCAAAACATCTAGCAACTCTTCTATGATGAACCAAGTCTATAGTTGTGAGCTTTGTGGAGACCAAGGACACCCACCCAATGAATGTCCTTTGGTGGTTGGAGATGGCAATTGTATGGAGCAAGTGAACGGGATATGGGAGTCTAGTCCGGCCAAGCAAGCATTTAACAACAACCAATATCACCCCGGATTGAGAGCCCACCCAAACTTCTCTTATGGCTCTCAAAATGTCCAAAACCCAACCTTCCAACAAAAGTCACAACAACCAAACTTCCAAACTCAAAAACAAAACACAACATTCAATCAAGGTCCACCGGGTTTCCAAGGAAGAACCTTCCAACCTAGACAACAATTTCAATCACTTAACCCACCAACCACCCAACCATTCCAACAAAATTACCAACCATTCCAACAACCCACCCAACCAAAGTCAAACATGGAACTCATGATGGAACAAATGATGAATCATCAAACACAATTCATCAACCATACCACCCAAAAACAAGAAGAGACAACCACATCCATCAACCAACTTAGAACCCAAATGCAAGCTTCTCAACGAATGACGGACAACCAAATCTCCCAATTGGCTACTCAAATGAGCCAACTACAAGCCTCCCAAGGGAAATTCCCGGGTAAAACCGAGGAAAATCCGAAAACCATGAATGCTATCCACTTGAGGAGTGGTAGAGATTTGGAAGACCGGGAATTTGTCAAGAAAAGGAAGAGTAGTAGACCGGGTAATGTCATTGAACCTCAAGTTGTGGTTGAACCTCCTAAGGTGATTGAACAAAAGGAGGGAGAAGAGGAACTCGTGGAAATTGTTGTGGAAACTCCAAAAGTGATTGATGAACCAACAAGGGCGGTTGAAGAGCCTCAACAACAAGTGGTAAGAACTTATGTACCACCGGTTCCCTTTCCACAAAGGTTGGCAAGAGCCAAACTTGAACAAAAGTATGGGAAGTTCATGGATATGATGAAGGGTATCAACATAACTATGCCTTTCATTGATGCCGTAAAGGAGATTCCAAGCTATGGAAAGTTCTTGAAGGAGCTCATCTCAAACAAAAACTCCTTGAGCCCGACAACCACGGTGAACTTATCCAAGGAGTGTAGTGCAATTCTCATGAATGAGGCTCCTCAAAAGCTTGAAGACCCGGGGAGTTTTTCCATACCTTGTAAGATTGGGACCGTGCACATTGAGAGGGCTTTGTGTGATTTGGGGGCTAGCATTAGTCTTATGCCCCTCAAAATTTTCAAGAAGTTGAAAGGTTATGAGCTTTCACCAACAAGGGTTTCTCTCCAACTTGCCGATAGGTCGGTAAGATACCCGATTGGTCTTGTGGAGGATGTCCCGCTCAAGGTGGGGAAACTTGCATTTCCATGTGATTTCTATGTTATGGACATCCCCGAAGACTCAAATATTCCCATCATATTGGGGCGCCCTTGCCTTGCTACGGGGGGTGCCATGATTGATGTGAAGAATGGGAAGCTTTCTCTACAAGTGGGAGAGGAAAAGGTTGAATTCTCCTTGAACAAGGCTATGAAAGAGCCTTCGGAAGAAAAGTCTTGTTATATGATTGATGTGGTAGAAGAATGGGTTGATATGAAGAAGTTTGATGAAGACAAAGGTTTACAAGGGTTCCTTGAGGGCAAGGTAAGGGATTGCAAGGAACACCGGGAGTATGCTTTGGCTATGGAAGCTACAATTGAAGAAGACCCGGACAAAGAATTTGAAAGCTTGAGAGGAGATGGTAAAAAGGAGGAGAGATCTACGCCTCCTCAAGTGGAGTTGAAACCTCTTCCTTCTACTCTTAAACATGCTTTCCTTGGCCCTAATGACACTTACCCTATTATTGTCAATAGTGCACTCAATGACACCGAACTTCAAAAATTACTTGATGTTGTGAGAAAATACAAGGATGTCATTGGGTATTCAATTGATGATATCAAGGGGATTAGCCCTTCTTTTTGCACCCATCGCATTCATTTGGAGGATGAGAGTGCATCTTCCATAGAGCCTCAACGCCGCCTTAACCCCGCTATGAAAGAAGTGGTTAGGAAGGAGGTGTTGAAACTTTATGATGCAAGCATAATATACCCTATCTCCGATAGTGCGTGGGTGAGCCCGGTGCATGTTGTGCCGAAGAAGGGCGGGGTCACGGTAGTCACCAATGATAAGAACGAACTCATCCCAACAAGAGTCACAACCGGGTGGAGGATGTGTATTGACTATAGGCGCCTTAACAAGGCAACTAGGAAAGACCATTTCCCCCTCCCTTTCCTTGACCAAATGTTGGAAAGACTTGCCCAACATTCTCATTTTTGCTACCTTGATGGGTTTTCGGGATTTTTCCAAATCCCGATCCACCCAAATGACCAAGAAAAGACCACCTTCACGTGCCCATTTGGCACCTTTGCCTATAGGCGCATGCCCTTTGGGCTTTGCAATGCGCCGGCTACGTTTCAAAGATGCATGCTTGCGATATTTTCTGAATATGTTGAGAATATCATGGAGGTGTTTATGGACGATTTCTCCGTCGTAGGCACCTCATTTGATGGTTGTCTAGCTAATTTGGGTAAGGTCTTGAAACGGTGTCAAGAGAGTGGTCTAGTCTTGAATTGGGAGAAGTGTCACTTCATGGTGACATCCGGGGTCGTTTTGGGTCATGTAGTGTCAAGTAAAGGCTTGGAAGTTGATCAAGCCAAGATAGAAGTGATCAAAACCTTACCCCCTCCCACCAATGTGAAAGGAATTAGAAGTTTTCTTGGGCATGCCGGTTTTTACCGGAGATTTATCAAGGATTTTTCTTTGATTGCCCGACCTTTAACATTGTTGCTTGGAAAAGATGTGCCATTTGAATTTACTAATGAGTGTTTGGATGCTTTCAATAGGTTGAAAGAAGCTCTCATCACCGCTCCGATTATGCAACCTCCCACTTGGGGAGAACCTTTCGAGTTGATGTGCGATGCTAGTGATGTAGCGGTGGGGGCGGTGCTTGGACAAAAGAAGAATGGTAAACTCCATGCCATATATTATGCAAGCAAGACCTTGGATGAAGCTCAATCACACTACACCACCACCGAAAAAGAGCTCTTGGCGGTCATATATGCCATGAACAAGTTTCGTTCTTATTTGGTGGGCTCTAAGGTAATTGTGCATACCGATCACACGGCGTTGAGGCACTTGCTAATCAAGAAGGAGTCAAAACCACGCTTGATTCGGTGGATTCTTTTGCTACAAGAGTTTGATATTGAAATTCGAGACAAGAAAGGTGTGGAAAATGTGGTAGCCGATCATCTTTCTCGGTTATTACATGTGAAGGGTAAGGATGGATTGCCAATTGATGACTCCTTGCCGGATGATCAACTATTCGCACTTGCGTTGATGGATGTCCCTTGGTACGCGGACTATGTAAATTACTTGGTATCCGGGGTCATCCCACATGGTTATGACTCCCATAAGAAGAAGAAATTCTTTCACGATCTTAAGCAATATTTTTGGGAGGAACCATGCCTTTACAAGTCTTGTGCGGATGGGATAATTAGAAGATGCATCCCGAATGAAGAGGTAAAACCCATAATCTCTCATTGCCATGACATGCCAAGTGGAGGGCATGGTAGTTCACGAAAAACGGCCGCAAGGGTACTTCAATGTGGTTTTTATTGGCCTTCTTTATTCCATGATGTGGCGAGCTATGTCAAGGGGTGTGACAAATGCCAAAGAAGCGGTAACATTTCAAAGAGGCATGAAATGCCAATGAACTACATACTTGAGGTGGAGGTATTCGATGTATGGGGCATTGACTATCAAGGCCCTTTTCCCTCATCAAATGGGAATGAGTATATTCTTGTTGCGGTGGACTACGTGAGCAAATGGGTTGAAGCAATACCAACAAAGACTTGTGACGCAAAATCAGTAACCAAACTCATGGAGACAATCATATTCCCACGGTTTGGAGTTCCACGAATTGTGATAAGTGACCGTGGAACTCATTTCCGGGAGAGGACTCTTGATGCTTTACTCAAGAAGCATGGGGTGCAACATAGGCGAAGCCTTGCCTATCACCCACAAGCTAACGGCCAAGCCGAAATCTCTAACCGTGAAATCAAGATGATCCTTGAAAAGACCGTGAGCCGGTCAAGGAAAGATTGGTCTACCAAGCTCAATGATGCATTGTGGGCTTACCGGACCGCTTTCAAAACACCAATAGGAACTTCACCATTCTGGTTGGTGTACGGGAAGCCATGCCATTTGCCGGTTGAGTTGGAGCACAAGGCTCATTGGGCCATCCGACTTCTTAATTTTGATTTGAAGAGCGCCGGGGAGAAGCGGCTACTTGACCTCAATGAGCTTGAAGAATTCCGACTAGAAGCTTATGAGAGCTCTAGGTTGTACAAGGAAAAGACCAAGCGGTTCCATGACAAAGCTATTATAAGGAGGGAATTCAAGGAGGGGGACTTGGTTCTCCTATTTAACTCAAGGTTCAAGCTCTTTTCGGGAAAATTAAAGTCAAAGTGGTCGGGGCCTTTCACCGTGGTCCGAGTTTTTCCCTATGGGTCGGTTGAAGTATCCGATGGAGACCAAGCATTCAAAGTAAATGGACAACGGCTAAAGCACTACATTGCCGGTTCTCCCGTCTTGAAGCATATAACTTTCATTGATACTTGTCTTGTCCATCCTTGAATCCCATTTTATTCTTCATGACTTGTCAGTTTATTTAAGTTACTTCTTGACTTGGTCGAGCCAACGACGTTAAACAAAGGCGCTTCATGGGAGGCAACCCATGCAATAATATTCTTGCAATGGTGGAGAGTCAATAGATGGGAGTCGGTTGTCTAAGGAGTTAAGTTTCGAGTCCCGAGGAGGTGTAACTAAGTTTGAAGGAACAATGGAAAGGCGACACCGATTTCGGGATTGCTTTTGAGGGGGTAAATTTGCTTGAATTGAGTGCTATTTTGCCTTCTAAAGATGGATTATAGCAAATTTTGCAGTCTAGGGGCAAAATTATACCTGTGACGGGCATAATTATACCTCTCGGAGGACAGAAAAAAATTCAAAAATTGGCCAAAAGCAGTTTGCCCCAACCGGGTAAAACTTTGCCCCTGACGGGCGTAATTATACCCGACCGGGTAAAACTTTGCCCGGACCGGGCATAATTATGCCTCTCGGCTGTCACTCTGATTTCGCCCTTTTTGGCTGTTTTTCCTTCACCTTTTTCTCATTATTCCCACTTACCTTCTTCTACCTTTTACACCTTCTCTCCAAAAATCATTAAACCACCATTAAAACTCCACCATAACTCAACTTAATCCTCCATTTTCGACACCTTCCCTCCATCTTTTTCACTCCTAATTTCACCCAAGTGATCCTTGCTACCCATACTCCTAGATCCCCTTAAGAGTTTCGAGTTTCCCTCTTTTCCCAAAATACCCTCCGTCCGATTCTTCAAATTTCGTTCTTTTTTTTGGGCTTTGGGACGTTCTTAGCCTATCCTCGGGTTTTGGGTTGCAAAATTTCGTGTTTCTCTCGGGTTTGTGAAGCTTCAAGGGACTGTTTTCGGGGTGAGCACTGTTTTGGGGGCTTTTCAAGCAAGGCAAAGAAGTATGGCAACAAAGAGGCAAAGGGCTCTAAATATTGGCAGCTCATCTTCAAGGTCACAGGTAAGTGCTCCTCCCAGATTTACTAATTCAGCTTATAATGTAACCTTTAAAACGAGTAAGCATCTCAAGTTATTTGACTTATTGATGGCGAAAATTTGGGAGCCTACTAGGTGGGCTTGTGGGGAGACCTTAGAAAGGATGGGAATTAATGATGAGGTGGCCGAGCTTTGCAATAGAATAGGAATTTATAGAATTTACGATGCTCAAGAGTTGACTTACCCGGCCCTTGCGGCGGAATTCCTTGCAACCTTCGAGGCGAAATTCAAAGATGATTATAGTGAATCTTCAGTCTCATTCCAATTGGGGGGGAAATTCCACCGTATGTCCCTGTCTGACTTTGGGGGGCACTTCGGGTTTAGGTCTTGTCCGGGGGGTGGATATAGACCTAGTCAAACTATTGATCACATTGCGGACCGAAATGCCTTTTGGAGGCGTATTTCCCGGAGGGTGGAGTTTTCTAGTGGTAAGGAAAGCTCCATCAAAATTAGAAATGCGGTAATTCGTTATTTCGCAAGGATTTTAGCTTCCTCCCTTTTCTCCTCGGGTGAGACACATCATAATTGTAGTGTCTTAGCCCTCCACTTGATACAAGAGGCCGTTCTCCAATGTGAGCGGTCCATTGATATCCCCACCGCCCTCGCCAAGCACTTCCTTGGCATAAGTGGTAAGCCCCGTCCTATTATCTCTTGTGGGGGGCTTATTTCGATATTGGCGGGTTCACTCGGGGTCGAACATAACCATGCTAGTGTGGAGGGGGGAATTTGGCTAGAGGAAGACCATTTGCCTTGGCTTCGGGATATTAAGGGTCACCTATTCTATGCTATCACCGATGACCGATTTATAATTTTACCCGATCCTACCGCCACCACAATTTCAAACCCATTGAATTGGGGGATGCCTTGTCGGGACAATGAATTTGAGCGTGTGAACCGTAAGTGGAAAAAGAAGGAGTATGATTGGGAAGTGGGATACATTTTGTATGGACCGGGGGATAGGGAGCCTATAGAGCAAGTTCCCGTGGTACCTCAACCCCAAGTTTTTGATGACAATGTAGAGGCACCTAGCCACCAACCCCCACCCCAACCACAACCGGAGGTCCATACACAAGAACATGGAGGGGGAGTTTACCAATCTACCTTTGACGTTGGGGGGTCTTCAACCCCCATGGAGACCGACCAACGTCCTAGCTCCCCTCCACTAAACCCCACTACCAATGATGATTTCTTTTCCGATCTTGATTTCACCGCCTCAATGCACCAAGAGACCGAGTTTAGGTACCAATCACAACCCCAAACACAACCTCAACCTAGCCAATACTCATACCAAGGACCTACTTCCACTCAATGGGAGGAAATGTTTGGCTTGATGAAAGAATCTAGGGACTTTTCGAGAGAGGCTCGGGACCTTAGTTTGAGCACTCAAACTTATAATGAGGAAACCCGACGCTTTGTCATGGAAAATCAAAGAATATTTGAGGAGAGCCGTGGCTACGTGAGGGATACGAGGAATATGGCCATGACATCCCTCCTCTATAGTAGACGGAACACCGACCGTCTCCGTGACATCTCTCGAGTCCAAGCCGACATGGCGGCACAACTAGATGCACTCCACTTGTGGAGTCAACAAGGGAACCAAGACCCTCCGACTCAACCACCACCCGACCTTTACCAATAGGTGGTGTGTTTCTTGGTGACTTGTTTACTCCGGCTTTCACTCTTGTGCATTTTTTTTAACGATTTTTTTTTCTACTTTTTAGAAGTAAAGAGTGTCATGCGGGGTGGTTCTATGTTTGTCTTTCCATGTCGGTTTTCTTTCCGGTTGGTAGTTTTGGTTGTGTTGATGCCTTTGTGTTATTGCCTTACCCTTGACCTTGTATTATTTCACCTTGTTTTGAGTGTATTTTTGACTAGAGTTGGTCCGGTGCGTTTCACCTAGCACCAACACCCTTGATGTAGTCGGGTGTGTCATATTGCTCCCCAATTTAAAATCCAAAGCCTTCGGTATGCCCCCCAAAATCAATCCAAATGACAAGTACGATCTCTCCCTTTTATCCAAATTACTCATTCATGTTTAAATTTTTCGCATCCATTTAGTTGATAAAGCATTTAGTTGCATCATATAGGATTGCATTAGATTTCAATTTTGTAATATATTGTCACATTTAGTATTTGCATTCACTTAGCATAATTTGCATTGTCACTTCAATAAAGCATATAGAATAGAGCATGCATTGCATTTTCAAAATAAAAACCAACTAAAAATTGAAAAATGACCAAAAACAAAAAAAACATGTTAATTTATTTCACTATTACGCCCTCCCATGTCTATAAATAAGTGTGGGGAGGGCCTAAAAAAAAAAAAAAAACAAAAATATGTCTTTTAATTTGTACTCCCTCCACACATTTATTTCCATTTGGAAGTAATGTAAATAAATAAGTGTGGGGAGGGAGTTTTCATATCAAAAACCCAAAAATATGTCTTTTTAATTTTTCAAAACCAAAAATCACAAAAATATGTTATTTTCCCTTTGAAAAATCAAAAATCAAAAAATATGTTCATTTCCTTTCCTTACTCACTCCCTATGCTTTTGTCCATTGAGGACAATGTACATCTCAAGTGTGGGGAGGGAAATATCCACTCTTGTGAATATTTGTTTATAATTGTAAATGTTTATAAATTAGAGAAAATGCCTAAAAATTGAAAAATTTCTGAAAAATTCAAAAAAATTTGCATTGTATATATATGTTTTGTCTAACCTTTGGCACGGCACATTGACCACTTGAGGCAAAAAGGAGCTAGAAGACCGCTTGGTATAATCCTTCCTATCCCTTGCTCCTTTTTACTATTCTTTCTTTTTGGTATCTTTGATATTTTGAAGGAGAATGGGAATTTTGTTGCTTTGGGTGTCTCCTTGGGAGACCGTTTGGAATTTTGGTGTTGATGTGCTGCTAGGTTTAGCCAATTTGTTGCACGTTTCATTTCATGTTTGTTTGAATTTCCGCATGCATTTGTTCACATGTAAATACTTGTTGCATTTCTTTCTTTTGCATTGAGTTTGTAAATAAGTTTTTAAGGAAGAACATGGTCAAAGGAAGGGAACCAAGTACCCCCATGATGAACTAATGTGCCCAATTGTGCCTTTCCCCTCCTCGTGACTCGCACCCGTGGCCTCTTAGTTAGCCGAGGAAGGAGGGCTTGACCAAAGAGTTTAGACCAACCTTGTGAGACCTAGGGCCGTAGACTAGACCTTTGGCTCGACTTAGCTACTCAAAGGTAAGGGTAGAGCCTCCTAGGGTGGGTACATCCATACCCCGCCCTCATCTAGGTTTGAGAGTAGGCCTCCTCGCGAGGCGTGTCACATCACTACGCACAAGTGTGTCGCATCGTCCTTAGATCATGAAATTGCATTACATTTTTGTGCATATGATTTGAAGCAAAAATCAGTTTATATGAACCTCACATAGCCAAATAGCCTTGTTTTAGTCCCTACATTGTTTCCCTTTTTGATTCACCCCCTTTGAGCTTAGCCTTTTTCATTTGGCAAAACCCACCTAAATAGCTACATTCCCATAACCACCCTTCCTTAATCAAGAATTGGTCGGTTTAGTAGTTGTGTTGTAGGAGGTGATTTGGGTCGTGACGGTGGATGGCTTGCACATCCACTTGGGTCGGATTTCAATGTGAACTTGGTTTGTAAATAAATAAGAGGTTTTGAAAAAAGAAATGAAAAACAAAATAGAAAAGTGAAAAAAGTCATGAAAAATCAAAAAAATGAGTTGTGTTGTATATATTTGTTTGTTGTCAAGAAAAAGAAAAAGGCAAGCAACACCCCTACTCATCATTTAAAGGGGTAGAAAAAGCCGTTGCTAAATAAAAAGGGGCAAATTGATGTTTTTCCAAAATGAGTCGGGTTTACACAATTTTTGCATAACTTGGGAAACCGAGTCGTTGTTACGGTGTAGACGTTACCATTTGTTGAAATAAAAGGAGTTTTGTCAAATTTTTCCTACTTGAGTTGGGTTTATGCAATTTTTGCATGGTTTTGGTCATCAATGCTATGTTAGGGCATAGACGTGTCTCATGTGTTGCAATAAGAGATGGGATGTGATGTGTCGACGATTCTTGATTTGAACCCCACATGTCCAAACGGTGCTTGCACCAATCCCGTTTCGACCTTCTCCTTAGCCCCATTGTAACCCTTGCTTCATGTTTTGTGCATTTTTCCCTTTGTTTGCATTTCATTGGACATAGGACGGTGTTACACATTAGATTGCGGGCACGTTTTCGCTAGTCGAGTTAGTTGAGTGATTTTGGTTACTTTTTGTCACAAAAATCACCTTGTTCTTTCATTGAGTGACGAGTGAAAACCGTGAGGATGTCGTTGCCTTGGTCTCCTTAGTCATGGGTCCTTTGGTTGAATCTCGTGTCGGTTTTGTAATTCTCGGCGGACTCGCCTCTCTTCCCTTTCCCCGCTCTTGAATTTGTTTCTTGAGCATTGGTCACACAAGGGTTGCTTTTGTCACATTTAGGGGGTTGGCACCTCAATTGGCACTCCTGAGACGGTACTCCCGACCGAGACCATGTTTTGTTGTTTGAAAAATCCGACCACTTAGATGAGGAAAGTGGATCATTTTGTTAGATGCATTCTACTTGTTGATTACGTGCTTTCATGATAGATGCATCGCAATTTTGTAGCAAGACCCAACTTGCCTTGCAATAGGGCACTTTACCCTCATGAGTGTCAAATTGTGAGTTGAAGGGGCGTTGAGTGCGCTAATACTCAATCGGCTATTAATTTAGAATAACTGAGTGATGCTTATATTGTGCACACGCTCTTGATAGATATTATTGTAGTCTCTTGTGCTTTGGTTTTGGACTTACTCGGGGACGAGTAAGGGTCAAGTGTGGGGAGATTTGATAACACCCCTTCAACCCCTATATTTTGATGTCTCGGACCCATTTCGTCGTGATAAATCAAGCATTATGAACTCATTTAGTTAGTATTAGCTTTACCCGATTACTTTCCCTTCACTCTTCGCGTAGGACGTGTTTTGAGCATTTTTTCCCATACTTATGAACTCTTTTTGTAGGTACCATGCTCCAAGATATAAGAAGAACAAAGTTGGAAGGTGATTCGCTTGAAGAATGGAAGTAACTAGGAGAAATTACGGCCGAGAGGCAAAACTTTGCCTGGACCGGGCATAATTACACCCGCCAGGTAAAACTTTGCCTGGACCGGGCATAATTACACCCGCCGGGTAAAACTTCGCCCGGACCGGGCATAATTATGCCCCTCGGCTGCAGATTTCGTTTCTCTCTTGTATTCTCACCTAACTCTTTGTACTTGATATAAATACTTAATTTCCCAGAAAATTAGGGATCCAATCCTAGTTTGGGGAAGAAATTTGTAAGGTTAAGAGAGGAAAACTCAAATCCTTTGTAACTTGGCAATCATTCTTCATCAATCAAAGATTATTATTATTGTTCTTACCTTGTTCTTCCTTATTGTTCATCCTTTCAATAGTTGGTATTGTTTCTTTCCTTTTTCTCTTTTCTCCCTTGTTCTTCAATTGTTTTCCATTGTTGTTTGTTGTTGTTAGATTTCTTTTTGTTGGAAGTTGTTCAAACTTGTTGTTTGTTGATAGTTTAGTCAAAGTCTCTCTCTCTCTCTTGTTTGTTGTTCATGTTAAATTTGCATCTTTCTTGTTTAATTGTTGTTGTTTCCACCATTGTTGCTCTTTTCATTGTTTATCTTTCCATTATTTCTCTTTCCTTTGTTCATCCTTGGATAGTTGTCCTCAAAGACTTAATCTTTGAGTTGATTGAGTAAAAGATTGTGACTTTTAGTTTAATCAACCTTGTTATTAGATTAAATCACTTTTCCTCATAATTATTGTTGGATTGTTGCATGTTTAGTAGTAAGATTTATCTTCCCACCATGTTTATGACCAAAGTTTCCATCTTTATTGTTTATTTTGCAATTAGGACCATGATTAGTGAGTAGTCTTCCACTAGGGCTCGGTTTGACCCAACATGAGTAATTTCATTAATTGAATTTCATAAAGGCTAATTATTTGGGGAAATTGGTGAGGGTAGTTTAGAGGAATGACTTGGGTTATGGGTTGACTCTTGGGTAGTGTTGACTTACGACCCTTGACCACCAACGAGAGTTGGTTAGGTTGTGATTTGGATACCCGAGATTTGACCCTATTGTTGACCTCGGTTGAGACCGAAAGGGAGAACCGGGGTAGGACACCTCTAAATTAGCGTTTGAAATCGACCCTCGAGAGAGGGAGTGGGATGACCCGGGAATTGATGGGGCTTAATGACCTTAGCAAATATCGGACTACCTCGGGAAAATGCATGTTTTTGGGATAGTGGGGTATTGAGTTAGGGATTCCGACCTTCGAACCCGAGAGGGGGGTTGGTGGGTAGTGCTAATGTCCTATTTCGAACCCGAGAGGGGGGTCTTAGGCGAATTAGAGCCGTCACCTCCTCACCTAACTACCCTTGTGATTAGCCTAGAGGTTTAACTATGTGGAATTGCGAATTGTTTGGGAAGAACCGAGTCTTAGGCCGTTTAATCATTTGAATTACAACCTATCCTTCGTCCTTGCTTATTTTCCTTGCTTTTGTTAAGTTTGCATTTCATTTTGTTTTAGGTAGCATTAGTATAAAAACCATCATCTCTTATTTTCGACTTAGCTAAACGATCGGATTAGAACAATTAGTAATCTTTTCAACTCCTTGTGGGATCGACCCTTAATAGTGTACAACGATAAAATCGTGCACTTGCGAGGTATAGCTTGATACCATCAACCTGTCCGGATTTTACCAACCAAAACCCAACTCAACACAACATGATCCTGGTGTCAACAAATATGAACCACTCCGGCCTTGACCTGGTCCATCCAATTCCAATTCCACGTGTTTTCCAAACGTCATTGAGATATTGAAATTTAGAATTGAATTTCACATATCTCCAATAATGTTTTTGAAATTGATTTAAACTGAATTAGAACATTTTAACTTCTAAAGTGAAATCATGAAAGTAAATTAATTTCACGTTTCCACACACTACCTTAATAGAAACTGTTTTGCACTAATCCCCTGATGATCGATACTATAATAGTCATATATTGTATCTTTAATTAACCTTCTTAGAATGATACTGGATAGGCAGAAGATATATGCTGTGTTACTCCGACTCTCCGACACGGTGTCGTGTGACTCGTGTCTAACACGTACCGGAGTGACGGACACAGCTATTTTGGGCAGTAAGTGGATTATACATCTGATGTAGTACATCAGATGGTATAGTTTTTGAGTATTAAGATAAAGTTTTTGAGTTTTAATCTAAAAATTTTGAGTTTTATTTTAAAGTTTTTGAGTTTATTTACTTCAATTTTAATCTCAAAAAGTTACATTATAACTCAAAAAAATTACATATAAGCTCAAAAAAAATTGATTTTTGACATCATAAAACTAAAATGTAATTTATAAACTCTATAGTACTCGAAAAAAATACACAAAAACTCAAAAAATCATCAAGTATGATGCAGTACATCCGATGTACAATCCTTTTTCTCCTATTTTGGGTGAACTTTCCTATTTTGTGGTCTAAATTTAGGTGTCGAAGTGTTGTGTCGTGTCCGACACGCGACACGGTAGTTAAGTGAAGTGTCGGAGTAACATAGGTTATATGTTGTACATGCTTGACGACTTACCAGAACCATCAGGCAGCCCCCTTAGTGATACGAAAGGCACATCACTGCTCGCTTCTTTAGGCTTTTTATGGAACAAACACAGCCACAAAAGAGCTGATATAACTAGGAATCCAACTGATAAGCTAACGGCTATTGCTGCTATGATTCCCGGCGTTAATGTTGATTTTTCATTACTTGTTTGCGAATCTGAAATGAATAACTATTCAACAATTAGCAAATTGTGAAATTCGGCGAAAATTACATATATAACAAAAATAAGATTAATCACCTTGATCAACAACCAGAGGAGGAGGAGCAGAAGGAGGAGGCGGCGAAGGCAGCTGCGTATAAATAAAGGGACCGGTCGTATCATACCTCAACTGACAACTGGGGAAAAACACCATTGCACGTATACTCGCATTACAACATTGAATCATTCTCGAAAAAGCTTTTTTTAGACAATTATTGCAACGAGAAGGATCGATATCAGGGGTGCATTGTGCAAAACTATAAATTTGTTCGAACAATGAAAAATTGGCTTCCGCTGAAGCGAATTTTAGGGGAGTAGAGGAAGCATTCTCGATGACACCATTCATTGTACTAGCTAGCTTTGGAGCAAATGTATTGAAGTTTGATACATTCTTATCATTCCATTGATACGCCAAAGGAGCGGTCTCTTCCATGGCGAAGATGTAACGATTTGCATACCGTAACATGCACTCATAGTACCATACAATAGCTTCCCCATACAAAGGGCACACTTCAACTATCGTTTGAGTTGCATTCTCAACACATGCGCTACAAAGGTCGAATGCAACGTCATTTCGACATTGAAAGAGGCCATAAACTTGGTTGGAACCAACACCGGTTGTGTAATTATAAAATTTGCGAGAAGTTGTTTTGGAGGTGAGATTTCCGAAAAGACGATTGAGGTTCCTTTCATATACACTACCTGAAGTGTAATTGAAGTTTTCACCTACACAACCATCATATACATATGTATACTGTGCATCAACTGTTTTACAAAATTGATACACTAAAAGTGTTGCTATAACAATCACAATTTTCTCCATTTGAAGGTAATTATGCCAATATATCGATTTGTTTCCGCGATATTAGTAACAAATTTGTAAGGAAACACAGTGGAAATTGTATATTTGCTTCTAAGTCAATAGCCATAGTTTGATATATTCAATGTAATTGATATAATCAATGTTGCTTCCTGTTAGACTTGTTCATGGATACTGTCATACTATAGATTTAAAAATTTTAGGCTTTGTCAATTGAATTAAATTTTTTATATAAAAATAACCATGGAATAAATCAATTAAATGTCGTGATCATTGATGTATTTTGGGTTGAAGGAGTCTTTGCATCCTTACAAAAGTAAAGAAGGCAAAGTAAAATGCTTGTTTAAGTACACTACCACTAAGTCGTCATTCTAAAATGCATCTCTGCTCCAAGAGTCGAAAAATCCTCTGTATTTTTGATTTATTAGAAATAATTATAATAGTTGGGCCTCAACTATCAACTTGGTTTTAGTTGAGATGGTTCATCTATCATATGGTATCAGCGCCTATGTAACCATAGGTCACGGGTTCGAATCCTAGCAACCTCAATAACTCAGCACACGGTACGAGAGAGCCTACATCTGACCTCCATTTACCCCATCACAAGTAACCGCCATGGAATGTTGATAAAGATTAATAATAATATTAACAATTAAAAGCCGGTACAAGGCTAATCTAGTAGCAAGACGTCAATAGGATACAACATGGTGTGTGGAGTCTGGTGGTTAAATTTTGGGGTGAAATTCCTAGGAGTCTCGGGTTCATGCCTCCCGAGGAGTAATCGTGTAGAGTATATATGGCCTGAGTCCATGCCTTCTAGATAACTTCGAACCTGTCACTCTCGGGTGGCGTAGCTGGTATACGAGCGAGGTGATAATCCTACAAGATATTCAAGCATTGTAATCTCAAATTTTCATTGTGTTATTAATTTCATTACTTCAATGTTTTTCGACATTGTTGTGCCCTGCCCGACTCCCCGTCCATATTCCAACAATCAGTAACGAGTTTGACTGATCCGATATTGAATCCACCTCCTTTTTCACTTGATATTTGACTTGATCTCAGTAGATTTTGTTTATGCTTGGCAGTTTAAATTTTTTTACTTACATCGTTACGAGATTAATTAAGATACTAAAAATTTATTTGATGGCTTACCGCCCTGGCTAACGGTGAACATATGGTATAATTAGTGCCGAACTGTATATGTTTCTTTCTACTTAGCAGCGCGACTAACAATATGACATAATCAAGTACAATATCATCAAATTTAGTTACACGTAATTGTAAACTTCACAACTCTTAGTAATAATGTTCACATTGATTAATGATTTTTTGTGTGTGCAAACACCTGATCAAAACTAAGATGACAAAACAATAGTGAATCGTGCAAATAATACGTAGATGATCAATCATCGTGGTTGAGGGTATAAATCCTGATTGGGTTCGGTCTGCCAGGTGACAGTCTTGACGGAAAGCTGATCAGAGTCGGTCTGTGGGTTACTACTATGAGAATTAGCAATCCCGAATTGATGAAAGGACGTCGATGGTGCTAATGGCAATGGAAGATCGATAGACCCAGTAAGCATTAGAACAATAGAAGTCATTGCAGGTCTTTGCTCTGGAATTGCTTGCACACATAGCAGTCCAATCTGAATGCACCTTATAACGTCGTTGTTCGAACTATTGTTGTAAAGTAATGCGGGATCCGTTATGTCGATGGATCGCCCCTCATCCCATAGTCTCCATGCCTATGGTTAAAAACATAATTTTATAACTGACATATATATGAATCACTAGTAGTTGACATTTAACGTGGAGACGAGATTCTGGACTTACAAGGATCGGGAGATCCTCGTTTCGTGTTGAAGTGCTGTATAATCTGTTTTTCTGGCCGCTTACAATCTCCAAAAGCATGATTCCGAAACTATAGACATCGGACTTGTCTGAGTATTCCCCGGTCATGAACTCTGGTGCCATGTACCCACTGTATACAATAGTGAGAATTAACAGAGAAAGGGTCTAGAGAAAATTAAACTTATCTTAGTGAGAAACCATCCTCGCAAGAATTTGTAATCCTTGATTGAAAGCTTACCGTGTTCCCATAATGCGACTGGTGTGGCCATGCTTCTGTTCAACGCCAAAAAGTTTTGCCATGCCAAAGTCAGCTATCTTTGGGTTCATTTTTTCATCTAACAAAATGTTGCTAGGCTTAAGATCGCGATGTATTATAGTTAGCCGAGAATCTTCATGGAGATACTGCAAACCTCTCGCAATGCCCATTATAATTTTGTAGCGTGTTTCCCAATCCAATAGCGACCGCTTCATCGGATCTTTAGTAGCATGAGTGAAGATAGTCAAATAACAGAGAAAATAAATAAGCACACAACTCACTTTATATGGATCAATATTTGTATAATAGTATAGTACGTTTAGGTAAATTCAGAGCATTCGTCGAGCGGGCTTAGGTAATTTAGAGATAATACCCTAGGTAGAACTTTTAAGCAATTGTCGAAAAGATTTACCAAATAGAAATTGATCGAGGCTAGAATTAGATAGAAACTCATAGACAAGTAGTTTCTCGTCTCCTTCCGAGCAAACTCCCATTAGCCTAACAAGATTTTTATGTTGAAGTTTGGCCAGAAGTTTGGCCTCAGCCAGGAATTCCTGGGTACCTTGCCCTGAGGTGTCGGAGAGCCGCTTTATGGCTAATTGCTGCCCATTAAGTGTTCCCTGTCGATATATATGTGAACGGATAGTTAGCAAAGATCATATGGCCGCATTTATAACAAAATTAATGTGCGGCAGTAGGTTGTGAAAGCCAATTTCGGGATAGATATCAAAATCGACCGTAGTATTTAATAGTTTGAGCATGGATTATAACCTTGTAAACAATACCGAAACCTCCTTCACCAAGTGCATTTTCAGCTGAGAAGTCCCTTGTTGCTAATTTCATAGTGGCGAGATCATATTGTATGAATTCGCTGTCTCCGATGCTTTCTGTGTCAATTGTTACAGTTTCATGAAAATTATTTCATTTAGACTACTATTCGCCGGACTTGTTTATGCCCTAAATTCGACTGTAAAAGTGAATTTTGATTAAATTGCCTGATCAATTAAATTACTTGTTTTGTAACATGAACACACTTGAAGTACTAAAAATCATTCAAATGTTTATTTTTTCGAATCTAATAAACATTTAATTGTACATATCTCTGCTTCGGATAGTTCTCAGAATTTGGACATTGAAAGTCTTAACTAATAATGTCATTGAGACTATGTCTTGATCAGCATGACAGCATAGAAATAATCAAACAAGTTAATCAACAATCTTTCATTTTGGAAGACATAGTAGTCGAAAGTCGTGTAGTTAATTATGGTAAAATGTTGGAATCATACGAAATGCCATTGATTAAAATTTACCATGAGCTCACAATTCATACTCTTATTTGACAATTAGCAAAAGCAGATTTTAAACCACATAATACATTTGGTGGAATATGATGAAATTGATAAATTACCATTCGGCTAATGCAATTCGGTAATTTTTAATGATTACCCTATATTTAATCGTCTTAAAAGGCCATAGCTGAAGTCGAGTGATGTTAAAGCACACATTATATGTTGTAAATTCTTGAAGACTTACCAGAACCATCAAGCCGTCCCCTTGTTGATGCGGAAGGTACACCGTTGCTTGCTTCTTTTGGCTTTTTACGGAACAAACATATCCACAAAACAGCTGATAGACCTAGCAATCCAACTGCTGCGCTAACGGCTATTGCTGCTATGATTCCTGGTGAAATTGACCATTTCTTGATACTTGTTTGCGAATCTGAATTGAACCATGATTCAACAATTAGCAACTCGGTAAATCTATAAAAATTTCAAATATGAATGATGTTACTACTAACTAATTACCTTGATCAATGCCCAGAGGAGGAGGAGGAGAACGAGCTGAAGGCACCTGCGTAAAAATAAAGGGACCCGTCGTATCATACCTCAACTGACAACTAGGGAAAAGCACCAAGACATTTACACTTGCATTACAACATTGAATCATTTGGACATAAGCTCTGTTTAGACAATTTTTGCAACTCGAAGGATCAATATCAGGGGTGCATTGTCCAAAACAAAAAACTTGTTCCGACAAGTTAATGTTTGTATCCTTTGAAGCGAATCGTTCTGGGGTAGAGGAAGCATCCTGGATGACGCTCTTCATTGAAGTAGCTAATTTCGGAGCAAATTCATTAAAATTTGAGACATTCTTCGGGAACCATAAAGAAAGAGAAGGAATTAACTCTGCTATAGAGAATATGTTACGATTTGCATACCGTAACATGCACTCGTAGTACCATACAATAGCCTCCCGATACAAAGGGCACACATCGACTATCCTTTGAGTCGCATTTTGAACACATGCGCTACAAATGTCGATGCTTACGTCATTTCGACATTGAAAGAGGCCATAAACTCGATTGGAACCAACACCGGCTGTGTAATTGTAAAATTTGAGAGAACTCGTTTTGGACGTGAGATTTCCGAAAAGACGATTGAGGTTGTTTTCGTATACGCTACCTGATGTGTAATTGAAGGTTGTGTTCATACAACCGGTATGTACGTATTTATATTGTGCATCAACTGTTATTATATAAAATTGATATACTAAAATGGTTGCGAAAACAATCACAATTTTCCCCATGACGGGAATTATGCAAATATGTCGATTCGTTTTGCGATTAACATAGGCAATATTAGTACTGATAATATTTGCAAGGGAATATAGTGGAAATTATTTAATTTCTTCAAAGTCAATGACTATAGTTTGATAGTTTCTATCTCATTGATGGGATCAATGTTGGCTTCACGTTGGACTTGTTCATGTCATATTGTCATACTGTACTCACTGTGACTCTATGGATCTTTTAAGTTTCACCCGTTCTCATTTAAGACCGTCTTAATTTAAGACGTTTATTATAGCCGAATTATATAAAGGTGAAAATGAAAGAAAGTTGTGAGATTTTTCTTAATTTAAGACGGTTTTAAATATGAGCTACTGTTTAAGGTTAGATCAGCATACCCTTTGGTTGATGAAGAACTAGCCTTTGTAAAATCAAAACTGAAATTGAGTTAAATAACTTTATAAAATAAAAATACCCATTTGGAATAAATCAATTAGATGTTGTTATCATTGAACTGTATTAGGTTTGAAGGATTATTGATGTGTTATTTTAAATTCGCAAGTGTACGGTAACGTGGTAGCACTTGAGGGTCGATTTCACGGGGAGCTTGTTATGCAATAATGATGAATTCTAGCTATATGATTAGCTAAGTCAACAATAATTGAGTTTGATTTTAATCTAATCAACTAAACTAATTAAAATAAAATGCAATTAAACAAGATATGGAAATTGAGCAAGTAAATGTAAATGTTGTAATTCAATGGAATAAAAAGGCCTAGGACCCGATTTCCCACCAACATTTCGTGTTTATTGTCATGATTCCTTTTGACTAGCTATTGGCGTGATACGTAAGCAGTAGATGGCTTTAATTCGCCTAACACCCCCCTCTTGGGTTCGCATGAGGACACTAGTTCTCTCAACCCCCCTCCCTTTCGGTCTCAGAGGTCGGAATCCTTATGTAGAAACCCGACTACCCTAAAAACGTGCACTTTTCCAAGGTATTCTAGCATCACCTTAAATCCATTAACCCCTCATCATTTTTCCGGTCATCCAACTCCTTCTCTTGAAGATTGAATTCAAACACTAGTCTAGAGGTACCCTCCCTTGGTTCTCCCTTTCGGTCTCAACCTAGGTTAGTAATAGGTCTAATTTTTGGGTACCCGATTCCCGACCTAACCAACTTTCGTTGATGGACAAGGGTCCCAAACCAACATTACCCATAATTTACCAATTCATCATGTCAATCCTCTAGCCAACCCTTACTAATCCTCCCCAACAACTATTTTTATAGGAATCGATCAAATAAACCACTCATGTTGGGGTCAATCGAGTTCTAGTAAAAGGATTATTCACTAATCATGTTAATTAAGACAAACAAATGATAAAGTTGACACTTTAACAATTGACATGTTATTAAATTAATTTCTATAGCTAATCATGCAATTGGTAACAAGAATGATGATAATTGACTAATTAAACTTTAATTAAAGTGAAATTAAACTAAAAGGTGGTAACTTTGACTATAAGTAATGTAATATTCAGACATAAAACAGACATAAACTAAGGAAATGAAATTGAAAAAACAAAACAAGAAATTAAAGAGGGGAAAAGAAAATATACCAACTAAGATGAAAGAAATAAACTTGATTGAATTAATTGCTTGAATAGTTGAAGAACAAGATGAGATCCAATTTCTTCTACAAAATTCCTCCAACTACCTAATTTTTTATGTAAATTAAAGTGTCTCTAGTTGTGTCTCAAATAATAGGGTTTTGCTATTTATACAAAAGGTCTGAAACACAATTACAAGGGTCAAAAACTGAGTTTGGCCCAAATCACGGGTCCATCCAGTGTGGTGATACGCCGGCCGTGTGCCATTTACGTCGGATGGACCTCAGTTACACCCATGCTCCAAAATTACACCCATAAGGCTAAAAAGATACACCCTACGAGGTCTTGTTGCACCTTGCCTAAAGTCGTTACATCCACGCTTAGCGCAATACACCCATCAGGCTAAAAAGATACACCTTACGAGTCCTAGTCGCGTCTTGCTTGAAATGGATATACCCATGATCGAAGCTTAGAAAGGCTTCAAAACGGCTTCAATTCTTCACTTCCCTTCTTGTAATTGGTTCCGGCCTTTACTCGATCTCCTTATTTCAACTAGAAATGCGTGAAGTACTACAAGAATCTAGCAAAGCCGTGAGCAAAGTACATAAATGCAAATTGATCATAGAGGAAAGGCATTTAGCATAGAAATGCATAAAACTTAGGGCCGAGTTAAGGTTTTCGGTCAAAATAGTAGGGCGATAAAGTAGTTATCAATTATTTGCATCCTTTAAGAAGTAATGAAAGGCTGAGTAAATGATTGTTGAAGTACACTTGTATAGTAGCAAGTCTTCATTCTCTTTAATAGGGTCCAATTAATCCCTAGCATGTCAAGTTTAGTTGATTAAATTTCATAATTAATCAGTTAGGTAATTAGTTGGCTTAATGAGATTTGACTTGTTTATGTTCTATTTAACTTGGGATTATTATATTGTTGACTCTCGACCCTTGACCATCAGTGAGAATTGAGTAGAGTGGGAGCCGAGTCACCTCGCCTAGACTAGTTGCCAACTTGAGTTGAACCCGAGAGGTAGAACTTCGGAATTAAGGGTACCCTTAATTGTAGGTTTGAAATCGACCTTGATAAAGGAAGTGGGATGACCGGGAATCTAGCGCGGGTTTAATGACTTTGACCAACATTCGGATACCACGGGAATGGCACAATTCTTGGGTAATTGGGTGTTGACTTGAGGATACTGACCCAAGAACCCGAGAGGGAGGTGATCGAGATAGCTACCGTCCAAACGTGATGCCAAGAGGGAGGTGTTTGGAGACCTAAAGGCGTCATTTCCACTAAACCATCGACCCAACGACTAGTTAACGAGATTCATGGTCGTAAACAAGGCGTGTTGGTAGAGAAATCAGACCCTAGACCTTTGTTTATTTCGTAAACCACTCTTTCTATTACTTGTTTAGTAGATTTAATTATAAATTTAGTTACGTAGCTTAATTTCAAGCTACTTCTTAATTTGGATAGCTAGCTTGTAATTTGAGACGAATTAGTACTCGATCCTTAATCTTTCTATGGATTCGACCTCGAATACCCTGCTACATTAGTTGAAATAATTTTTTTTGGCCGGGAGAGCGCGACAAACCCCGCATCACTAACAATATGACAAGATCAATCAATTAAAATATCATCACATTTAATTCATTGTACATGCAAAACACACAACTCATAGTAATGTTCACATTGAATAATGATTTTTTTTAGGGCGCAAACACTTGATCAAAAACTAGCCGACAAAACAATAGTGAATCGTGCAAAATAATATGTCAACTATCAATCATCTTGGTCGTGGGTATAAATCCTGGTCAGATTCGATCTGCCAGGTGACAGTCTTGACGGAAAGCTGATCAGAGTTGGTCTGTAGATTGCCACTATAAGAATTAGGTATCCCGAATTGATGACAGGAAATCGATGGTACTAATGGCAACGGAAGATCAGTAGAGCCAGTAAGCATTAGAACAACAGATGCCATTGCGGGTCTTTGCTCTGCGTTTTCTTGAACACATAGCAGTCCGATATGTATGCACCTTATCACATCGTTGGTTGAATAATTGTTGTTAAGTAATGCAGGATCTGTTAGGTCCAAGGATCGCCCCTCATCCCATAGTCTCCATGCCTTACAGTTGAAAAATAATATTTTAACAAACATATATAGATTACTAGTAGTCGATATTTAACGTGGAGACGATATTATGGACTTACAAGGGTTGGGAGATCCTCAATTCCTGGTGAAGTGTTAAATAATTTGTTCTTCTGACCGCTTACAATCTCCAAAAGCATGATTCCGAAACTATAGACATCCGATTTATCTGACTATTCCCCGGTCATGAACTCTGGTGCCATGTACCCACTATATATAATAATTACATTAAACAGAGAAAGGGTCTCGAGAAAAATGAACTTATATTAGTGAGAGACTATCCTCGCTAGAATCTATAATCCTCAATTGAAAGCTTACCGTGTTCCCATAATGCGACTGGTGTGCCCATGCTTCTGTTCAATGCCCAAAAGTTTTGCCATGCCAAAGTCAGCTATCTTCGGGTTCATTTTTTCATCTAGCAAAATGTTGCTAGGCTTGAGGTCCCGATGTATTATAGTAAGCCGAGAATCTTCATGAAGATATTGCAGATCTCTTGCAATGCCCATTATAATTTTGTAGCGTGTTTCCCAATTTAATAGCGGGCGCTTCATTGGATCTAAAGTAGCATGACGATAGTCAAATAAAAGAAAAAAAAACATAACTTACTTTATATGGATTCAGTATTTATATCCTCGTATACTTCGTATCATAGTATATTATGTTTAGGTAAATTTGTAGACGCTAATATAAAATATCTTATCCACTAACCTTAATCATGTTATTCTCACGTTATCATATTACTTCATAGGGAAATATGATTCTAACAATTCTAATGCTCGACTCGTTCAAGATCGGTTAAATCATGTTCGAACCAAGCTTGACTAAACCAATTCCGAGGACTTTTAAGGAAGTTTCCAAAGAAGATTTACCAAATAAAAACTGGTCCAAGCTAGAATTAGGAAGAAACTCATAGGCAAGTAGTTTCTCGTCTCCTTCCGAGCAAACTCCCATTAGCCTAACAAGATTTTTGTGTTGAAGTTTGGCCAGAAGCCGGGCCTCGACCATGAATTCCTTGGTACCTTGCCCTGAGTTGTCCGACAGCCGCTTTATGGCTAACTGTTGTCCATTCTCAAGCGTCCCCTATTTTGAATAACGCATTCGTTAGCAAAGATCATTCATTAATAATCAAACAAAATAAATTAATGTGTAACAGTAGGGCATAAAACCCAATTTTTGAGGTGTATATCAAAATCGAAAGTGGTACTCGTATTTAATATTTTGAGCATGGGTTATAACCTGGTAAACAATACCGAAACCTCCTTCACCAAGTGCGTTTTCAGCTAAGAAGTCTCCTGTTGCTAATTTCATAGTGGCAAGATCATATTGCATGAATTCACTGTCTTCTATGCTTTCTGCGACAATTGTTACAATTTCATCAAATTTGTTTCGTTTAGATTTGTATTTGTCGTAGCTTGACTAAATTGATTAATCATTTAAACTAGTTTAGAACCCTTGCAATAAACTCCCGATATACATTATTTCTTAATTTTTGTAAGATATTTAAATAATAATGAGTGGCATCTCATTAATTGTTCATTTTATCTACAGAAATTATCACGGCCACTTGCGCCACGAAAGATATTCCTCAGCCACGGAAATTTAGCTTTTCGCCACGAATTTAGTCATGGCCAAGGTGCTCATTTATATTAGGGGTGGTATCTCATTAATTGTTCATTTTTCTCGTTGTTGTATTTGTTTTGAGAAAAAAAAATGAAACTAAAATTAATTCAATAAAATTGAGTAATGTGCTCAAAAGTATTTTTTTAAAAAAATATTTTTTTAGATCACAAATCTAATGATTTAAATCTATAAATTCTCCCAATTTTTTTTGCCATGAAATTAATAAAAGTGATTTATAGTTTTGTTTATACGTAGTATGAGTCCATATCATCTTCAAATAATAGCATCAATAAAAAATTAAGTAGTTTATAATTTTTTAATATTTATGTTTTAATTAAAATATCATAGTTTAGAAGTTAGTGACAATTATTTAATTTGAAGAAAAGATTAATTTTAGTAAAAAGATTAATTTTAATCAAATAAAATAAAATTATTAAATTATTTAGTTCTTTATTATTTAGTAAATACACTTAAATTGTGAATAGCTTTCTTAGTTAAAAAAGATACATTTTGGAGGGAAAATTTGTGAGTTCACTTATTCTTTTAGTAAATAATAAGGGGATTATCACATTTGGGAGTATTAAAATACTTCGTATCATTGAATGCTTATTTTGTCGAATCAAACTAAACCTTTGATGAAATGTGTCGAATGTCCATGAGGCTTTGTCAACATTATCAGCATGACACCATAGAAACAATCAAACGAGCTCATCAACTTTCTTTTATTCTCAGAGACATAAGTAGGTGTGTGGTTAATCGTCATGGTTAAATGCAGAAACAATTCGATATGCCATTGATTAAATTGTGAGGGTTGTTTTGCTGGCATAATTTTATGCAAAATATATGGGCATCTAAATTACTATCAGCTCGCAATTCTTAATCAACAATTAGCGGAAGTAGATTTTAAACCAAAGATAACATTTGGCGATATATGATCTTCACATTGTTAATTAGTAATCGACTAATGCAATTCCGGCATTGTTATTGGTTGCCCTATATTTAATCTTCTTAAAAGGCGATAGGTGACGTCAAGAGATGTTAAAGCACCCATTATAAGCTGTAAATGCTTGAGGACTTACCAAAACCATCAACCCGTCCCCTTGTTGACGCCAAAGGCGCACTACTACTCGCTTCTTTTGGCTTTTTACGGAACAAACATATCCACAAAACAGCTGATAAACCTAGCAATCCAACTGATGCGCTAACGACTATTGCTGCAATAATTCCCGGCGTAATTGATGATTTACTTGTTTGTGAATCTGAATTGAACCATGATTTACCATTAGCATAGTTTTAAATAGGTGAAAATGTCAAATAACTATTATGTAACTAATCAATCACCTCGATCAATCCACGGAGGAGGAGAATGAGCCGGAGGCACCTGCTTAAAAATAAAGGGACCGGTCGTATCATACCTCAATTGACAACTGGGGTAAAATACCAGTGCAAGTATGCTTGCATTACTAAATTTAACCATATCCGAATAAGCTCTTTTTAGACAATTATCACAACTAGAAGGATCGATATCAGTGGTGCATTGTGCAAAACTAAAAACTTGTTCCAACAACGTAACATTGGTTTCCGCTGAAGCGAATCTTAGTGGTGTAGAGGAAGCATCCTGGATGACGTCGTTCATTGCATTGGCTAGCTTCGGAGCAAATGCATTAAAGTTTGATACATTCCTCCTACTCCATAGATAGGTTCCGGGAAATGTCTCCGACATGGAGAAGATGTAACGATTTGCATACCGTAACATGCACTCATAGTGCCATAGGATAGCTTCCCCATACAAAGGACAGACTTCAACTATCATCTGAGTTGCATTTTGAACACATTTGCTACAAAGCTCGAAGACAATATCATTTCGACATTGAAAGAGGCCATAAACTTGATTGGAACCGATACCAGTTGTGTAATTATAAAACTTGTGGGTAGTCGTTTTGGATGTGAGATTTCCGAAAAGGCGATTGAGGTTCTTTTCGTATACGCTACCTGAGGTGTAATTCATGTTTGTACCTGTACAATAATTATCTGCAAATGTAAATTGTGCATCAATTTTTAAGCAAAATTGACACACTAATATGGTTGCTAACACAATCACATTTTTCGCCATTTGACGGAAATTACGCCAATATGTCGATCTTTTTTTGGCGATTAACATTAACAATCTTATTACTCGCAAATATATGCAAGGGAATCTAGTGGAAATTGTTTAATTTCTTCAAAGTCAATGTATTTATTTGATATTTTCTATCTAGTTGATGAAATCAATGTTGGCTTCACGTTCGACTTCTCCATGTGATACCCTCTGGCTGATGAAGAACTAGCCTTTGTAAACCGAAACTGAAATCGAATTAAATTGGTTTATAAAAATACCTATTTGGAATAAACCAATTAATTGTTGTTATCATTGAACTTAATTGGGTTGAAGGATTATTTGCATCCTTTAGCAAGTAATGATAGGTTGATTAAATGATTGTTGGAGTAGTCTTCACTCTCTTCAATAGTTTTTATTATTTCATGTCGTCGTCATTTATCATGTCAGCCGACCCCAAATCATTTTGGGATTAAGGCTCTGATGTTGTTGTCGTTAATTGAAAGGTATCTCTGCACCAAGTGTCGAAAAATCCTCTGTATTTTTACATAATCATATTCGATGGATCGATATTCGACCATATGGAGAGTAATGTTGGTGTCTATACAATGTATTTACAATTCAAAATTAAGGTCTCGTACATCCAACCCCCGATTACCCCATGACAACTAAGTGCCTTTTAATGATGAGAGTATAATTGTTATTTCTATTGAAAGCTTGAATCAAATAGTTAAATCAAGTAACAAAATCAACCGGAACACCTTCGCAAAGTTTTGATTTCAAGACTAACGAATTCAATTTCGAACCTAATTCATGAGATAATTTAACAAAATTCAAGTATTGCAATCAATCAAACAATCAATATATGAACGATTAAACGATACTTGTACAAAAATTTTGTATGATTACGAGAAGAGAAGGTTGGAAACAGAAGTTACACACGGAGTACCATTGCTCGAAGATCTAGAGAAGTTAGGAATTGAAAGTTTTATGATACCTTGTCAAATAAGAAGTTGGATTCACATCCAAACTCTATACAACTCGATAAGAAAATCGCAAAAGTCGGAAATATCTACCGAAGAAAAAATTGCCAATCGCGTAAATATATAATGTGTAGAGTGTAGACTACCAATTATCTTGGTCTTGTTGGGTATAAATCTTGCTCGAATTCAGTCCGCCAGGTTACAGTTTTAGCGGCAGCCTGATCATGGTCGCTTTGTTGATCATCACTGTAAGATTCAGTCCCCATGTCGAGTTGATGGGACGATGTTTCTGGGGCTGAAGGTAATGGAATATCGACATAGCCTGCAAGCATCGTAACCACTGTTGGCATTGTGGGTCTTTGGTTGGCGTTTGCTTGAACACATAGTAATCCAATCTGAATACACCTTATCACGTCGTTGCTTGAACAATTGTTGTAAAGTGCTGGGTCTGTTAGATCGAAGGGTCTCCCGTCGTTCCATAGTCTCCATGCCTTCCAATACAAACATAGCCACACATAAATTTGAGTACGGTCGTTGAAGAAAATAAACTTGTGCCATCAAGTGGTATCAAGTCTCGCTACCACCCTGTCACATACCATATGTTGAGTCCATGATGGACCATACATACGGCAAACTAAGACGGTAGTACTAAGACTCGCTATCACGTGACATTGAAATTAGCATGAACATTTTCTAGTATTGAACTTACATGGATCGGGAGGTCCTCATTATGTGGTGATCGATTAAATAATCTGTTCTTTTGACCGCTTACAGTCTCCAAAAGCATTATTCCAAAACTATAGACATCAGATTCCTTTGAGTGGGAACCTAACGTTCTGTTTTCTGGTGCCACGTATCCTCTGCATATATCGGTTTGATAAAGTTTTAGTAGTGTAATCTTATTGTGCAATCGTCTCATTTGCAACTTGCGATTACCTAATGCCAAAATTTAAATATATTGAAAGAATAAACATACTTTGTTCTAACAATGCGACTGGTGTTCCGGCGAGGTACTCGTGCAACATCCAAGAGTTTGTCCAAGCCAAAGTCGGTTATCTTCGGGTTCATGTCTCTATCTAATAAAATGTTGTTCGGCTTAAGGTGACCATGAACAATAGAAAGGTGTGAATCTTCATGGAGATATTGCAGACCTTTTGCGATACCCAGGATGATATTATACCGTGCCAACCAACCTAAAAGTGGCCTCTTTCTCGCATCTTAAGTGCCATAAAAAAAGGTGTCGTCAAATTATAGCAAACAATTACGATGTTTGTACATTTTACTGATATTAAGTTATTAATTACGTCTCAACATTCATTTTAACTTTAATAACCAAATACGTAATTCATTCAGTTCATCTTCATACATTTGTTTAAAATCCTCGCATATTTTGGACAAAATTTTTGGAAATGAAATGAACGAGGAGATCGAGTACGTGTCAGTGCTTAAGATTGTTGTAATGGTCAAAAAACACTTACCAAACAGAAATCGGTCAAGGCTTGCATTAGACATAAGCTCATAGACGAGTAGTTTTTCATCTCCTTCATAGCAGAATCCAACGAGCCTAGCAAGGTTACTATGGCGAAGCTCGGCTAGAAGATCTACTGATGACATGAAATCGTCTCTTCTCTGTCCAGAGGCAACAGAGAGCCTCTTAATGGCTAATGGTCGTCCATTCTCAAGTACCCCCTATCGATACATATGAAATGATTTGGTAGCGATGAGGAAAAGTGATTATTGAAGGTAAGATATAATTAGATTAAGCATAGCGAAGATGTGAGTACCTTGTAAACAGTACCGAATCCTCCTTCACCCAACGCGTTTTCATTCGAGAAGTCTCTTGTTGCATTTTTCAAAGTTGCAAAATCATATTCCATAAATTCAATTTCACCATAATTATATGCATCACCATTTACTGTTTCATCAAAAACAACCTTATATTTATTAACTAGGTAGTTTTTCATAATTTATATTCCATAAATTCAATTTCACTATAAAGAGCGTAATTTTTCAACATCTTTTAGCATTGGAGCAAGCTAAGTATTGAAGATAACTAATTAACTATAATTACCTACCATATGTGTGAAGTAGAGGGCCTTAGTTATGTCAGAAGGGCACGCCGCCCCTGTTGATCATTTATGTCCCTATAGATAACGCGAAAGTGACAATTTGACCCTTTAACTTTGTTCAATGGTGAAATTAAGCCCCTTAAATTTCAATTGTATCAATCAAACCCCTTAACTTTCGTCAAAGGTGAAATTAACCCCTTAACTCGGCAGGTTAGTTTATGTATTCACACACGAGATTAAGTGTTCAAATCAAGTCCGGCTATTTTTTATTCAAAATAGCAATTTTATGTGTCTTAGGGATTATATTTTAGTTTCAACAAGGTTCATGTGACTTGGTCAATCTAATGTAGTTGAGTTGTCCATTTCTCTTGAGTTAGTTGAATGTAGACAACAACAAGGTGGAATGCACGAAACATCATCTTCCTTTGAAAACAAACGAAAATTATTTCTTGACTGAAATGTGATGAGGATGTATGATCCAGCTTATTTGTGATCTATATATGATGGACTCGGCTAAAATTGTCGCGTTACCCCCATGAAGCTATGTACTAAACTTGACTTGAGCTTAAAATTCCCAAAAGAAGCACTTGTATCATCCAAACCCGACATAAAAACGAGGACAAAGTTTGAAATGTATGTAAGACGATGATACTGAGATATCATATACTCGTTGCATAATTGTATAATGTTATCGAATTTTCCTTTTTTTTTTTTTGCAAGCCGATGATTTTTTGGTAATACAGCTAGTTAATTGAGTTCACAAGTTTGATTACTTACCAGCGTTATCGAGCAGCCCCCTTGGGGATGCTAGAGGTGCACCACTACTCCCTCCTTTGGTCCTTTTACGGAACAAACGTATCCACAAAATAGCAAATAGAACAATCAACGCAAATGGTACGCAAACCGATATCGCTACAATGATTCCTATAGTTCTCTTGCTTGAATTAGCTGAATGAAAACAAGTACAATGATAACAAAAAGGTGATGTCACTATAAGCAAACTTTTTTGTCAGTAAAAAAAATAACAGGGATATTCTCTCGCGTAGCTCTCATCTTTTTCATTTTATGAGATGTAGCCCTCTTTTCTTGCAGAAAAACTTTGACCGTCAATAACTCTTGGCTACAAGTTCAGAATACGACAAACTTTTTTTTCAAATTGATCAACCGTCTTTAAAGGTCTTCAGTTTGAAAAAGAATTCACCCACGTCTCAACTCGTAGTCAAGAATTATGGTCGGTCAAAGTTTATTCGTTAAATAGGTTTGATCAACCATAACTACTGGCTACGAGTTCAAAAAGTGGTGATTTTTTTTTTCAAATTAAAAATTTAAAGAGATAATTGGTTTGAAAAAAAAATTACCGTTTTTTGAAGTAGTAACAAAGAAATATTGTCGGTCAAAGAAAAAAACGAGGGGTAGAGCTCAGAAAACGAAAAAATTCAGGGGTATACGAGAGAATATCACTAATACAATTATAATAAAACCGACCTTGATTGGAGGGTGAGGAAGGAGGATACGGGTGGTCTTTCAAAAAAGGACTCGTATCATACCTCAACTGACAACTCGGCATGAAAATCATTGTTGACATACTATTGTTGCAGCATTCTCTCGTTCGAACTAAAGCGGTTTTGAGACAATTACTGCACTCAATTCTATCAATATCAGGGGTACACTGCGCAAAACTGTACAATTGTCTAGACGACGTCCAATTGGTATTGCCAAAATCGTAATGTGGGGACATCGACGAAGTATTCTTGATGATGTCATCCATTGTACTGACTAGTATTTTGTCAGATTCATATCCGTCTGATACAATGCTGTCGTTCTGATGAAAGCTCCAAGGAGACGTCTCGTAGAAAGACGATATATTATAGTTTTTATACCGCAACATACACTCAGAGTACCATACAATACCTTCGCTCTGAGAAGGGCAGTCTTCAGTTATCTTCTTACTTGCACCCGTAACACATTCGACACAATCGTCAGGCGATATGTCATATCGGCATTGAAAGAGGCCATACACTTTGTTTGAATCGTCACCGACTCTGGAATAATAGAAACTGAGATTAAAGGAATTGGAGATGAGGTTACTGAAGAGGAGGTTGACATTCTCTGTATATATTTTTGTGTTATTTAAAGTCGTATTGGAACATTTGGTATCTATATATGTAAATTGTGCATCGATTATGAAAAAAAATTGACAAACTAAAATTGAAGCAAAAATAAGTTTAATTCCTCTCATGGGAAAGGAATTATGCCAATATGACAATTTTTTGAGTTTAACAAAAGTGATCAAGGAATATAGACAATGGTGATTTCTATATTATTTTTACAATAGAATATAGTACAAGTTGTTCATCATCTTCCAAGTCAACCAAAATAGTTTGATGATTTCTCTGATAAAACAATAGAAATTGACGGAATCAACATTAGTTAGCTTCACGTCGAACTACTTCTTTATAAAAGTCTATGTTTATTAAATGTCGAGTTCCGACTAGACCTGGTAAAACTTACCTAACTCGAACAACCAGCCCAAATAGTTAGACCCGAACCCAACCCCCACCCAAATTGAGGACTCATATCTGTTCCCAAAACCTGAATTGACTCGACCCTATTCAACCGACCTGAATGTTTATTATCACATACTAACATACTAATCGTTATTCCCAAATAACTTGATAACTATAAGAGAAGGAACAATATTGAGGATTAATTGTATGTATTGAATTGAATTATGCAAAGATATTACATGGGTTTATATACTAAACCTAAAGCTAGAGAATAGGAAAGAAAATAACTAATTACAATATTTGTGCACCTAATAACAAAATATGGAAATACAAAAGATTGTATGAATTATACATTGCTTGGAGAATGAGCAACTAGATTCGTTTCCTTAATATTCCCCCGCAAGATGGACTGTCCAGTGAAAAGTCCGATCTTGGAGATAAGCGATTCAAAACGAGGACGAGGTAAAGCTTTAGTTAAGACATCAGCTAGTTGATCATCGCCACTAATGTGAGTAACACGAAGAGAGCCATTTTGAACTTGTTCACGGACGAAATGAAAAGCAAGCGCAACATGTTTCATGCGTGAGTGAAAGACAGGGTTCGCTGAGTAGTGTGTGGCGCTTAAATTGTCACAATAAACCACTGGTGAGTCGTTAAATGTAAGGCCAAGCTCCAAAAGAAGAGACCTTACCCAAATGAGTTCGGCAGTGGTATCAGCTACAGCTCGGAACTCAGCTTCAGTAGAGGAAAGAGAGATGGCCTTTTGTTTCTTAGAGGCCCAAGCAATCGGATTTTTACCAAGATAAACCAAGTAGCCAGACGTAGAAACATACTTATCTTTGTCACCACCCCAATCCGCATCACAGAAGCGTGAAGCTGAAGAGGATTATGTCGATGTAATTGAAGACCAAGGTGCATAATACCATGTAAATAACGAAGCAAACGTTTAAGAGCAGCCCAGTGAATAGAAGTAGGATGTTGCATAAATTGAGCCAAGCAATTTACAAAAAACGAAATATCTGGACGCGTAAGGGAAAGATATTGGAGGCTACCAACAGTCGAACGATAGGCAGAAACATCACAAGCAGGTGAGTCAATGGCCGTAGTTAGAGGCGGGTAAGGAAGCATTGGCGTGGTGGAGGGTTTACAGTCGAGCATAGCACATCGTTGAAGAAGATCGAACACATATTTGGTCTGGGATAACAAGAGACCCTTCGAATTGGGGGTAACCTCCACACCAAGGAAGTAAGATAGGGAGCCAAGATCTTTTAACGAAAACCGAGCAGCAAATCAAGTTATAAAGTCATTGAGAAGAGGAGTGGAAGAACCTGTAATGATAATGTCGTCAACATAAACCAGAACATAGAGCACACGAGAATCTTTTTTGTAGATGAAGAGCGAGGGATCAGCGAGAGATGCACAAAAACCAAATGTGAGAAGATAATTCTTGAGTTCGGTGTACCAAACCCGAGGGGCATGTTTGAGACCATAAATTGCTTTCTTTAGACAAAACATATGAGAAGGATGGACATCACTGATAAAACCCGGCGGCTATGACATAAAAACAGTTTCGTGAAGCGAGCCTTAAAGAAAAGCATTATTGACGTCGAATTGTCGAAGCGGCCAGCCGTGAGCAAGAGCAAGAGAAAGTAGCAAGCGAATGGTAACCGGTTTGACTACCGGACTAAATGTGTCAGAGTAGTCAATGCCATGGCGTTGATGGAATCCTTTGGCAACTAAACGAGCTTTGTACTTTTGGATAGTGTTGTCGGGATTGTACTTAACACGAAATACCCATTTGCAGCCTATAATATTTTGAGCGGTATTGGCAGGGACTAGAGACCAGGTATCATTGCGAATAAGGGCATTGTATTCCTCGAGCATGGCGGCATGCCAGTGTGGGGAAGATAAAGCTTGTTTGGTCGTCGTGGGAAGTGAGTGTGGGGATGAGGTAATGGCTAGTTTAGCATAGTGAGGGTTAGGTTTTCTGATATTGTTAGACAGTCTAGTGACAACACGAGGTGGTGGGGGTGGTGGTGGAGGTGGAGGAGGCGGAGTGGTTGAGGGAGGAGGTGAGGGAGAGGCAACGGGTGTGGTCGAAGGAGGGGATAACGGGGAGGCAGGAGGAGAGGAGGGAGGAGCAGAGGTGTCGGGCAGAACAGGGGAGGTGGGAGTGGAAGGGGAGGTAGGTTCAGAGGAGGCAGGAGGGGGTATAGTCGTGGTGGCAGCTGGCTGGGAGGAGGGCAGAAAGATTACAGGAGGATCACACCAATCCGTGAGGGATGGTGCAGGTTCAGCATGAGTACGAGAGGTGAGACGTAAGAACGGGAAATCATTCTCAACAAAGGTGACATGACGGGAAGTGTAAATGCGATTTGTGGTAGGATCGAGACAAAAATATGCACTCTGAGTGGAAGAATAGCCGAGAAAGACACAAGCAATGGATTTTGGGTCGAGTTTATGGGAAGTGTAGGGGCGTAACCACGGGTAGCATCGACAACCAAAGGCTCGAAGTTTTTGATAATTAGGGGACTTGTGAAAAAGACGAGAGTAAGGAGAGTCATGTTGTAGAGTGGGTGTAGGTAGACGATTGATAAGATAGACTGCTGTAGCAAAGGCATTTGGCCAAAAAATAGTAGGGAGATGCGAGTGAGACAGAAGGGCAAGTCCCGTTTCCACAATGTGGCGGTGACGGCGTTCCGCATAACCATTGTGTTCGGGAGTGTGAGGTGGACTCGTGAGATGAGAGATGCCGTGCTGGAGAAGAGATGGTGTAATTTTGATGTACTCACCTCCATTGTCGGAAAACATTTGAATAATAGGCCTATTGAAATATTTTTCAACAAGGAGGCGAAATTGTTGGAAAACAGTAATTGTATCGGACTTCTTTTTGAGCGGATAAAACCAAGTGTATTTAGTAAAGTGATCAACAAATATAACATAGTATTTAAAATTGTCATGAGATAGAATTGGCGAGGACCAAACATCAGAAAAAATTAATTCAAGAGGAACTTGGGACGTAAGCGAGGAGACAGAGAACGGTAACTTATGACTTTTATTTATTTTGCAAGAATGACAAAAATCGAAGCTAGAGCCAGTAATAGCCAAATTAAAGTGTTGTTTTAGAAAAGAAAAGACATTAGACGATGGATGGTCTAGTCTATGGTGCCATAGGAGCGTTGAAGATGACGAGGTGGCTGTGAGAGCTTGACAGGAGGACGGATTCCAGGTGTATATCCTACGATCAATTGGTCCGTGGAGAAGGATCCGGCCCGTTGTGATATCCTTAAAAACGAAACGAGAGTGTGTCAATTCAATAGAGGCATTGTTATCCGTGCAAAACTGAGAGACAGATAATATGTTACGAGCAATTAATGGAACATGAAGAACATTACGAAAAATAAGAGAGGAAGAAGGAGAGGAAATTGTAAAGGAACCTATATTTGATATGGGAAGCGAGGAACCGTCACCAATGATAACATCATCGGGACCATCATACGGGGCATGAAGAGCAAGAGTATTGAGGTCGTTGGTAATGTGGTGAGTTGCACCACTATCAACGAGCCATGAGTCGGGTGTAGAGGAGGTGGCAGTGGCGGTATGCACCTGAGGCCGAGAAGAGGAAGGACGAGGAGGACGCACATAGGGTGTCATGGTGAAGGAGGGGTGATTTTTCTTGAAGTTTCGACAGTTAAGTAGGGTATGGCCTTTGTAGCCGCAGTATTGACAGATAGACACATCGGTTGAGGGTGTGGATAGGATGGGAGAGAAAGTGTTGCGAGGCTGATAGCGTTGGGAGTTGGGGCGGTAATTGGCAGCGAATGCCGTGGTAGGAAGAGGGGTGACAGTGGTAGGGGTGGGGTATTGGAGATTATGGTGGATCAATTTTTCATGTAGAGCATCAAAGGAGATGGGTGTATCTCGTGCCTCAACGGTTTCTTTGATAGCACGATAATGAACGGGGTCAAAACCACGAAGAACCGTAGCGATGATATCTTCGGGGTCCATGGGTTTCCCTAAATTGGCAAGTTCTAGGGTGCAAGTTTTGATTTGGTGCATATATTCCGTAATGGTTTGATCGGGTTTCTTGGTGATGGCTTCAAGACGGTTTTTGATTTGTAGTATGTGACCCCGAGAGGGGTTGGCAAAGGTGGATGAAAGGATGGACCAAACTTCATGGGACGTTTTGGATTGTGTGACGAGAGGGGTGATGGTACTGTCAAGTGTACCAACGAGGGAAGCGAGAAGGAGTTGGTCCTGCCGAGTCCAAGTCGTGTGGGCAGGGTTAGGGGTTTGGCGGTTATCGACCTTGATAGTAGCAGGTAGGTATTTGAGAGAGCCGTTTACATACTGGAAGAGCTCAAGGCCTTGGAGAAAAGATTGGATTTGAAAGGACCATTGGGTATAGTTAGTAGTGGTGAGTGTTTTGCATTGAGAGAGGTTAACAAAGATGATGGGTGTGGCGGGTTCATTGGCGTTGGGAAGGATGAGGGCATGGTTGGCCATGGCGAGAAAGACAATGTCGAGGATCGAAGGCGATTGATACCATATAAGAGAAGGAACAATATTGAGGATTAATTGTATGTATTGAATTGAATTATGCAAAAATATTACATGGGTTTATATACTAAACCTAAAGCTAGAGAATAGGAAAGAAAATAACTAATTACAATATTTGTGCACCTAATAACAAAATATGGAAATACAAAAGATTGTATGAATTATACATTGCTTGGAGAATGAGCAACTAGATCCGTTTCCTTAATAATAACAACGGTTAAATCATGTAAACGGGGCTGAGTCGCACCTAAATTGAGGAGAGAGAGAGAAAGAGTCCGCTTCATAAGCCCAAGGACCTTGACCATGCTCTATCTCAAGAAAATTAAAGTCCAAAAGAACAAGGCCTAACTGTATATTCCATCGATATGGACACCCACGTGTGACACTTCTCAACGCGTAAGATCGTTATTTGGACCTCAACTATCTTTTAGAACTTTTTGTTGAGATGGTCTTCTCACGGCGCTGACACATACGTGGGTTGGAGCTCGGCTGCAACGACTAGTCTTGAGATCAAAACTAACCCCATGGGACTAGCATAATGCAGATTATTTTTTTCCTATCAAGTCAACGTACATTCTGGCTAGAGAAGAACAAGCCATTAAATAAAATTAATTTATAAAACTACCTAGTTGGAATAAATCTATCTACTATTGTTATCATTCCTGCGATTTGGATTTGACGGTTTCCTTTCAGGCTTACCAAAGTCAGTAGAGCCAAAATAAAAGTAGTATTATTATGATGAAATTTTTTGTAGGGAATGTATTCCATTGACTTATTCTTATTTTAGTTCAGAAGACCGGGAAAATAAAGAAGAAGTTCACACGGTTCTTTCTTTCCCTAGAAAGAGAGTTCATCCATCGTGATCCCTAAAATAGGTGGAGCCTCTTAGCCGCTCACAATTCGCATATCAGTTGTATGCGCTGCCCAAACAAACAATTCAAAGACAATAGCAAAATAAAGAACAAAAGAATCTATAATGAGATTTATTTGTCCACATCGAGAATTTGAGGAGTTTATGATATGTTTGTAAGTGATTCTACTCATCACATTACCCAAAGGTGAACATCATATCATATTAGGGTGAATTACGACGCTGGTGGTTCGGAATGTTACCCCTTAAATTTAGGCCTATAAGATTTCCCTCCAGTCTGAACCTTACCACAAGTGACACCACAAAGTTCTCATATAATAACGATAAAGAAACCAACAAAATAAGCATATCATTATCCTCATCTTCTATCTTAACATATATGTTGGTAGATCCTTAAAAGAAAAGTTAAACCTATTAAGATGATCCCAGATTCCCAGAGTGACATACTGATGTGGGGTTTGTCGCACTCCCCCAATCAAACACATTAAACATTAAACTCAACTAATGTAGTAGGGTAGTCGAGGTCGAACCACAAGGAGAATCAAACACATTAAACATTAAACTTAACTAATGTAGTAGGGTAGTCGAGATCGAACCACAAGGAGATCAAGGACCGAGTACTAGTTTGTCTCAAATAACAAGTTAGCTACAGAAATCAAGAAGTAGGTTTATATTAAACTAAGTAACTCAATTAATAACTAACTAAATATACCAAACTAAGAAACAAGTAATATAAATAGTGGCTTAAACAATAAAAAAAAAGGTTTAGGATCCGATTAAGTCCTCAATCCGGCAGAATTTGTGTTTGAGTTGGTCTTGTGTAAAACCGTTCAATTTTCAAAGCTAATAATAATAATTAATTATAATGATTTCTTAATTTACTTGTATGAATAAATGTATATAATAATACTAATAATATAGTTTCCTTATTAAATTGTGCATGTTGGAGAGACTTTTAGCATATTGGAAGCGATTTGACAAGTTCCGATATGGTGGTACGAAAACAAGGAGGGTGTTGGAACCGATTTGACAAGTTGTGGTATCGGGTTTTAGACGAAGGAGATGGATGTGATTTGGATAATTGGTATCAAGCGTTGCCAGAGTGAATTAATAGAAAAGGGGCTGGAGAAGAAGACCAACGAAAGAAGAATTTAAGCAGGGGGTTTGCAATCTTGGTTTTGTGAAATCCATTTTTCAACTTGAATTTCTTTGGACGATTGTTCTCACTTCTCAATTGCTTCCATTTGACTACGTCTTGTCCCGCTTCATTCACTAGTTCTCCGTTGATACGGTACCTACATGACGACAAAAAGGGAGAAGTAGTACCAGATATCCATACAAAAGACCTTTATTGACACTAGTTAACATAAGACAACTAACATACTAATTTATTCCAAACGTAAGTGAATAATCGCAAATCGAGTTGTTAATTGAACCAAATAAGAAATAAACTATAGGCTAAAAACAAGTAAAATGGAACTAAACTGCATTAGTTTAATTAAATGTCAAATTCTATCTTCCGAAAAAAGTTACCTAGGCCACCGCCTGTGCTACGCTTCGTCAATACTGTTCAGATCGCATTTCAGAGCGAATCGAATGAGTTGACGTTACAACTACTGACCGATCTCAAGATCAAGACTGCGGATCGATTATATTTGTTTATGTATCAAGTCGACATACATTCTAGCAATCTAGCTGAATAAGACCAAGCCTTAAAAGTTACGTAATTTATAATACTAACCAGTTGGAGTAAATGTATAAACTGTTGTTATCCATTGCAGCAATTTGAATTTGAAGGTTTCCTCATAGCATTAACAAGTCAATAGAGCCAAAAGTTTATAATACTAACTAGTGTTTTATGAAAACTACTCCCTCCGTTTTGTTTTGACACAAAGACCAAGGAAAGAAGAAAGTATTAAAATCGGAGGGAGGGAAAAGTATAGAGGAAATCGTATTATTATTGATAATCGTTCGTGGTTCACAATTATAATCGTACCGTATTTATAGTACTCGTAAGATCTCCTAATATAGGAAACCATAATAATATCTTATTTTATTCAGATTACATTATATTACGATACGATACCGTAATCTCCTCTAATAGGTCAATTACTAAATGACAACTGGAACAAATTGAGTGTGAATGATCAAATTGTTCATCAAGTTCATTCTTAAAATAGAAAGGACAACAACTCACTGAGACACCCCAATATGAAAAAGGACAGTAAATGACCTGAACAGAGGGAGTATTACTTTATTGAAGCTATCTATACTAAATAATAAAACAACAAACACACTCACATCTTTTCCGGTCAATCTATCCATTCTTCATTTCCATTGAGAACCAATGTTTCCTAAAATAACTCTTAAATTGAAGCATTTTGTCATATTAAATATTGAAAATTTCTAAGTGTAAATTAGGCAAACATTTTCTCCAGAAAAGTAAACTTAAATTTCTTTGTTCACCATCAAAAGTTATATATTTCAATATTTCTAAGTATAACTTAAGCAATTAAAGCATTAAATGGTAATTTACAACTTGGGACTGTTGATTGCTTTTAACTTCTTATTGTGTATTATTTTATACTATTGATGCTGAACTAGTACAAATCCCGCGCATGCAATGTGCGGTGTATAGAATTTTTATTTTTTTAGTGTATTATTTATACTTTATAATTTGCAACTCGTTAATATTTACTTCACTCCATAGTATTTTGATATGAAACAAAATAGAAAATGAAATAGAAAACTAATCCAAGAGAATTAACTTATGTTGTGATTTTTTTAATGAATTTGGTTTATTGTCATGAAGCTAAAAATTACTATATGTCAAGTTATTCTCTGAAGTAATAATTATTGCATTACTTTCAAAATTTAGCAACTTATAGTTTATAGTTTAGTCCCAACTTTAATTTATTTTAATGAAAAAATCATAATTATGAATTTAATTAAGAGAATAAAGTTTGATTATAAGAATATGTTCATTGAAAAGAGAAATATATAGTGAAAGAAAGTTTTATTTATTTCCTTGTTTAGCAAGATGACTTTTGGAAGGAAAACTAAGAGAGTTTTTATTCTCTTAGTAGTAAGGGAGATGATTATTATGATTAAGACCTATTGATACTGAGCAATCTGAATAAGTGTTAGGGTGCAAACCTATGTCCCACTCGATAGAATAAAGATGGAAGATCATCTTTATAATTGTCCATAAAATATAATCGTACGAGACCTTTTGGGAAGAAGCCCAAGAGTAAATCCGTGACAGCTTGGCCCAAAGCGGACAATATCGTACTATTATGGACAGTGGACACAGATACATCAGATGCCCAACACATGATATTCACGCTTCCGCAAAACAAGTGGTATCAGAGCCCAAGGTATCAGTAGGCCCAAGACTTGAAGTTGTACACTGTAAGGCATGGCACTCCTAGCTCGGGGTGAGTCCTTGAGCAACCAAGTGGTATCAGAGCCCAAGGTATCAATAGGCCCAAGACTTGAAGTTGTACACTGTAAGGCATGACACTCCTAGCTCGGGGTGAGTCCTTGAGCAACCCCGGTCCAGGGTAAATGGATCGGTAGAATAAAGATGGAAGATCATCTTTATAAGTGTCCATAAAATATACTTGTACGAGGCCTTTTGGGAAGGAGCCCAAGAGTAAATCCGTGAGAGCTTGGCCCAAAGCGGACAATATCGTGCTATTATGGACAGTGGACACAGATGCAGCAGAGGCCCAACACGGGATATTCACGCTTCCGCACAACAATAAGATTCGGTTCTGTTTCCTTTATTTTATGCTACAAAAATCATTCAGCATCAACATCAGGGGTGCACTATGCAAATTAAATTTTAAATTTCTGATAATTTAATTGTTCTTCTTAACCGAGTCTAACATTAAACTAATGAACAGTAGGTCTTACTTAATATCGTCCAGCTTTCTCACAACCGTCCTTTTATTTTTACCTTTATTAAAACAATTGCTAGTGACGCTTTAACTTAACACCGTCTTAATCAAGAATTTGTGTAACCTAATTAATACGGAGTATGTGACGTATATTGACATAGTAATGATGACTACCCCAGTTACCTTGATCAAACGTAGAACATATCAAACTAAGATAGTTGATATGGAATAGTTTTTGTGTAATTATATATATTTGATCAGAAATGTTTATTGTCATAATAACTTGTTTTCCTTTCCAAAAAAAAAGACAAATTATATCATCATTTCCCTGGCCTATTTTCCTTGCCATGGGGAGGATTGTGCTAATTTTGTTATCAATTTTAATTTTTCGATTTTTTATCGAAATTGAAGCACAATATACGTATTATGCTTCATATTGTACGGATACAGGTCAGAATTATACTGCGGGTAGTGCATACGAAAATAACCTCAACCTCCTTTTCGACAAATTCACCTCCACATCCTCGTCTCTTAGGTTCGACAATTTCACAATTGGTGATGCTTCCAACGAAGTGTATGGCATCTTTCAATGTCGATTTGACGTTAGCCTGGACGTTTGTAGCGCATGTGCTAAGAACGCCACTCTAACGATAATTGAAATGTGCCCTTTCTATGGTGAGGCAGTCGTATGGTACTATGAGTGCATGATACGGTATGCAGACCATAATATCTTCTCGTTGTCCAGCGATTCTCCATCGATGTATTGGTGCAGCTCAAACAATGTATCAAACTATGCCGAATTTGAACCAATACTAGCAAAGGCATTGAAAGGCGTCATCAATAATGCTTCGTCTATCTCTGAGCATTTCGCTTCAGGGAAAACTGATTTCACAACGTTCAAGCAATTGTATAGTTTTGCACAATGCACCCCTGATATTGATGCGTATGGTTGCGAAAGATGTCTCAAAAGTACTTTAGATACCATGATTAAATATTGTAATGCAAGTGAATGGGCTATGGTCTTCGATAACAGTTGTCAGTTGAGATACGATACAACAAATCTTATTGTGAACGAAACTCCTCCGCCATCTCCAGCTCCTCCCTCCAAGGAAGTCAATAGAGGTGAGTTCACGAATGCAATTTTGTAAAAGAAATATAAATAATAACTTAAAAAAAAAAAAATTACGATTAGAAATCTAGGCAAGATTAATGGATCGGCTCTAGGTAGAATTTGAACTTAACTTCACTCCAGCTTTCAAATACTTTATTTTCGATAGGGTGAGCAAATTTAGGCCGGGACCGGAAAAATGGACCGGACCGGACCATTTGGTCTGGACCAAACCCGGACCGAATTATTTTGGTCCGGTCCTTGGTCCTCATTTTTTCAAGGTTTAGTCTTCGGTCCGGTCATGTCCGGTCCAAGACCGGTTAATTTATTATGTCCGGACCAAATGGACCAAATTTCATGTTTTTAGTGACGCAACATTAAAATATTATGAATCAAATTAATATTTTATCTTCAAAAGACATTATAAATTAGCATTGTCAATGATTTTCAAAAAAAGAGTCATCTAATTATTTAAATGCATTTTATGTAGCGGAATTAAAATGTAATTATCGTATACGAAATAATGAAAAAACTAATTTTAGGTCCATTTCGGTCCAAGACCGGACCGGACCAAATATTTCGGGTTTGGTCCGATCCAAGACCGAAAGTTTTAGGTCCAGTCTTTGGTCCACTAAATTTTTATTTTCGGTCCGGTTTTGGATCGATTCTCAACCCTAATTTTCGATATGTTGGGGGGATTTGACTGAGCCATTTCCCGTCCCTCCATTACCCTTCATATCCAACTAGTTTAGATCCCGCGCAATGCGCGGTATTTATAGAGGTTTCACATTTTACTGTATTATTAGTATAGACATCGTGCAATTTATGCACGGTATAAATGAAGTTTTACTTTTTATAGTTTATAACTTGACAATTCATTAATTTCTGACAATTCATTAATTTTTTATGCGTTCGTCATCTGTATATTTTGATTTGAAAGAAAAAACTCAATATTGAAAAAGTAATCAAGAGAATTGAGTAGGGTTAGAAATGTCTATTTTAATGAAATAATCATTTTATTTTAAAACATTTTATTTATTTTGTAATTTTAATCCGCAATTTCTTATATTTTCATAGAAAATCAATGAATTTTTTTATTATAAAACCCGTCGAGGCAAATCTTGCAGATTGTGAGCATTTCAATTTATGAATATATCCAACTAAAAGATTATATCTATTTATAGTTCAAGATAGAATAGACTATACTAATAAATCAATTTTAGATTCTATAATTTTAGGCGGGAAAATTTAGAGTTACACATATTCTTTTAGTAGATAGGGGATTGCTCACCGTAAAATAGAAATTAAGGTGATTTTGCCAAATACTAAATTTGATTAATAAATCTGATTTGCATCCAGCTCCTCCGCCAAGCCCAAAACCATCATTGAGTCCGGTGATCATTGGAGCAATAGCCGGTAGCATATCAGTCGGATTGCTAGTTCTCCTATTTGTACTCTGGATATGTGTATGCCGGAAAAGGCCTACTAAAGAGAACAGTGATGTATACGAACCAGTAGCACCAAGTCGTCCGCAATCATCAACGGGGCTAAGTCACGGTGGTGGTAAGTCAATTACTAACTTTACTAACTTATTACTAAATATATAATATTATTCTGTTGTCATGGATGAAAGAATCATTGTCTGACGAATTAATCTTTGATCAAGTAGCTCAATAATATTGTTTTATATACCGAGTCATCATTCGTAATTTTGGTTGAACGGGTAAACATATTAATTGATATATGAAATGAATAATTCAGTTAATACTTAGTTGCTTAATGCTATTTCCAATCAAATTCTTAAATGATATTTAAGTTTATCCATTCTAATCAATTGCTTAACTTTGTTTTTAATGTTATGTAAGGAGAAGTATTATAAGTATAGGCAGAGGCGAGGCCAGAATTTTAATTTTGGTCTAGCAAAACATATACTCAAGATAAAGTGTATTGATAATTAATGTGAAAGGAGTAAATATTGGTGTAGCAAATCACGAGATTCTAACCGAATTTTTCGTTTTCGGTGTAGCGGCTGCTACACCAAAAGCTTTGTTGGCCTCGCCCCTAGCCTACGTAAACAAATGAATAGAGGTTGCACGAAACCTAGCTCGATAGAACTCTAAAATTGGGTGAATGAAATTGACCCGAGCCGACTCGTGGTTAAATCAACAACCACTAACGACCTTATCTGTTCCCACCCGAACACGACCTGAATCAATCCATGACCGTATTGACTCAATCACATAGATGCCACGGTAACGAATTAGTTTAATAATGGTCCCATAAGGCCAGACTGACATTCAATTAACATAAAACTAACATGGATAACATAACATTGTTTTAGCATCAAATTACCAAAGTTAAATGCGTAAGATAAAGGGTTTCTTTATCAAACACAATCTTTAAAAAAACAATATTTTCAAACATCACCTTTAAAAAAATGTTTGTCAAACACAACCTTTAATAAAAAAATGTGTCAAACACAACTTTTTAACTGGATTCCGATAACTTCCTCATCACTTGCAATATGGTGATTTCCAGTCTATATTTGAGATAGCAAACGAGGTCGTTTTGAGGTGTTCTTGCACTCGTTGGAAAGGTGGGAGTACATGCTTTCCGGTGGTTATCAACGCAGTGGATGAAGTTGGCCTTATGTGGGGTAGACTGATGCGTAATGTAAGGCTGTTCAGAGAAAGGGCTGTAAGTCTGAGTTTATACCGGGTGGTCAAGGGGTTTTTCGTAGGTCTTTTAATGGGATTATGATGTTTTGTTTGGTCTGAAATTTGCTATGTAGGTTGAGGGGAGTGCAAGGTATGTTGTATTTGTGTTGTTTGTGATGGTCGTTGGTTTCAAGTGGTGGTTCGAGGGGAGTGAATTGACCCACGAAAAAATCCTACTTTGACTTACATCAACCCTTTGTGACCATCTTTACTTTACACACTAATCTACCCCATATAAGGCCACCTTTGACCACCGTGTTGATAACCGCTATAAAGCCTGCACTCCCACCTTTCCAACGAGTCTAACAAAACCTCAAACCGGCCTCGTTTACTATCTCAAACATCGACTAAAAGTCACCACATTGCAAGTGGTCAAACTCTGGCCAAAATGCTGAGTCCTTCGGCCAAAATGTCGTGTTTGACAAAAAATAATTATTAAAGGTTGTGTTTGACAAACTGTTTTTTAAATGTGGTGTTTGGAAATTTTTTTTTTTTTTTAAAAGGTTGTGTTTGACAAAAAAAACCTAAGATAGAATATACATTGATAGTCTGACCGGTAGTGACCTTACCCAATATAATAATGACCCAACATGAATCGTAACCGACCAGAACCTCGAATTGACCTGGCAAAACTCGATCCGCTTTGACGCAACCATAACTAGACCTGGCAAAATAGACTTGAACCCGGAAAGTCGTGCGAAAATATCTTAATCGATAATCGATCAAACATCTGATATCAGTAATCTGAATAGTACCCGAAACTCGATTCAATCTGAGTCAAACTGAAACTGAACCAAATTCAATAATAGCCAAATGATAGACCTGAATTATAAATACTTATTTTCTAAAAATAATCACATATTTTAGGTGGTTTTCATTACTTTATTATTTATATTAATGATATTATGAAGTGTTGTATTCAAATTTAAAATTAAAAGGTACATATTTAAGCTAATTATTTTAGCTCTAACTTGAGAAAATTAATTATGCCCTCAAAATAAACTGAACTGATATTGACCCGACTGGAACCGCACCCAACTCGAAATAGCACAACCCGATTAAAGTGACTAACCAAAATGAACTCGATCAAAATCGAACTGATACCGAACTAAGGTCAGCTCGATTTAAACCGAACTGATTTAACCCGATCCGAAATCAATCTGAACGATCCGTTTGCCAGGCCTAACTATAAGTGGCCCAAGTAACTCGATCTGGCTAAACCTAATTGTCCCGAATAACCTAACCTGATAAAGTCCATTGATATTAGACAGAAACCTTGATGAACATATCAAGTGAACCATCTCTTTTTCTTTCTATCCGAACCATTATTATTTGTAAATTTAACAGAATTCATTATCTACTTATATTTTGGTCTTCACTCTCCTCTTGGGTCTCTAGTGGCCGGAACAAAGATTGTCTTTTTTATGTGGAAATTTTCCATATACCATCATAATTAGCACTTACTGTCATACTTCCTTGCATCTACACCAAAGGTAACACTTGTTTTTGGATGGTCAAGGCGCTATTTTAACCGTATTTTCTTCGTCAATACGCAACTTTTTTTCAAAAAATATAACTTTGTGAAAGATTTTTTCATAACAAATCTATATAATATAAGTTTCGTTCTTCAAAATTTCATATTTTTAAGATATTCACGGTCAATATTTGAAGTTTGACTCCCAGAAAGCGATTGTTACCTTGGGTGTGGATGGGAGGAATCGGAATATGAATTAATGTAGTCCTAAGTCTTTGATGTCATTTTGATGAAACAGTAGAAAATAGTGTAAGGGATTATGGAGATAGAGAAGTAGTGCAATATGATTTCGCCACTTTGAAGACTGCAACACGAGACTTCTCAGTTGAAAACAAGCTCGGTGAAGGAGGGTTCGGTATTGTTTACAAGGTACTCACAATATTGGCCTTATGTTCGTTCGTTCAATCAGTTCTTTCGTTCATTACGTCTTTTAGTCTTTAATAACTAATTAACCTTTGCAAACAAATTTGTTTGAAATATATCGACAGGGGACACTAGAGAATGGTGAGACTTTGGCCATTAAAAGGCTCTCAAACTCTTCCGGACAAGGTAGCAACGAATTCACGGCAGAAGCACGACTTCTGGCTAAGCTTCAACACAGAAACCTTGTTAGGCTTCTGGGATTCTGCTCTGAAGGAGACGAAAAAATACTTGTCTATGAGTTTATGCCTAATTCTAGCTTAGACCGCTTCTTGTTTGGTAATTACTCTTTCTTGCTACTTCATCGACAAATACTCCTGTTGAAATGATTTTTTTTGTTACGGAAGTATGTATTGTTATTTGACTTGTTTCTCTTGTGCTTCTGAAGATCCAAAAAAGCGTCAACAATTAAATTGGGTAACGCGCAGCAAAATTATAATGGGAATCGCAAAAGGTCTTCAGTATCTCCACGAAGATTCATCATTCACTATTATACATAGGGACCTTAAACCCGAAAACATCTTACTGGATAAGGAAATGAAACCGAAGATAGCTGACTTTGGCCTCGCAAGACTCTTCGAACGAGCACAAAAATTTGGGACTACCATGCGCATTGCTGGAACACCGTATGTCTATCCTTTCACTACTCACTAGTATTTTAAGTTTTGAGGTTTTATGTCGATTTTTTTTTTCCTATTGAAGAAACTTTAATGTCATTTATTCTTATTTTTGTATTTGAACACACAATTTTTGACTATGTAGTGTGATATAATATAATGTAAGTCCTTCCAATATACGGAGTAGTGAAATTAGAGTCGGTATATTACAAAACATGTATACTGTATATGCAGAGGATACATAGCACCAGAATGCCTGTCAGGGGAATACTCGAAGAAAACCGACATTTTTAGTCTTGGTGTGATGCTCTTAGAGATTGTGAGTGGTCAGAACAATCGAATAGTTTACCAGAATTCACAAGGGGAGGATCTCCCAATTCAGGTAATTAAGTTCAAATATCTATGCGTATACGTATAAGAGTCAGGGTTCAAAATCTCGGCCGAGTTGTATCGTATCGGCCGAGTTGTATCGGATTTTCACTCTACCGATACGAGATATCGCCCGAGAAATCACCGAGATTCTCCGCGATCCGTCCGTGACGACCGATTAAGGACCGATTATACCGATACCGCGACCACGACCGATACCGAGATTTAAAACCATGATAAGAGTGATACCACATTGCATACTAACCGGACATATTAAGACGATTATATAATACGGTTTATGTACTTTCCCTCAATTCAACGCGGCTAGGACTTACCCGAAACCAAGATGATTTTGTTTGTAAACGAATATGGTATATTGATTATCATATTATTCTCCTGATATTCTTTGAGAATCCTTCGTTTATTATGAAAGGCATGGAGACTATGGAAAGAGAGGAGACCACTCGATTTAGCCGACCCTGAACTACGCAAGCATAACTTGAACAACGACGTTGTTGTGAGGCACATTCAGATTGGGTTGCTATGTGTGCAAGAAAGTGCAGAGCTAAGACCCACCATAGCAAAAGTGGTTTTAATGCTTACTGTCGCTTCTATTGATATTCCGTTGCCATCACCGCCAGCAATGTCCTTCCCTCAATACGGGCCGAGGGCTAATTACTCGAAACAAAGATGATTTCGCATGTGTAGTTTGCAATGCTATGGTTACGGCTACAACCTGTATTGAAATTTTGTGTGTTAAACTCTGCACTACATTGATGAAAATTAATGTATATATTCAATTTGGTATATTTGTGTTTTGTATACTGTTGTCAAGTTTTCAAATGTGTTTACCTTATCGACTCGTACTCGATTCCTAGTTAATTGCAAACTTGTTGCATATTGAGATTATAACTATGAAGACGTAAAATTTACTGCAATTTGCACGGAGGGGCCGGGTGGTATTCATCACCTGGGTTTAAGCCTCGTCAGTGTCAAAATTGCCTTTGAAATTCCCTTTACACCAAAAAAATAACTAGGTGTTTTTTTTTTTTTTTTTTTTTTTTTTTTGGCAGCCGTAAATAAAGGTTCCTAACAATCGCGCATAGCCCGTTTTGCCAGACTATGCGCTAGCTTGTTCAGGTTCCTGCGCATTGTATTGCCATAAACATCGGTAATGAAAGACTAATTATTTGAGGCTGTCAGGATTTGAATCCGCCGTTGGTCACACTAATTCTGATACCATAAATAGGATGAACCATCTTAACCAAAACATTATGATGATGGTTGAGGTCCAGCTATTATATTTATTCGTATTATTAACTAAGAACGGAATATATAGTACAAGCTGTTTATGATCTACCAAGTCAACCAGAATAGTATGATGATTCTCTGATGAACAATAGTAATTGACGCAATCAAGATGACAACATTAGTTAGCTTCACGTCCAACTTCTTCATAAAAAGACCAAGTATCAAAAGTCTTCTAAGAGTTCCGCCTAGTCTAAATCACGACGTCGTCCCAGGTCGCGCCTAATAGGAGGAAAAATTAGTCACTTCATAAAGTCAAATAACGTCTCATCCTAAAATAAATTGGCAATAAGAGCTGTATATCTAAGCCTTATAATATGAGTAACTCATTATATGGGTTATGTTCCATTGACATGGACATCGACATCGACATGTGACACTTATTTGAATGAGCTTCAACTATAAGTTTAAACTTTTCGTTTAGAAATTCTCGTCTAACATAGTCTTATGCTATCTAAATCTAATGATGCTGAGGTCCGAAGTTCGAGCCCTAGGAGCCACTAATTCTCACATGTGGAATTGAATACCATAACAAGGCTTGGGGGAAGTTGTGCATAATCAACTATTCTAGCCCATGGTGTATTAAGGCATAAAATTAGTGTTTTTCTTTATAATCACAAGTCAACATGAATTCTGGCTAAAGAAGAACAGGCTTTTAAAATTAATTTATAATACTACCTATTGCTACTATACAATTTGGGTTTGAAGGTTTCCTTTCAGCCTTAATTACGAAAGTCAAGAGAGCCAAAATCAAAGAAGTGGTATTGTTATGAAAATAATCATTGTACATTTTTACTTCATATCTATAAGCATTTTTTTTAGTTGATGCTCCTAATGCGATTAATTCAGTTTGGCTCAATTTGGTTAAAAATGCTAAAATGTAACTGAAAATTGAAAAATAGGTGAAACTTATAAAGGTAGCTAAAAATTTATAGCTAATGAGGTAGCTGATAAAGCTTAAAAGTGTTTGACAAACCAGCTGGAAAAATAAAAGTTGCCTGAACAAGTTTTTTTTTTTTTTTTTAAATCCTACCCTGTTTAACTTTTTGTTGTTGATATAGTCGCTTTGTCCCGGGTATTTGTTGTCATATTATATTAGGGTGTCTTAGTTAATTGTTGTTCTTTCTATTTTAAGAATGAATTTGATGAACAATTTGATCATTCACACACAATTTAGTCCACTTGCCATTTAGTAATTAGCCTCCTCGCACGCGCTCCTCTTTCTTTAGTATTTGGGAGTACGAATATTTGGTATATAGCTTGTTCTTCTTTAACAGATTCTGACGTTAAACTAACGTGGACTCCACCAATTATATTGGTTAAACATAGGGCTGAGCATCGGTCCAAGACCAGACCGGACCGGACCAAACCGGACCGGACCGAAGACCGAAAATAAAATTTTTGTGGACCGAAGACCGGACCTAAAACTTTCGGTCTTGGACCAGACCAAACCCGAAATTTTCGGTCCGGTCCGGTCTTAGACCAAAATGGACCTAGAACTAATTCTTTCAGTATTTCGTGTATGATAATTACATTTAAGTTTCACTAAATTAAATGTTGATGAATAATTAGACGATTGTTTTTGAGAAAAAAATACTCAATATTAATTTATAATGTCTTGTGAAGATAAAATGGTAATTTAGTTTATAATATTCTAATAATAGTCTTTAGAAACATAAAATTCGGTCCATTTGGTCCGGACCTAAAATATCCGGGTTTGGTCCGGACCGGACCGAAGACCGAAAACTCAAAAAATGAGGACCAAGGACCGGACCTAAAAAATTCGGTCCGGGTTTGGTCCAGACCAAATGGTCCGGTCCGGTCCATTTTTCCGGTCCGGACCTAAACTTGCTCACCCCTAGTTAAACATACAGTAGAACATATCAAACTACGATAGTTACGTTGACATGTAAGAACATACATAGACAGCTTCAACAATATTGCCTTTGTAAATATTTGATCAACAATCACATTTTTCTATTGCCCTAATCACTTGTTTTCCCTTCCAAAATAGTGTCAAATTATATCATCATTCCCTTACCATGGGAAAAATTGTGCTTTTTTTGTTATCACTTTTGGTATGTCAGCTTTCTATCACAGTTGATGCACAATTAGCACAATATTCGTATCTTAATTGCTATTGTACCGATACCGGTCAGAATTACACCGACGGTAGTGTATATGAAAATAACCTCAATCGCCTTTTCAACAAATTCACCTCCACATTATCCTCATCTCTTAGGTTTGATAATTATACTGTTGGCGATGGTTCCAACCAAGTTTATGGCATATTTCAATGCCGATTTGACGTTAGCCTGGACGTTTGTAGCGCATGTGTTATGAACGCCACTCTCAGGATAGTTGAAGAGTGCCCTTTCTATGGTGTAGCAGTCGTATGGTACGAAGAGTGTACGTTAAGGTATGCAAATAGTAATATTTTCTCAATGTATGAGCCAGGCCCGTATATGCAATGGTACAGCAGGAGGAATGTATCGAACTATGCTGAATTTAGAACTACACGAGACAAGACACTGACCGCTATCATCTATAATGTTGGTTCCACCGACCGGTATTTCGCTTATCACGAAGCCAATTTGACATCGTCCAGCAAGATATTTTATAGTTTTGCACAGTGCACCCCTGACCTTGATTCTAAAGATTGTGCCAGATGCCTCGATCTTGCTTTATTTATTATAAAAAATGATTTTAATGGAAGTGAATGGGCTATGTTCATTGATAGCAGTTGTCAGTTGAGGTACGATACAACAAATTTCTTTTTAAATGTAAATGACCAGTCATCTCTGCCTCCGTCTCCACCTCTGCCTCTGCCTCCGTCTCCACCTCCTCCCCCTGGCATCAATGATAGTGAGTTTATCGATGCACTTTTATTGTGTTGTTTGGATCGTATATATTAGGTGGGATTTGGGAAAGGGTGATAGGGAAAGTGGGTGAGTGAAACGGAAAGGGATACGCCCAGAGATGTTTTCCTTTCAAATCCTTTATTTTTATGTTGGAAGGATTTCGACTGGGCCATTTCTCGTCCGTCCCTTTCTCTTGTCCTCCCTCTCTTTTACTCGGAATGTCATCATCCAGATAATAGTTAATTCAAAATTTGTTAATTTTGTAAAATCAGATTTTGATTCACCTTTACAACCAGCAAGCGGACAAACATCATGGAAGCCGACAAAAGCTGGAGATATAGCGGGTGGCCTAATAGGTGGATTGCTAGGAGTTCTAATACTGGGTGTATTGTCGATATGTATATGTATGAGACGTAAAACGCCAAGTAAAGAGAATAACAATGTACCACAAGGTCCACCTACGGAGCAGAATCATAGTACTGGTATGTCAATTACTAACATATAGAACCAATATTTTCTGCACAAATTCTTGTTTAAGACTGATTATAAACAATAAATCGGGTTTAAGACGGATATAAACAATAATAGAGTGGGTTAACTAGATCGATGAGATTAAAAAAAAAAAAAAAAAAAAAAAAAAAAGAATGTGTAGGAAATGGTAAACTTTTGTCATAGCTATATGAGGTAATATTTGACCAGTTTAACATTTAAGACGAATATTGCCATTTTAAGAGAGACCAACAAATATTTCTGTTGTCATAGATGATCAAATCTGGAAATATCAAATCATTGCTGTGACGATTAATCTTGATTAAATAGATCGTTTGTATTGTTTTATGCTAAATAATCTTGTTTTCTATATAATCTGGACTCGTTAATTGGTGTGAATGATATAATTGGTTTTCCAAATCAGACTTTTAGATGATACGTAATATTCAAATACAGGTGCACTTGAATGTACCTTTGATAGCGGGGTTTGTCGCACTCCCCCGATCAAACAAATAACTCAACTAATGTAGTAGGGTAGTCGAGGTCGAATCCACAGGGAGCATGGGTGATTACTAATTGTCTATATTCTTATGCTTAGCTAAGTCGGAAATATTTGGATGAGGTAGTAAACTAAACAACTAAACTAAATAAAATAAAATGCAAATTAACAAAAGATGATAAAAGAGTAAGAGAGGATTAAAGTTGTAATTCAAATAATTAAAAGGCCTAGAACTCGGTTCTCCCACAACAATTCGTAATTCCACATACTAATTCCCTAGGCTAATCACTCGGGTAGACAAGTAAGGAGGAGATTGCTCTAATTCGCCTAAGACCCCCCTCTCGGGTTCGAAGTAGGACACTAGCACTACCCACCAACCCCCCTCTCGGGTTCGAAGGTCGGAATCCTTAACTCAACACCCAACAACCCCAAAAATGTGCACTTTTCCAAGGAGGTCAAGAAATCGGTCAAGGTCATTAAGTACTCATCATAATCCGGGTCATCCCACTCCCTCTCTCAAGGGTCGATTTCAAACGCTAATTTAGAGGTGCCCTACCCGGTTCTCCCTTTCGGTCTCAACCAAGGTTAGCAATAGGGTCGAATTCCGGGTATCCAAATCACAACCTAACCAACTCTCGTTGGTGGACAAGGGTCACAAGTCGACACTACCCGGAATCAATCCATAAACCCAAATCAATCCTCCAAACTACCCTCACCAATTTCCCCAAATAATTAGCCTTTATGAGATTCAATTAGTGAAATTACTCATGTCGGGTCAAACCGAGTCCTAGTAGAAGACTACTCACTAATCATGTTTCTTAAGACAAAGGAGACAATAAAGATGGATTCTTTAATCATGAACATGGTGGGAGAATAAATTCTACTACTAATCATGCAATTAATCAACAAAATTATGAGGAAAGGCAAATTAATCTAAGATGGAAAGAGATTAATGCAAAAAGACACAAACTTTAACAATAGCAACTCAAAGATTCAATCTTTGAGAGCAACAACAATGAAAAACAAAGAAAAGATGAACAAGAGAGAGAATAACATCAATTAGACAACAAAAGAGGAGAATTCAAACATAAACAATTAAACAAAACTTAAAAGAAGGCAAATGTAAACTATTGAAATTAAAGAGAGAAATAAGAGTAAAGAATTATACCAATAACATGGGAACTTGAATTGATGGAATGAAGAACTTGGATAAACAAGAGATTAATTAAACTAATTAAGGAATGATTACAAATTTTATTGAAGAAATATTGAAAGGGAAATATTTAGGGTTCTACAATATTGAGAGAGAATGAGAGACTAGTCTAATTTCTAAGGTAGTAATGTATGGGGTCTTGAGGGGTGTGTACCTAATGTTGACTAATGTAGTCTTTTTATACTCCTTATACTAATTACTACTAATAATTATAATAATATTAAAGTAATAATAATACTAAGAATCCTAAGAGGCCAAACAAAAGACGCATTCCCCAAAGTAATTGAACAAAAAGTAGACAAAAAGGACAAAACAAGGAAAAAGGACGAGCAGGGGTTCTTTGCCGGTCCACCGGCCGCCGGCCGTGTCACCGGCAGCGAGGCCATTGAGAAAAGAGCAGAAAAAAGGTGGGATGTGTGTTCTGCCGGTCAGTCGACCGTCGGGGCACCGGTAGAGAAGACAACGTTGATGCGAGTTTGTTGATTGTGGTGCGTTGTGCCGGCTAGACGGCTGCCGGTCCCTATACCGGTAGCGAGGCCATCACAAAAAGGAGAACAAATTGGTGTGTTTTGCCGGTTGATGAGTCGGCTGCCGGGGCACCGGCATGGAGCACAAACTTCAAATTAGCTCGGTTTTCGATTCCGAGCTCGAGTTTAGTTATGCTTTGATGACGGCTGATTGCTGGAGCGTGGTGGTTGTCGACAATGGTTGATTGCAGGTACATGTGAGAACCGGGTCGGGTTCAATCTTAATGGGTCTGAATTGTTGCTGCTGTGATGGCGGGATTGGTGATTGAACTGGTGGTGCGTGGGGGTACAATTGAGTTATGGACTGATTTGGGCTAGATGCAGGTGTGTATGGAGAAGGTAATGCGAGGTTGATGTCGGGTTTTGGTGATGGGAGCAGTTGAATGACGAAAATGGTGATGGAGGTGATAATTGTGTTTGATGATGAGTGCAGGGGACGAAAATGAATGTTGAGGAGTTGATGATGATGGTGAAGGTTTAGCTTAGAAAAGGAGCTGATGATGTCGAGTTGAGTAAGTAGAGGATGGTGATAATGAAATTGAAGGTAATGGTGAATTGCAGGAAGGTTGAAGGTGATGAAATGGTGGTCTAATGTGGAAATGGATTAGTAAAGGTGATGATGAAATGTCGTGATGTTGGTAACATGGAAATGGTGGAGTTAAATGAGAAAAATGGTGTGTTGGTGATGATGACACGGTCTTTGTCAAAGTCAATTGTTGACTTGTCATTCTCTTATTATAATAAGACTCGTCCCGACCCGCTTTGCTCTTCAATTTCCGTCTCACTATTCCGCCTTACTTCCCCGTTTCACCTACACACAATAATATTAATAAATAAGTAACATTAATACTAATGTAATATAAAAAGAATCGACTAATTGTTAAATATAACTACGACCACTAATTATTATAAATTAGTAAACTAAATGAGCTATTTAGACAATTAAGCACGCAAAATCGAGTCGTAATAAGATATAAATGCGGGGTAAAAAGTGACTAAAATACTATTTATCAAACCTCCCCACACTCAAATCTTACTCGTCCTCGAGTAAGCTCATTAAATAGACTAAGACCCTTAATATATAAGACTAGCTAAACTAATAATATCCGATGAGAGGCAATTAACGGGCCTTCTCCGTCCCTTCAACTCACACCAAAACACAATGAGGTATGCATTCCGATGCAAGACAAGTGGGGGCTTGCGGAAAATTTTCGATACATCCGACATTTAAGCACGAATCAACATATAAGATGCATCACAAAAAGTCAAACCGCTTTCCTCATCTAAGCGGTCGTTTTTCTTCCAAAAACCGAACAAAAAGAGTCATTAGTGGAGGATGTCGTCTCCGGGTCTTACCAAGGTGTCAACTCCCTAATTCTAGCTCAAGTAGCCAACATTGACAATACGGGATGCCTAAGAAACAAATTCTAGGCGGGAAAGGGGAAGTACTTCGCTATACTCCCAAGAATGACACGACACACACAAGATTCAACTCCATATCAAACCTTTGACCAAAAGGAGACCCAAGACCGACTCTCACGGGTTTCACTAGTCACTCAAATGAAAGAACGGGGTAATTTTTGTGACAAAAAGTAACCGAAATCACTCTCCTAACTCGACTTGCGAAGAATGCCCGCAATCTAATATGGTACTATATCCAATATCCGCAAGAGAAATGTCAAATGATGCACATACAAGAGAGACAACCGGGTTGTAATGGGGCTTGGGTTAGGTGAAAAGGGGTTGGTGCAAGCACCGTTTTTAGGAAATGTGGGGCTAAAAATAGAGTAGTCGCCACATCTAACCAATTCACTAAACTCAACCAATGCAAATGAATTCCTTCACAAAATTTGACAAGATTGTCATTTTCCAAAATTATTCAATACTCTTCAAAACAAACTCAATTTGCAAATTACCAACCCTTTATTTGAGACAAAAATATACATTCTTTTCTTTTTGATTTTTCATTTCATTTTTCTCTTTTTCTATTTGTTTTTCTTCTTCACTTTTTTCTTTTCTATTTGATTTTCTTTCTCGCATTTTTCACGACTTGTTCACCTCTTATTAAACAAAAGTAGCCAAAGTTGCATTTCACTCATGTGGCATTTCGATCATACACCTCAAGATAAGTCAAAATTTCAACCCAAATATACTCCACAATGACGAACTACTCAACCAAGGTGAGTTGTTTATGGGATGTAGTTGTTTTGTTGGCAATAGAAATGATAAGGCTTAGGCTCAAAATGGGTTAACAAAAGGAAATGATTGACTCAAGGGCATAACAAAAGCTTATTTGGCTATTGTGAGGTTACTTTATTGAACAAAATTGCCTCAATATGCACATCTACACTTCTACGGTAAGGAATGAGCACCATACTTGTGCGTTTTGACATGACATACCACGTAAGGAGAACTACTCTCATAACCTAAACGAGACCGGTTTGATGGACCGGCCATAAGGAGGCTCTATCCTCACATTTTAGTAGCTATATCGGACCAAGGTAAAGTCTCGGGTCTAATACGGTCTCACAAGGTGGTCGTTACTTGGTTGTTAAGCTAGACTTCCGGGTTTTTGCAAGCAAAAACCCTAACATGTGTCATCAAAAGGCACGAGCTATCAAGAGGGAAATGACACGGACAAAACAATTATCATCATTGACGACATATACCCTCCACATTCAGACCATCTATGCAACTATTTACATACGAGATGCAACGTGTATGAAATGCAACTAAACATATGAACAAACTACGTGAATGCAAGAGTGAACACATATATTCATGTCTAATCTAAATGCATACAAGTTCTAGTTCTAACAACACACCAACAACACACGCATATCCAAAACGGTTCCCAAAAAGAACACCCACATCACATATCCCGTCCTCCTCCATGCTTATATATACAAAAAGAAAAGAAAGGATAAAGGAGAAAGAATTGGAAGAATTTTACCAAGCGTCTTCTCCGATGATTCATGTGTTGCCTATCAAAATGGTTAGGACAAATGCAATATATATAGTATAATATAAACAATGCAATTTTTTCAATTTTTAGGCATTTTGTATTTTTCTCAAATTAACAAGCAAATATATACAATTATAAACAATATGCACAAAGTGGATATTTCCCTCCCCACACTTGAGATTTACATTGTCCTCAATGGAACAAAGCATAGGGAGAGAATAGGAAAATTAAAGAACATATTTTTGCGTTTTTTCAAATTTTTCAAATTAAGAACATGTTTTTGTAATTTTGAAATATTCATTTTTTTGAATTTTTGAATTTTTTGAAAGAAAGGTGCAATAAAATAAATAACATGTTTTTGAGATTTTTCAAAGTTTTCAATTTTTTTTTTTGGTTTTTATATAATGGAATAAAAATGCAAGTAAAGTATAAGTAAGGGAAGAGAATAAATACAATTTAGTGGTTATTGAGGGACTCCACCAAACCTCTCATGCAAAATTGTCTTGCTTGAATCTCCACTTAGCATGATCCATGTCACTCAAGGCACGGAGAAGACGGTCAAACGCTCTATCAAAACCTTCAACTAGAAACAAGGAGTGCCAAGCTATAGCAAACCGCACCCGACCTCTCTTCCAACGCTTCCTCCCATTCTTCCTCTTGCTCCTCTCGGTATTGTTTCTAGGATCCTCTTGGTGTATAGGATCCTCAATTTCAATGTAGTGGCTAGAAGGAGAGAGAGACGGAATCTCATAAACCTCATAGAATGAGGAAGCATCCTCATGGTCATCAAGACAAGGAGAGTGGTGAAGAATAAGAGGTGGAGGAGTCAACATCTCAACATTGAGGTTCATAATATCATCTTTTGTATCCAAATTCTCTTGACTCTTCAATTGAACCGAATCACTACCAAAGACGAGAGCTTCAATTTCTTCCAAGCTAGAGTCAAAACTACAAGGGTCGTAGTTTTTCTCATGGCTCCTCAACTCTCCCAAGATGGCAAGTTCGAATTCATCAACCTCCATTTCCCAACTTTTTCCTTCTTCCCCACACTTGTCATTGACAATCACTTCCTCTTCAAATATTTCGGTAGGAGGTGGTAGAAGGGAGTCTTCCTCATTATCATAAACATCCCAAATAGGGGCACCAAGCTTTTCATAACTTCCCTCCCCACACTTATCATTTTGCAATGAGTCTTCATAAGTGTCCCATTTGGGAGGGCCAAGTTCATCTTCCTCACAACTCTTGGTATACTCCATTCCACCTCCATTAAGAGCCATCTCCAAGGCATCAACTTGAGCTTCCCAAGAATCATTTGAAGAGTCATCTAGCCAAGACCCAACATCAAGTAATGATTTTGGGGAGTTCAAATACAATTCAATTTCCTTCATAATTTGAGGTTCAAACTCACTTTCCCTCAAACCATCTTCATTAAAATCTTCTTTCATATCAACATCCAAAACATCCACTATATAGCAAGAGTCACTCATAGAGGAAAACTTCCTGGACTTGTTGAATTCAAACTCAATCTTCTTATGCAAAAGCTTACACACTTGAAGGAGCGAGTTAGCAAGACAAACGGCACACCAAGGTGTGCAAAGCAACTTAGACTTAGTCTAAACTAGAACAAAACAACTAATATCATGCCAATGCTCCCCGGCAACGGCGCCATTTTGATAGCGGGGTTTGTCGCACTCCCCCGATCAAACAAATAACTCAACTAATGTAGTAGGGTAGTCGAGGTCGAATCCACAGGGAGCATGGGTGATTACTAATTGTCTATATTCTTATGCTTAGCTAAGTCGGAAATATTTGGATGAGGTAGTAAACTAAACAACTAAACTAAATAAAATAAAATGCAAATTAACAAAAGATGATAAAAGAGTAAGAGAGGATTAAAGTTGTAATTCAAATAATTAAAAGGCCTAGAACTCGGTTCTCCCACAACAATTCGTAATTCCACATACTAATTCCCTAGGCTAATCACTCGGGTAGACAAGTAAGGAGGAGATTGCTCTAATTCGCCTAAGACCCCCCTCTCGGGTTCGAAGTAGGACACTAGCACTACCCACCAACCCCCCTCTCGGGTTCGAAGGTCGGAATCCTTAACTCAACACCCAACAACCCCAAAAATGTGCACTTTTCCAAGGAGGTCAAGAAATCGGTCAAGGTCATTAAGTACTCATCATAATCCGGGTCATCCCACTCCCTCTCTCAAGGGTCGATTTCAAACGCTAATTTAGAGGTGCCCTACCCTGTTCTCCCTTTCGGTCTCAACCAAGGTTAGCAATAGGGTCGAATTCCGGGTATCCAAATCACAACCTAACCAACTCTCGTTGGTGGACAAGGGTCACAAGTCGACACTACCCTAATCAATCCATAAACCCAAATCAATCCTCCAAACTACCCTCACCAATTTCCCCAAATAATTAGCCTTTATGAGATTCAATTAGTGAAATTACTCATGTCGGGTCAAACCGAGTCCTAGTAGAAGACTACTCACTAATCATGTTTCTTAAGACAAAGGAGACAATAAAGATGGATTCTTTAATCATGAACATGGTGGGAGAATAAATTCTACTACTAATCATGCAATTAATCAACAAAATTATGAGGAAAGGCAAATTAATCTAAGATGGAAAGAGATTAATGCAAAAAGACACAAACTTTAACAATAGCAACTCAAAGATTCAATCTTTGAGAGCAACAACAATGAAAAACAAAGAAAAGATGAACAAGAGAGAGAATAACATCAATTAGACAACAAAAGAGGAGAATTCAAACATAAACAATTAAACAAAACTTAAAAGAAGGCAAATGTAAACTATTGAAATTAAAGAGAGAAATAAGAGTAAAGAATTATACCAATAACATGGGAACTTGAATTGATGGAATGAAGAACTTGGATAAACAAGAGATTAATTAAACTAATTAAGGAATGATTACAAATTTTATTGAAGAAATATTGAAAGGGAAATATTTAGGGTTACAATATTGAGAGAGAATGAGAAGTCAAATCAATTTAAGGTAGTAATGTATGGGGTCTTGAGGGGTGTGTACCTAATGTTGACTAATGTAGTCTTTTTATACTCCTTATACTAATTACTACTAATAATTATAATAATATTAAAGTAATAATAATACTAAGAATCCTAAGAGGCCAAACAAAAGACGCATTCCCCAAAGTAATTGAACAAAAAGTAGACAAAAAGGACAAAACAAGGAAAAAGGACGAGCAGGGGTTCTTTGCCGGTCCACCGGCCGCCGGCCGTGTCACCGGCAGCGAGGCCATTGAGAAAAGAGCAGAAAAAAGGTGGGATGTGTGTTCTGCCGGTCAGTCGACCGTCGGGGCACCGGTAGAGAAGACAACGTTGATGCGAGTTTGTTGATTGTGGTGCGTTGTGCCGGCTAGACGGCTGCCGGTCCCTATACCGGTAGCGAGGCCATCACAAAAAGGAGAACAAATTGGTGTGTTTTGCCGGTTGATGAGTCGGCTGCCGGGGCACCGGCATGGAGCACAAACTTCAAATTAGCTCGGTTTTCGATTCCGAGCTCGAGTTTAGTTATGCTTTGATGACGGCTGATTGCTGGAGCGTGGTGGTTGTCGACAATGGTTGATTGCAGGTACATGTGAGAACCGGGTCGGGTTCAATCTTAATGGGTCTGAATTGTTGCTGCTGTGATGGCGGGATTGGTGATTGAACTGGTGGTGCGTGGGGGTACAATTGAGTTATGGACTGATTTGGGCTAGATGCAGGTGTGTATGGAGAAGGTAATGCGAGGTTGATGTCGGGTTTTGGTGATGGGAGCAGTTGAATGACGAAAATGGTGATGGAGGTGATAATTGTGTTTGATGATGAGTGCAGGGGACGAAAATGAATGTTGAGGAGTTGATGATGATGGTGAAGGTTTAGCTTAGAAAAGGAGCTGATGATGTCGAGTTGAGTAAGTAGAGGATGGTGATAATGAAATTGAAGGTAATGGTGAATTGCAGGAAGGTTGAAGGTGATGAAATGGTGGTCTAATGTGGAAATGGATTAGTAAAGGTGATGATGAAATGTCGTGATGTTGGTAACATGGAAATGGTGGAGTTAAATGAGAAAAATGGTGTGTTGGTGATGATGACACGGTCTTTGTCAAAGTCAATTGTTGACTTGTCATTCTCTTATTATAATAAGACTCGTCCCGACCCGCTTTGCTCTTCAATTTCCGTCTCACTATTCCGCCTTACTTCCCCGTTTCACCTACACACAATAATATTAATAAATAAGTAACATTAATACTAATGTAATATAAAAAGAATCGACTAATTGTTAAATATAACTACGACCACTAATTATTATAAATTAGTAAACTAAATGAGCTATTTAGACAATTAAGCACGCAAAATCGAGTCGTAATAAGATATAAATGCGGGGTAAAAAGTGACTAAAATACTATTTATCAACCTTACAAATTAAATACCATTTGTAAATGAGAATACTATAATAAGTGTTCCGGGTGTAATTACAGAGCAGTTATTTGTTACCACCCGTGCTTGTAGAATGACGTCTTTGGTTGAATCCTCCTTTCGGTCTCCTGAAACAATGAACAAACTGAGGGCTCGGCTTTGGACCGAGCGAACTCACTCCGACGCTCAAGTCAGTAAACTTAGAGAGAAGTTGTTGTTACTTGGCGAAGTATATATTGTAGAGAGATAAGGAAGATATTACCAGATGAATAGTGATTCTTAGGTTAAAATGTGGATCCTTTCCTCAATGAGGGTTGAGGAGTATTTATAGACTTTCACCTTTTGTCACGTAGTGGCCAAGTGGCCAAGTGGCTAGCAGGTGGAAAGACTGATCTACCCTCGGCCGAGGGACCCATGGCAGGCCGGCGGGCCCTGTTGACTCGCCGCCGAGGGGTCTTGGATATGAGTTCGCGGATATGTGCCCCGGCTGGCTAGTTGTCCTAGCCGAGGCACAAGAGACAGGCCGACAAGCTGCGTCGGTTAGGCTGTCTAAGTCGTTTGACTTGCTGTGGATATCTTTGACCTTGCTCAATGTGTTGACTCGGTCAGAGGGTGCAGAATATGCCCCATCAATAAGATTAAAAACCTTACTAATATTAGCTCTTTTCAAATACAGGTACAGTTGAATGTACTACAGTCGTTCTTAGCACAAATGATGAAGGTTTGTTCTTTTACTATGCCGACTTTTACTGTTTTACCTTGGTTGCTATTCGAACGAACACTAACCATATTTTTATAATATAATTTTCCTTTAGATAAAATGATAGAAAGTGATATAAGCAGCCATCTTGGAGATAAAGAAGTAGTACAATATGATTTTGCCACCCTTAAGATTGCAACAAGAGACTTCTCAGCCGAAAATCGGCTCGGAGAAGGAGGGTTCGGTATTGTTTACAAGGTAATCCCTTCATTATGTTAAGCTCAATTGTAAGAGCTCTCTTACCCCAAGCCGTGAGGTTGGGAGTTCAATTCTTACCTGCGATATAGTGCGGTTATTTAAGAAAAAAAATGTGTTAAGAAAGAGTACAACTCAAGATATATACCACATAACATGGGAATATCCCACGAAGATAGTTAACGAACCTGGGAGTTATTGTCCACTATACCTCCATTTTAATCACTGGGTTAAGACATTTTCGATATAGAACAAACTTAATGAGGGAGTATAATATTATCATTCATTTATGTATTTATTCGTTCATTCATGTTGGTGTTCAATAACCTTTTGCAAACAAATCCTTTGAAATATATCAACAGGGGACAATAGAGGCTGAAACCGTAGCCATTAAAAGGCTTTCTAACACATCTGGACAAGGTACCAAGGAATTCACGGCCGAGGCTCGCCTTCTGGCGAAGCTTCAACACAGAAGTCTTGTCAGATTTTTGGGCTTTTGTGTTGAAGGAAATGAAAAACTACTCGTCTATGAGTTTTTGTCTAATTCTAGCTTGGACCGCTTCCTTTTTGGTATGTTACTCTTTCAAATTTTCGTTTAATTCTATCCACCTTATATTATAGGGAGTAACTTATTAATCCTCGGTCTCATTCATTTATTTATCTTCTATTAAAATATCTAATCCGTAGTAGAGTAAAAGACCTATTAAATTTAGAAAATAAGAAACCTAAACAACCTTTCTGTAAAACAAGAAGAAAGACCAAATCAAACATGGGATTTTAGTGTCACCCCTCAACCCGAGCCACACACGACTCGCACCAAGGAACAAAGAAAGCGTGTATCGCACCACCTTGGGACTCGAGCCAGGTGAAACCGAATACGGTTTCTTCACGCTTCTTCTTCTTTGCTATTTCTTTGTTTCATTCCTGGCTTCTTCAAACTTCCTCTTTAACACACTCACAATACATACACCGATGCGACTTGACCGAGTTACAATCCAACCATTGTAATCATTCAAGCAGTGGCGGAGTCAGGATTTGAACTTAGGGGGGCGAAAAATTTTAGAGGGGGCGAACGACTAATTCTATAAGGTGCACTCGAAAAAATTTCGAAAAATTTAACTAAAACTTCGAAAATTTCATCCGCCGGGGGGCGACCGCCCCTGCTAGGGCCCCCCCCTAGCTCCACCACTGCATTCAAATGATTTTTGTTATGTGTTGGTAATTAACTTGTTTCTTGGCCTTTATGGCACTGAAGATCCAGAAAAACGTCCACTCTTAAATTGGGCAAGACGAAACAAAATAGTAGTTGGAATTGCAAGAGGTCTCCAATATCTCCATGAAGATTCACGATATACTATTATACACCGTGACCTTAAACCTGAAAACATATTACTTGATAATGAAATGAACCCCAAGATAGCTGACTTTGGCTTGGCAAGACTCTTCGAACAAGCACAAACATTTGGGAACACCATTCGCATAGCAGGAACACGGTACGTCTTTATGATTTCCTTAGTATTTCAACTTGGTGATTTTTGTTATTTTTTTCCTGTTAGGAGATTTACTTTTCATCATTGATGTTTCTTCTACAAGCTATATATTCACAATTTTTACCATGTATGATAGAATACAACAAGATGACTTATTGAATTATATTCTTATGGAAATCTTGAATTGATCTCAACTGATATATGAAGAGGATATATGGCACCAGAATGCTTGTCAGGGGAGTATTCGAGCAAATCCGATGTCTACAGTTTTGGTGTCATGCTTCTGGAGATAGTAAGTGGTCAAAGTAACAGAAGATTTATGCAGAAATCAAAGAAGCAGGACCTCCCAATTCATGTAAATTCCAGTACACAAAACAAAATTGAATATCTATCTAACCATATATGTCAGATCAGCTGATTAAATCTTTGTTTATATTGAAAGGCATGGATACTATGGTATGAAGAGAAATCCATGGAACTAGTAGACCCTGAACTGGACAAAACTTTTTCACGCACCGACATTGAGAGGTGCATTCAAATTGGATTGCTATGTGTGCAAGCAGATGCAGAGCAAAGACCCACCATGACCGAAGTGGTTCTAATGCTAACTGTCAGCGCGATCTATCTTACGTTGCCATCACCACCAGTGGTGACCTTCCCTCAACTAAAGGTTCTTTCGACTAACTCTACTGGTCAACAAAGTAATAGTGACCCGTTCTCCACAAAATCTATCACCGAGGATGACTTGTACCCAAAACCAAGATGATTTGCAATGCATTCACCTAGTGCTACAAAATGTGTCTTGAAATGTTCTATATGTGTGCACAAAAAAAAAATTGCATTCATATTGAACACTTCATTCAATCATGTTCATTTTAGTATGGTTCTGTGAGCCTATGTAAAGTTCTGTGATCTAATTTGCAATTACAAGAAACTAAATTTGATGAGATTGTTTTTTTTCTCATATTGAATTGCTACTTTTGGGTGAGTAGAATGTTAAGCAAATACTATCTCAACCTTATCAAGCTAATCATGCATCAAATCATTGAGCATATCTCGGTTGTTATAGTCTTCCATGTATATAGTTGGTAGATTATTTTGTTCCTATTATTTAGTTATTTTGTTGATATAGTTACCTAACTTGTATTATCTTCATATCTTTGTAACTAGTATAAATAGGTTGTAATTACTTCTTCATAATCATCAATAAACATCACTTCATTCTAACCTTTACATGGTATCACGATCCATCGCAGCACCCATGGCCAACCCTACCAATGCCCTCATCCCTAACTCGGCTGAACCCACCAAACCCCTCCTTTCCATTTCCTTTCCCACGTGCATCAAGCTCACCCTATCCACCTATCGCTCATGGCAATACCAAACAATCCGTCTCCTTCAAGGCTATAGCTTATTTTCCTATCTTGATGGAACCAACCCACCACCGTCATCCACCATCACACCCGCTGCCACTTATGCAAAACCCAACCCGGAACCCATTCCCAACCCCGCCTATATGACATGGTTTAAGCAAGACAACCTTATTCTTGGTGCCCTAGCCGACACACTCCACGACTTTGTATCCACCATTATCCTTGACGCCAATACCTCTCATGAGGCTTGGAAAACCCTTGCTCGCACTTACGCCAACCCCTCACGTGGGCATATCCTTCAACTAAAGGATCGCCTCAAACACATTACCCTCGGTGACTCCACTATTTCCGAGTACATGCTCTCTATTAAAGCATGTACAACCCAATTAGCTCAACTCGGTAAGCCCATGGATGATGAGGATATCACTGCTCAAATCATTCAAGGGCTTCCCGAAACCCTATACAAATCTGTCATTGATGCGGTTCGTGCCCGCGATACACCGATCTCGTTTGACAATTTTCAAGAAAAGTTAATTCAACACGAATTAACCGTCAAACGTGACACCCACACCACTACCTTTCCACCCTCGGCACATGCCGCCACCACTCGACCCTACCACAATCCTCCTTGCCATAACAACCAGCCCAACTCCTACCACCACTCTCAACCCCGCTCCACCAATTCTGGCACCTCCTCCTATCGCCAACAACCCGCCAACAATAGTGACCCGAAACCGTTTAAAGGCAAATGTCAATATTGTCAGGCCACTGGTCATGTCATCCGTGACTGCCCCGACTTCAAACGAGATTACCCGGATGTCATCTTTCCACCACCACCCACCCGTCAGCCTCGTCCCTACGCTCACAGAGCCACCGTACCCTTCCCTTCCTCCTCGGCCTATCTCATCGATAGTGGGGCCTTCCACCACATCACGAACGACCTTGCAAATCTCTCTCTCCATACACCTTATGAAGGTCCTGATGACCTTATTATAGGTGATGGGTCGGCTCTTCCCATCACACACAATGGTTCATTCTCTATCATTACCTCCTCTCAATCTCTTTTCTTTAATAATGTCCTTGTAGTTCCGTCTATTTCTCGTAACCTTTTATCTGTTTCTCAGTTTTGTAAGGGTAACAATGCAGTGGCATTATTCTCACCTTTTCCTTTTTGTTTTAAGGACCTCTCAACGGGTAAAACCCTTCTCCAAGGCCGGTTTCACGATGGCGTCTACCAATGGCAACCACCCGACCCGCGTCCTCAAGCTCATCACACCATCGTCTCGTCCTCAAGCGCTTTGTGGTATGCTCGCTTAGGACACCTATCTATTGCTACATTAAAGTTTTTAAATTTTCGCTAGAATTTCCGTATTTCCAATTTCTTACATTGCAATTCATGTTTAATCAATAAAAGCCACAAACTCCCTTTTTCGATTAACACAATTAAATCAAATGCTCCGTTAGATCTTATTTATTCCAATGTTTGGACGGCACCCGTCACGTCCCATGACTCATTTAAATACTATGTTCTTTTTGTCGATCATTATACGCACTACTTTTGGTTATATCCCGTCAAAAATAAATCGGACACATTAATAACATTCCAACGTTTCAAAGCAATAATAGAAAAATATTTCCAAAAGCCAATTCGACAATTCTACTCCGACAACGGTGGAGAATATGACAAATTGAACCCGAGTCTCCTAAATGACGGGTAACCCACTTAACTTCTCCACCACACACACCCGAACACATTGGGTTTGCCAAATGTGGACGCGGGCCACGGGGGCGCTTGGGACAAGCGTTTGCATTTGTGGAGTGATATACGATTAATTTACTTCTAATTCCCTCTCTCTTTTATGCATACCGACTCGTATCGAGTCGGTTTCGGGTGTTTTTCCTTGCATTTTGTGCCCAATGCCCGTACTTGTTACCTTGTGTATCCTTTTGTAGGAAATGATCCAAGTATGGAGAAATTGGGGCAAGAAAGGCACCCCATTGCCTTTACATGAAGAAGAGGTGAAGAAATGAAGACTGTGTGTTTTGCCGGCAGACCGGCAGCCGGTCTAGCCACCGGCAAAACACACCCCAAGAATCACTCAAGATTTTGAATAAAAGCTGAAGAAGGTGCTTTGTCGGCAGGCCGGCAACCGGCCCACCGGTAAAGCACAACAAGTGGAATTAAAAGAAGAATTGGAGGAAAAACAAGCTTGGCCTCGCTGCCGGTAGAGACACCCCGGCCAAACAACCGGCATTTCACACATCAACAAACAAGAGGAAGTCCTGAAGAAGGTGTTTTGCCGGCAGGCCGGCAACCGGCCCACCGGCAAAACACGGATGCCAGCAATTTTAAATCCTTGCACGGTTTTGCCGGTAGGACCACCGGCAGCCGGTCCACCGGCAAAACGCAGCAGCTGCGGATTTGGGCTTTTCTCTCTTTTCCTCCTCTTTTCTTCTTAATCTTGTACAAGCCTATAAATACCCCTTTCCTTAAACCCTTTGACACACAACCCTAGATCCAGAATATTTCCCCTTTCAAGTTTGAAACTTTGTTAATCTCTTTGTTAATCTTTCCTTAATTAAGAGAAGTTCTTCAATTAAATAGTGTTTGAATTTGGGTTTGTAAGAAGATTGAAGGATTTCCTTCTTTATTATTTCTATCCAAATTCCTCTTTTGCTATTGTGTTGGTATTAATTCTCTCCCTATTTTCATTTGTTTACATTTTGTTCTTCTTTCATGTTTGTTTGATTGTTTATGTTAAAATTGTTGTTGTTGTTTGGTTGTTGTTGTTATTTTCATCATTGTTCATCTTTTTATTGTTCATCTTTCCTTTACTTCTCTTTCATTTGTTCATCCTTGGATAGTTGTCCTCAAAGACTTAATCTTTGAGTTGATTTGGTTAAAGATTGTGTCTTTGAGTTTAATCAATCTAGTTATTAGATTAAATCATCTTTCTTTACAACTTTTGTTGGATTATTGCATGTTTAGTAGTAAGATTCACCTTCTCACCATGTTTGTGACCAAAGTTTCCATCTTTATTGTTTATTTTGCAATTAAGACCATGATTAGTGAGTAGTCTTCCACTAGGGCTCGGTTTGACCCAACATGAGTAATCTCGCTAATTGAATTTCATAAAGGCTAATTATTTGGGGAAATTGGTGAGGGTAGGTTAGAGGAATGACATGGTTTATGGATTGACTTTTGGGTAGTGTCGATTTACGACCCTTGACCACCAACGAGAGTTGGTTAGGTTGTGATTTGGTTACCCGAGATTTGACCCTATTGTTAACCTTGGTTGAGACCGAAAGGGAGAACCGGGGTAGGACACCTCTAATCTAGCGTTTGAAATCGACCCTCGAGAGAGGGAGTGGGATGACCCGGGAATTGATGGGGCTTAATGACCTTAGCAAGTATTGGACTACCTTGGAAAAATGCATGTTTTTGGGGTAGTCGGGTATTGAGTTAGGGATTCCGACCTTCGAACCCGAGAGGGGGGTTGGTGGGTAGTACTAGTGTCCTATTTCGAACCTGAGAGGGGGGTCTTAGGCGAATTAGAGTCGTCACCTCCTCACCTAACTACCCTTGTGATTAGCCTAGAAATTTAATTATGTGGAATTACGAATTGTTTGGGAAGAACCGAGTCTTAGGTTTTTAATATATTTGATTTACAACCAATTATCCTATCTTGCCTTTTTCCCTTATCTCTTATTTAGTTTGTTTTACCTTGTTGTTAGTAGTTCTAGCATAACCTTCTCCCTTTATTGTCGACTTAGCTAAACCATAGAGTTAAAACGATTAGTAGTCTTCCTAGCTCCTTGTGGGATCGACCCTTAATAGTGTACAACGATAAAATCGTGCACTTGCGAGGTATAGCTTGATACCATCAAGTTTTTGGCGCCGTTGCCGGGGAGTTCGGCTAGATATTAATTGTTTTCGTTCTTGTTTAGACTAAGTCTTTTGTTACTAACCCCTCTCTTGAGTATGTAGGACTTTTTGCATGGTTAGGAGAGCTCGAAGAGGTCAACCAATACGTCCGATTGACCACGAGATCGAAGCAACCGCGAGAAGACTAAATTCACTCCGTAGAAGAGGGCTTATAGAAACACCGATCCCTCAAGAAAATCCAGTAATTGAGGACCTTCAAGAAGAACCACGGGTCTTTGAAGCTTTCGAAAATCCTTTTGCAACACCGGAAACGGAAGTAACAATGGTCGCGGTTCCTATGAGAGACAACTTGGCTCCTAAAAAGGTGGTGAATCCGAGTATCGTGAAGCCACCTATTCAAGCCAACAATTTTGATGTGAAAGCCACCTTGCTACAACTTGTCCAAGGGAACCAATTCGGAGGGGGAGCCACCGAAAACCCCAACGAGCATCTCAACGAGTTCTTGGATAGTTGTGACATGTTCAAGGCCAATGGAGTGACGGAGGATGCCGTACGCCTTAGGCTTTTCCCTTACTCCTTGAGGGGAAGTGCCAAGGAGTGGCTTAAAAGTTGTGAACCCGACTCTCTTCGGACTTGGGACGATGTCTCTAAGGCTTTTCTCAACAAGTATTTCCCACCCCAACGAACCGCAAGAATCAAGAGTGAGCTCCAAGGGTTCACCCAACAAGAAGATGAGACCCTTTATGAAGCATGGGAGAGGTACAAAGGCCTCCAAAGGCTATGTCCTCACCACGGTATTGGGGATGATGAGCTCATCAACAATTTCTATGAAGGGTTAAACAATGAGATGAAGATGAACCTTGATTCCGGCTCGGGGAAGGGAGCATTGGATAAGATAGATCACAAGACGGCGAAAGAGCTCATTGAAGAAATGGCTTCTCGTACCTTTCATTGGAACAATGATAGGCACAAGAGGAAAGGGAAGTCAACGGTCGAATCGGCCAACAATGTGGAAGTGAAAGAGATGATAGAAGAGCTTAAGCAACAAGTTGCTTTGATGAGCTCAAGCAAAACATCTAGCAATTCTTCTATGAGAAACCAAGTCTATAGTTGTGAGCTTTGTGGAGACCAAGGACACCCACCCAATGAGTGTCCTTTGGTGGTTGGAGATGGAAGTTGTATGGAGCAAGTGAACGGGATATGGGAGTCTAGTCCGGCCAAGCAAGCATTTAACAACAACCAATATTACCCCGGAATGAGAGCCCACCCAAACTTCTCCTATGGCTCTCAAAATGTCCAAAACCCAACCTTCCAACAAAAATCACAACAACCAAACTTTCAAGCTCAAAAGCAAAATACAACATTCAACCAAGGTCCACCGGGTTTCCAAGGAAGAACCTTCCAACCAAGACAACAATTTCAACCACTCAACCCACCAAGCAACCCACCTTTCCAACAAAACACCCAACCTTTCCAACAAAATTTCCAACCATTCCAACAACCCACCCAACCAAAGTCAAATGTGGAGCTCATGATAGAGCAATTAATGAGTTCTCAAACGCAATTCATCAACCATACCACTCAAAAACAAGAAGAGGCAACCACATCCATCAACCAACTAAGAACCCAAATGCAAGCTTCTCAACGGATGACGGACAACCAAATCTCCCAATTGGCTTCCCAAATGAGCCAACTACAAGCCTCCCAAGGGAAATTCCCGGGTAAAACCGAGGAAAATCCGAAAACCATGAATGCTATCCACTTGAGGAGTGGTAGAGATTTGGAAGACCGGGAATTTGTCAAGAAGAGGAAGAGTAGTAGACCGGGTAATGTCATTGAACCTCAAGTTGTGGTTGAACCTCCTAAGGTAATTGAAGAAAAGGGGGGGGGGGGGGGGAAGATGAACTCGTGGAAATTGTTGTGGAAACTCCAAAAGTGATTGATGAACCAACAAGGGTGGTTGAAGAGCCTCAACAACAAGTGGTAAGAACTTATGTACCACCGGTTCCCTTTCCACAAAGGTTGGCAAGAGCCAAACTTGAACAAAAGTATGGGAAGTTCATGGATATGATGAAGGGTATCAACATTACTATGCCTTTCATTGATGCCGTAAAGGAGATTCCAAGCTATGGAAAGTTCTTGAAGGAGCTCATCTCAAACAAAAACTCCTTGAGCCCGACAACTACGGTGAACTTATCCAAGGAGTGTAGTGCTATTCTCATGAATGAGGCTCCTCAAAAGCTTGAAGACCCGGGGAGTTTTTCCATACCTTGTAAGATTGGGACCGTGCATATTGAGAGGGCTTTGTGTGATTTGGGGGCAAGCATAAGTCTTATGCCCCTCAAAATTTTCAAGAAATTGAAAGGTTATGAGCTTTCACCAACAAGGGTTTCTCTCCAACTTGCGGATAGGTCGGTAAGATACCCCATTGGTCTTGTGGAGGATGTCCCACTCAAGGTGGGGAAACTTGCATTCCCATGTGACTTCTATGTTATGGACATCCCCGAGGACTCAAATATTCCCATCATATTGGGGCGCCCATGCCTTGCTACGGGGGGTGCCATGATTGATGTGAAGAATGAGAAGCTTTCTTTACAAGTGGGCGAAGAGAAGGTTGAATTCTCTTTGAACAAGGCTATGAAAGAGCCTTCGGAAGAAAAGTCTTGTTATATGATAGATGTGGTAGAAGAATGGGTTGATATGAAGAAGTTTGATGAAGACAAGGGTTTGCAAGGGTTCCTTGAGGGCAAGGTAAAAGATTGCAAGGAGCACCGGGAATATGCTTTAGCTATGGAAGCTACAATTGAAGAAGACCCGGACAAAGAATTTGAAAGCTTGAGAGGAGATGGTAAAAAGGAGGAGAGATCTACGCCTCCTCAAGTGGAGTTGAAACCTCTTCCTTCTACTCTTAAACATGCTTTCCTTGGCCCTAATGACACTTACCCTATTATTGTCAATAGTGCACTCAATGACACCGAACTTCAAAAGCTACTTGATGTTGTGAAAAAATACAAGGATGTCATTGGGTACTCAATTGATGATATCAAGGGGATTAGCCCTTCTTTTTGCACCCATCGCATTCATTTGGAGGATGAGAGTGCATCTTCCATTGAGCTTCAACGCCGCCTTAACCCCGCTATGAAAGAAGTGGTTAGGAAGGAGGTGTTGAAGCTTTATGATGCTAGCATAATATACCCTATCTCCGATAGTGCGTGGGTGAGCCCGGTGCATGTTGTGCCGAAGAAGGGCGGGGTCACGGTAGTCACCAATGATAAGAACGAACTCATTCCAACAAGAGTCACAACCGGGTGGAGAATGTGTATAGACTATAGGCGCCTTAACAAGGCAACTAGGAAAGACCATTTCCCCCTCCCTTTCCTTGACCAAATGTTGGAAAGACTTGCCCAACACTCTCATTTTTGCTACCTTGATGGGTTTTCGGGATTTTTCCAAATCCCGATTCACCCTAATGACCAAGAAAAGACCACCTTCACGTGCCCGTTTGGCACCTTTGCCTATAGGCGCATGCCCTTTGGGCTTTGCAATGCGCCGGCTACGTTTCAAAGATGCATGCTTGCGATATTTTCTGAATATGTTGAGAATATCATGGAGGTGTTTATGGACGATTTCTCCGTCGTAGGCACCTCATTTGATGGATGTCTAGCTAATTTGGGCAAGGTCTTGAAAAGATGTCAAGAGAGTGGTCTAGTCTTGAATTGGGAGAAATGTCACTTCATGGTGACATCCGGGGTCGTTTTGGGTCATGTAGTGTCAAGTAAAGGCTTGGAAGTTGATCAAGCCAAGATAGAAGTGATCAAAACTTTACCCCCTCCCACTAATGTCAAAGGAGTAAGAAGTTTTCTTGGGCATGCCGGTTTTTACCGGAGATTCATCAAGGATTTTTCTTTGATTGCCCGACCTTTAACATTGTTGCTTGGAAAAGATGTGTCGTTTGAATTTACTAATGAGTGTTTGGATGCTTTTAATAGGTTGAAAGAAGCTCTCATCACCGCTCCAATTATGCAACCTCCCACTTGGGGAGAACCTTTTGAGTTGATGTGCGATGCTAGTGATGTAGCGGTGGGAGCGGTGCTTGGACAAAAGAAGAATGGTAAACTCCATGCCATATATTATGCAAGCAAGACCTTGGATGAAGCTCAAGCACACTACACCACCACCGAAAAGGAGCTTTTGGCGGTCATATATGCCATGAACAAGTTTCGTTCTTATTTGGTGGGCTCTAAGGTAATTGTGCACACCGATCACACGGCGTTGAGGCACTTGCTAATCAAGAAGGAGTCAAAACCACGCTTGATTAGGTGGATAATTTTGCTACAAGAGTTTGATATTGAAATTCGAGACAAGAAAGGTGTAGAAAATGTGGTAGCCGATCATCTTTCTCGGTTATTACATGTGAAGGGTAAAGATGGATAGCCAATTGATGACTCCTTGCCGGATGATCAATTATTCGCACTTGCTTTGATGGATGTCCCTTGGTACGCGGATTATGTCAATTACTTGGTATCCGGGGTCATCCCACATGGTTATGACTCCCATAAGAAGAAGAAATTCTTTCACGATCTTAAACAATACTTTTGGGAGGAACCATGCCTTTACAAGTCTTGTGCGGATGGGATAATTAGAAGATGCATCCCGAATGAAGAGGTACAACCCATAATCTCTCATTGCCATGACATGCCAAGTGGAGGGCATGGTAGTTCACGAAAAACCGCCGCAAGGGTACTTCAATGTGGCTTTTATTGGCCTTCTTTATTCCATGATGTGGCCACCTACGTCAAGAAGTGTGACAAGTGTCAAAGAAGTGGCAACATTTCAAAGAGGCATGAAATGCCAATGAACTACATACTTGAAGTGGAGGTATTCGATGTATGGGGCATAGACTATCAAGGCCCTTTTCCCTCATCAAATGGGAATGAGTATATCCTTGTAGCGGTGGACTACGTGAGCAAATGGGTTGAAGCAATCCCAACAAAGACTTGTGACGCGAAATCGGTGACCAAACTCATGGAGACAATCATATTCCCACGGTTTGGAGTTCCACGAATTGTGATTAGTGACCGTGGAACTCATTTTCGGGAAAGGACTCTTGATGCTCTACTCAAGAAACATGGGGTGCAACATAGGCGGAGTCTTGCCTATCACCCACAAGCTAACGGCCAAGCCGAAATCTCTAACCGCGAGATCAAGATGATCCTTGAAAAGACCGTGAGCCGGTCAAGGAAAGATTGGTCAACCAAGCTCAATGATGCGTTGTGGGCTTACCGGACCGCCTTCAAAACACCAATAGGAACTTCACCGTTCCGGTTGGTGTACGGGAAGTCTTGCCATTTGCCGGTTGAGTTGGAGCACAAAGCGCATTGGGCAATTCGCCTCCTTAACTTTGACTTGAAAAGCGCCGGAGAGAAGCGGCTACTTGACATCAATGAGCTTGAAGAATTTAGGCTAGAGGCTTATGAGGGCTCTAGATTGTATAAGGAGAGGACCAAAAGATTTCATGACAAGGCCATCATTCGGAGAGAGTTCAAGGAGGGGGAGTTGGTTCTCCTCTTTAACTCAAGGTTCAAGTTGTTTGCGGGAAAGCTCAAGTCTAAGTGGTCGGGACCCTTCACCGTGGTCCGCGTCTTTCCACATGGTGCCGTTGAAATATCCGATGGAGATCAATCCTTCAAGGTGAACGGGCAAAGGCTCAAGCACTATGTTGCCGGAACCCCTATAATCAAGAATGTGAGCTCCATCGCCACCTTTCTTCCAAATTATTGATTGCTATTCATAACTCCGTCGAGCCTACGACATTAAACAAGGGCGCTACATGGGAGGCAACCCATGCATCTTTGTAAATAACTTGCATTCTAGACTAGTAGTGAGAGATTTGGAGTCGTATTTTGTCTATTTGATTTGGTGACGGAGGTCATTTTTGAAGAACACAAGCATTATTTTCGTTGACCCGAAATCCCGACATCATGCGTCGGAGTAGTTGTGGAAAACATGAATCCCGGGGTCAATGAAAAAGCTCGAATCCCGAGTTGAAGAAAAATTGAGCAAATTGGAAGAACACAAGGAAAAATAGTTGTGTGTTGTGTTTTGCCGGTGGACCGACAGCCGGTTGGTCCACCGGTAGCGAGGCCAAACCAAATTTTTGTAAAATTGAGGAAAGAGTGTGTTTTGCCGGTAGGCCGGCAGCCGGCTCACCGGCATAACACACCTGGCAAGATGAAAAATTGAAGATTTGATGATGAGGAGTGTGTTTTGCCGGCAGGCCGGCAACCGGCCCACCGGCATGACACACCTGAAGACTTGGAAATTATTGAAAATTGGTGAAGAGGAGTGTTTTGCCGGTAGGCTGGCAACCGGCTCACCGGTAAAACACTCATACTATTGAAGCTGGGGAGTTGAAATTTGACTGAGGAGTGTGTTTTGCCGGTAGGCCGGCAGCCGGCTCACCGGCAGAACACACCTGGTACATGGGAAAATTAATTAAGGAGAGTGCTTTGCCGGTGGACCGGCAGCCGGTTGGTCCACCGGCAGCGAGGTCAAAAATTTCAGAAAGAAATTCGAGGAATTGGAAAAAGGGGAAGTGTGTTTTGCCGGCAGACCGGCTGCCGGTTCGCCAACCGGCAAAACACACCCGCAGAACAAAATAAACCACGAAAACCCCCCCTTTTCTCATTTCATTTCTTCTTTCTTCTTTCTTCAATCCTCCATAATTTTTCCCCCTTTCCAACCCTAACTCCATTAAAACTCAATCAAACTTCCCCCTACCTTCACCAATCTCCTCCAATCATCAAGATGTCGGGAAGAAGGACAAGAGCCGACATAGCAAGGGACCAAGAGGCATTGATTGCTCAAGCGGCGACCGATACATACCCCGATCCGGACTTTCCTACAGTCGAGTTTACCACACCAACTATGAAGGGTAAGTTTATTCTCTTCAAAAATCGCCCCCTCACCCCTACTAAGTTTCTTCATCATCCGTCTTTGTCTACCCTTGGGATTGCTAGGGAGACGGAAACTCTTTTTGCGGGGTGTGGTATGAGGGGCATATTTACCATGCATGAGTATACTTACCCTCAGATCACATGGGAATTTTTGAGTAGTCTTAAGATTACCAAGCACCGGCAATCCGGGATGGTGGCTACCCTTAACTTTAGACTCATGAACCGGGAGCACAACATCACTTTGGGTCGGTTGGCTCAAATTTTTGGGCTGGAAAATGCGCCGTCGCATACCCCACCCGCTGATTTTCACTATTCCCGTGTATGGAAGGCGATTTCGGGCATTGATGATCAAGTTGGGGTGAAAAGGCCCGCGATAAGTTGCCACAATCCCGTCATTCGGGTGTGGCATAGATGTATGGGGTGCACCGTTCTTGCGGTGGATGAGCCATGGGTGTTTAGGACCCACGAGCTTGAAATTTTGGGGTCCTACTTGTTCACGAAACCCACCCCCTTCCGAATTAATGTGGCTCACTACCTAGCCCTTAACCTATCCAAGATTGCAAGTTCTCCGGGGCACAAAGTCCCGATACATGTGGGTGGCATGATCACCCGAATTGCCCGTAACATGGACCGTCCGATTGACCTTTCTACGATGAATTGGATAGCCGGGGACACTTACTTGACTAAGCATTACTTGACTACAAAGCTTGAGTGGCTCAAAGAGAACCCCGCCGACGGCCTTGAATATTGGCGAATCAATCACAAGAACTCCATCCGGCTTCCAAATGTTACCACAATCAAAATTGAGAAGGACAAGGAATTCTATCTCCTTGATATTGAACACGACCCACCCACCGACCAACCTCCCCCTAATCCTACTCGAGTTTATTCACGAGACCGCCGAGTGAACACTCCTTCCACCCTCCAATACCAAATGCCACAAACTCATCAACCTCCACCGTGGCAATTTCAACAAGGGGAGGGGTCCTCCTCCTCGAACCCTCCTTCCTATCCTCCCTTGCCACCTTCCCTCACCGAGTGGATGGAGAGGATGGATATTTCCTCGGCCAAGGCCGCTAGTGAGAGGGACATTTTGGGGAGGAAATTGGACCGTATTTACTTCGATCAAGCCACCGGTACGTACCCGGTCTACGACGACTTTTGTAGACGGGAGTACGTGCCCTTTGATCCCCCTCACCCCTCCTATTTTACTTGGCCCGACGGGAACTATCCCACGGACGGGAGTATGGTCCACGGAGGTCTAAACCTCCAACCGGACTACTTTGCCGGCCCTATTTTCCCCCCTCAACCCGAGCGTGGCCCGGAGGGGCACGACGCCCAATGGTTCGGGGTCCGGCCTTATTTTGCTAGTGATGCGGGTGCGTCGGGATCGGGTGGTGGTTTTACGGGAGGTGATGGCGGTGTGATGAATATGAGTGGAGACTTCACGGGAGGTCTCATGGGTACCGGCGGTAGTGGAGGTAATTTCACCTTCAACCCCGAGGATTTAATTCAAGGCTCCGACTTAAATACCGGAGATAACAATGATGAAGATGATGATGATGAGATGGGGTCTTAGTCCCCGAGTTGATGGTCTTTATCCTCCCTTTTCAATCCAAAGCCTTTGGTATGCTCCTTATATTCAATCCAAATGACAAGTACGATCTCTCCCTTTTATCCAAATTCTCTCCTTCACGTTTAATTTTTCGCATGCATTTAGTTGCTAATTCATTTAGTTGCATCATATAGGATTGCATTAGATTTCAATTTTGTAATATATTGTCACATTTAGTAATTGCATTCACTTAGCATAACTTGCATTGTTATTTAAATTTTGCATATAGAATAGAGCATGCATTGCATTTTCAAAAATAAAAAAAAAAACCAACTAAAAATTGAAAAATGACCAAAAACCACCAAAAATATGTTACTTTATTTCACTAAATTGCCCTCCTATGTCTATAAATAAGTGTGGGGAGGGAGTTCTTATATCAAAAATCAACAAAAATATGTCTTTTTAATTTTTCAAAAACAAAAAAATCACAAAAATATGTTATTTTCCCTTTGAAAAATCAAAAATCAAAAAAATATGTTCCTTCCTTTTTCTTATTCACTCCCTATGCTTTTGTCCATTGAGGACAATGTACATTTCAAGTGTGGGGAGGGAAATATCCACTTTGTGAATATTGTTTATATTTGTTCATATCATTATATGTTTGTAAATTTAAGAAAATTCAAGAAAATGCCTAAAAATTGAAAAATTTCTGAAAAATTCAAAAAAAATTTGCATTGTATATATATGTTTTGTCTAACCTTTGGCATGGTGCATTGACCACTTGAGGCAAAAAGGAGCTAGAAGACCGCTTGGTATAATCCTTCCTACCTCTTGCTCCTTTTTACTATTCTCTCTTTTTGGTATCTTGGATATTTTGAAGGAGAATGGGAATTTTGTTGCTTTGGGTGTCTCCTTGGGAGACCGTTTGGAATTTTGGTGTTGATGTGCTGCTAGGTTTAGCCAATTTGTTGCACGTTTCATTTCATGTTTGTTTAAATTCCCGCATGCATTTGTTCACATGTAAATACTTGTTGAATTTCCTTCTTTTTGCATTGAGTTTGTAAATAAATTTTTGAGAAAGAACATGGTCAAGGAAGGGAACCAAGTACCCCCATGATGAGCTTATGTGCCCAATTGTGCCTTTCCCCTCCTCGTGACTCGCACCCGTGGCCTCTTAGTTAGCCGAGGAAGGAGGGCTTGACCAATGAGTGGGACCGATCTTGTGAGACCTAGGGCCGTAGGCTAGACCTTTGGCTCGACTTAGCTACTCAAAGGTAAGGGTAGAGCCTCCTAGGGTGGGTACATTCATACCCCGCCCTCATCTAGGTTTGAGAGTAGGTCTCCTCGTGAGGCGTGTCACATCATTACGCATAAGTGTGTCGCATCGTCCTTAGACCATGAAATTGCATTACATTTTTTGTGCACATGATATGAAGCAAAAATCAGTTTTTATAAACCTCACATAGCCAAATAGCCTTGTTTTCTCCCCTACATCGTTTCCCTTTTTGATTCACCCCCTTTTTGAGCTTAGCCTTTTCATTTGGCAAACCCACTTAAAATAGCTACATTCCCATAACCACCCTTCCTTAATCAAGAATTGGTCGGTTTTTGTAGTTGTCTTGTAGGAGGTGATTTGGGTCGTGATGGTGGATGGCTTCCACGTCCACTTGGGTCGGATTTCGATGTGAAATTGGTTTTTTATATAAAATAAGAGGTTGTAAATTGTAATGAAAAAGCAAAATAGAAAAGTGAAAATGTCTTGAAAAATCAAAAAAAAAATAGTAAGTCATGTTGTATATATGTTATAAAGAAAAGAAAAAGGCAAAGCAACACCCCTCCTCATCAATAAATGGGGTAGAAAAAGCCATTGCTAAATAAAAGGGGCAAATTGATGTTTTTCCAATGATGAGTCGGGTTTACACATTTTTTGCATGGCTTGGAAAATCGAGCCGTTGTTACGGTGTAGACGTTACCATTTGTTGAAATAAAAGGAGTTTTATCAAATTTTTCCTACTTGAGTTGGGTTTATGCAATTTTTGCATAGTTTTGGTCATCATTGCTATGTTAGGGCATAGACGTGTCTCATGTGTTGCAATAAGAAATGGGATGTGATGTGTCGACGATTCTTGATTTGAGCCCCACATGTCCAAACGGTGCTTGCACCAATCCCGTTTCGACCTTCTCCTTAGCCCCGTTGTAACCCTTGCTTCATGTTTTGTGCATTTTCCCATTGTTTGCATTTCATTGGACATAGGACGGTGTTACACATTAGATTGCGGGCACGTTTTCGCTAGTCGAGTTAGTTGAGTGATTTTGGTTACTTTTTGTCACAAAAATCACCTTGTTCTTTCATTGAGTGACGAGTGAAAACCGTGAGGATGTCGTTGCCTTGGTCTCCTTAGTCATGGGTCCTTTGGTTGAATCTTGTGTCGGTTTTGTAATTCTCGGCGGACTTGCCCTTTCTTCCCTTTCCCCGCTCTTGAATTCGTTTCTTGAGCATTGGTCACACAAGGGTTGCTTTTGTCACATTTAGGGGATTGGCACCTAAATTGGCACTTCTGAGACGGTGCCCCCGTCCGAGACCGTGTTTAGTTATTTGAAAAATTCGGCCACTTAGATGAGGAAAGTGGATCATTTTGTTAGATGCATTCTACTTGTTAATTACGTGCTTTCGTGATGAATGTGTCGAAAGTTTTGTAGCAAGACCCAACTTGCCTTGCAATAGGGCACTCTCCCCTCATGGGTGTCAAATTGTGAGTTGAAGGGGCGTTGAGTGCGCTAATACTCGATCGGCTTAAGTAGTAGTTTAGTTGAGTGATGCTTATATTGTGCATCCACTCTCCATATCTATCATAATAATGCTTTGTACATTTGGTTTTGTGACTTACTCGGGGGCGAGTAAGGTTTAAGTGTGGGGAGGTTTGATATACGATTAATTTACTTCTAATTCCCTCTCTCTTTTATGCATACCGACTCGTATCGAGTCGGTTTCGGGTGTTTTTCCTTGCATTTTGTGCCCAATGCCCGTACTTGTTACCTTGTGTATCCTTTTGTAGGAAACGATCCAAGTATGGAGAAATTGGGGCAAGAAAGGCACCCCATTGCCTTTACATGAAGAAGAGGTGAAGAAATGAAGACTGTGTGTTTTGCCGGCAGACCGGCAGCCGGTCTAGCCACCGGCAAAACACACCCCAAGAATCACTCAAGATTTTGAAAAAAAGCTGAAGAAGGTGCTTTGCTTGGCAGGCCAAGAACCGCCCACCGGTAAAGCACAAAGAAGTGGAATTAAAAGAAGAATTGGAGGAAAAACAAGCTTGGCCTCGCTTTGCCGGTAGGAGCACCCGGCGGCCAAACCGGCATTTCACACATCAACAAACAAGAGGAAGTCTGAAGAAGGTGTTTTGCCGGCGGCCGACAAGAACCGCCCACCGGCAAAACACGGATGCCAGCAATTTTAAATCCTTGCACGGTTTTGCCGGTAGGACCACCGGCAGTCCACCACCGCAAAACGCAAAGCGGATTTGGGCTTTTCTCTCTTTTCCTCCTCTTTTCTTCTTAATCTTGTACAAGCCTATAAATACCCCTTTCCTTAAACCCTTTGACACACAACCCTAGATCCAGAATATTTCCCCTTTCAAGTTTGAAACTTTGTTAATCTCTTTGTTAATCTTTCCTTAATTAAGAGAAGTTCTTCAATTAAATAGTGTTTGAATTTGGGTTTGTAAGAAGATTGAAGGATTTCCTTCTTTATTATTTCTATCCAAATTCCTCTTTTGCTATTGTGTTGGTATTAATTCTCTCCCTATTTTCATTTGTTTATATTTTGTTCTTCTTTCATGTTTGTTTGATTGTTTATGTTAAAATTGTTGTTGTTTGGTTGTTGTTGTTATTTTCATCATTGTTCATCTTTTTATTGTTCATCTTTCCTTTGCTTCTCTTTCATTTGTTCATCCTTGGATAGTTGTCCTCAAAGACTTAATCTTTGAGTTGATTTGGTTAAAGATTGTGTCTTTGAGTTTAATCAATCTAGTTATTAGATTAAATCATCTTTCTTTACAACTTTTGTTGGATTATTGCATGTTTAGTAGTAAGATTCACCTTCTCACCATGTTTGTGACCAAAGTTTCCATCTTTATTGTTTATTTTGCAATTAAGACCATGATTAGTGAGTAGTCTTCCACTAGGGCTCGGTTTGACCCAACATGAGTAATCTCGCTAATTGAATTTCATAAAGGCTAATTATTTGGGGAAATTGGTGAGGGTAGGTTAGAGGAATGACATGGTTTATGGATTGACTTTTGGGTAGTGTCGATTTACGACCCTTGACCACCAACGAGAGTTGGTTAGGTTGTGATTTGGTTACCCGAAATTTGACCCTATTGTTAACCTTGGTTGAGACCGAAAGGGAGAACCGGGGTAGGACACCTCTAATCTAGCGTTTGAAATCGACCCTCGAGAGAGGGAGTGGGATGACCCGGGAATTGATGGGGCTTAATGACCTTAGCAAGTATTGGACTACCTTGGGAAAATGCATGTTTTTGGGGTAGTCGGGTATTGAGTTAGGGATTCCGACCTTCGAACCCGAGAGGGGGGTTGGTGGGTAGTACTAGTGTCCTATTTCGAACCCGAGAGGGGGGTCTTAGGCGAATTAGAGTCGTCACCTCCTCACCTAACTACCCTTGTGATTAGCCTAGAAATTTAATTATGTGGAATTACGAATTGTTTGGGAAGAACCGAGTCTTAGGTTTTTAATATATATGATTTACAACCAATTATCCTATCTCACCTTTTTCCCTTATCTCTTATTTAGTTTGTTTTACCTTGTTGTTAGTAGTTCTAGCATAACCTTCTCCCTTTATTGTCGACTTAGCTAAACCATAGAGTTAAAACGATTAGTAGTCTTCCTAGCTCCTTGTGGGATCGACCCATTAAATTAATCCTAGCATGTGAGAATTAGACTAAGTCGGTGAAACACGTAGTTTATCATACAATTGGGTCGAAGTGGAGTTTAAGGTTGATTATATGTGAGAGCATACAATCAATGCGATAAAAGAAATACAATAAAAATACAATGACCAAAATTACAATAATTACATCGGATTTATTGATTTACTTCGAAAATACATTTAAAACGGATAATTTAGAAAAAGAAAGAATAAATAAATTAACGAACGAGAATTAAGGTGATAATACGATTAATAGTTAATTAATACATAATTAATAAACTAGGTCAAAGCAGAAAACGGAAGTTCAGGGACAGAAATCAACCGGGAACAGACGCAGCAGAGCTGCGTCCTTTGGAAAAGGCGCAGCAGTTGCTGCGTCTGTTCCTAGGTTGAGTTCTGGCTGTGAAGCCGGAACTGCATGTCGTTAATGTTAATTGGTGATTTTAATGCTTGATTATCGATATTTGACTCGGATGGAAGTGATTAACAGATTATTTACATGTGATTAAAGTCATAAAAACAATAAAACATGGATGAAAACAATAGAACGAATTATTTACAAGATTTAATTAGGATTAATTACGAATATAAACTAACCGAATTAATTGTGTTAATTAGACTAAACAGGTTATTAATGATGGATTAATGGTGGCGACGATGATAATAGATGAAAATATGTCAAAAGGTGAATTCCAGAGATTCAATATGGATGAATCGAATCTCTAAAACCCGAATTGAGTTTAATGACGAAAACCCGCAAATATGGATTATAAGGGATTTAAGTCGGGATTTAATGACGAATTAATTAATGATGATGAATGATTAATGAATTACAAGTTAAAATTATCATATACAAATTATTATGTCGATGAAACAACGAACAATTGAAAGAAGAAGACGAAAGCAATAAGACGAACAAAAGACGAAGGAAGAAGAAAGGAAGCAGGAACTGCGGCAGCCTCACGAAGAGGCGCAGCAGGTGCTGCGTCCCTTCGAAGAGGCGCAGCAGTTGCTGCGTCCTTTCTCGACGGTTGTCTTCTGATAATCCGTAAAAAGGATTTAAAACATGGTTTTACAAATCGGTTTTAAGAATACTTTCGACATAAACCTTACATTAATGATTACAAAAAATAAAGTACAATAAATAAAATAAGGATTTACACCCTCAGACTTACATGTTTGACGAAACGAGATGAACTAAGTTAACGTTTAGTGATGCTCGACTCGATGTACGACGAAAGTGCCCTCTAAGAGGAAAGAAACAAAGTTGATTAAAGTTGATTGATGTGGAGTTGGTCAAATTGGTAGGTCATGCAAACGAGGCTGGAACTCAGAAGGATCCGAGCTTACGTGGTCGAAAGTTCAAGCACGTAGACGCCAAAAAGTAAGAACATGGTCTAGAATGCAAAGGGAGAAGAGAAGGGCGGACACTCGCGTGAGAAATATGTGAGACCGAAGGTCTCTATTTATACTAATCACACGGAGGAAATAGGGTTTTTCGGAGAAACTTTGGAAGTGAATCTCGAAAAGATATGAAAAGATACGAAAAATACGCAGAAAAGGACCTGAAAAGAGGCGCAGAAGGCACTGCGTCTCTTGGAAGAGGCGCAGCACTTGCTGCATCCTTTCCCAAGTGGTTTCCTCCTGCGAAAGAAAGATTTCCGTGTTTTGTTTATGGAATAACGGATTAATCTAGTTTTCCTTAATATTTTGTGTGAATATTACGGGAAATACTTTACCAAAGATTAAAAGATTGGAAAATATGGAATAGAAATATCCGGAACATTCCAGAACATTATGACTCGGCAATTTAACGGTTATCAGAAAATGAAGACGGTTTTAGGCCCGGACTCCAAATGTACTCTAATTACTGCCAAAACGACCGTATCGGCGCGTAGATGACAATTAAGAGGTAGACACAAGTATTTGAGCGATCACTTGACGATAAACTTACGAACTGTCACAAATCGTTCCGCGTACCAAACATGCGGCCCAATCATCACCGGGTGGTTTGCGGGAGGTGCAGAAATGAGGTATCTACAGAGCCCCCACTTTGACTGAGGCTTGGACAAGGTGAAAGTCAAAGTATAGCCATCAGGTCAATCGAAGATTACAACCTGACGACTATGGCGACGCGAGGCGGCTCAAGGGGTCTGAGCCAAGGACCTGTCGTCGGGAACATTTTAGAGTCTGTCGACTATCGGGGAGGGTCGTTTAAAGTCCATTAGACTACGTAAGGAGGCTCGCCAGCCATAAGAAGAGACAATACCTGAGGCTTGTTGAAACTCCAGGGGAAACAAAACGCGATATTGGGAGAGGGCAGTAGGACGTAGTCAGGAACTACTGGGAGAAATCTGCTTGGGCCGGCTTCAAATAAACTTCGGAAGAGCTTGGGGTCGATGTTGATCTCCATGTCTCGAGAGGGACGATTGTCTGTCGTGGACTCGCTGGGGGAACATAATCGGGAACTTATCTCCATGTCTCGAGAAGAACGATTGTCTGTCGTGAGCTCTCGCTGGGGGAAATATAATAAAGGCGTGTCGAAACACCTGTCAGGGAATGCTGCTCGTTGTGACAAGCAAGGTCTTGGTAAAAAATTAATATGACGACAGTCTGCAGTTGGCTTGGAAATGCGGGTCCAGACGAAGAATAAATGTCAAACGGACCAAATATGTGACATGGTATCGAGGAAGAGGCGCACCAAAGATGGGCCCACAAATAACGAATTCATAACGAATTTTTTGAAAATTCGTATGAAGGGAAGCTGAGGAAGAGGCGCAGCAAAAGCTGCGTCTCTTGGAAGAGGCGCAGCACTTGCTGCGTCTTTTCCTGGACGTGTTATTCCTGCGTAAAAACCCGATGAAACAGGGGTTTATTTCATTATTTCGAAATATAAATCCTTAATTACTCTCTCAAATTCCAACCATTTCCGTCAAAATTTGATCCAAAAGTTTGCATTTGCCATGACTAATCGAGGTACGTGTATTATTTTTGCATTAATCTTCTATAATTGATCAAATTAGACCGACAAAATTAGGGTTTCCAACCCAAAAATGTCGAAAATTTGGGGCTTTTCCCCTAACGATTTTGCCATGCAAAATTGACCTTGTAAATGGCTAATTGGTAGTATAAGGATCATAACCATGTACTCCCTCCGACCCAGACCAAAGGTAACAGTTACCTAAAATGGATGAATCATACCAAAGGTAACATACTATAAATGACATATTTTTGGACAATATAATCCTTATACCCTCCTCATATTTACCCAAATGCCATCATGTGGCCCACCCACTAACTCCTTATTTAACTCACCTAAACCCATTTAATAATACCCACTACCCATGTGGTCCACTCACCAATCTTTCCATCTTTGCCCCTCCTTTTTACCTCTTTTCTTAAATAACCCATTTTTCACCATGTTACCTTTCGTCTGGGTCGGAGGGAGTATTTGCTCCGAATTTTTGTTGAGTTTTGAGCATTTAAGTGAAATTGTGACGGTCTTACAGCTAAACCGTAAATTGCTTCGAAAATAGCCTTAGGATTGCCCATTTGTGACGAAACTTGATATTTGGAATCCTTGTATGATGGGTAAACTTCCTACCATCTCGGAATTTTGATTGGTGACGACTTTTTCAGGACACTTCCTAGGGCATAATCGCCGTTATAACGAAATGCTGTCGAAATTACGACTCGAACCCATAACTAGGCTTCAACTTAGGCTTGACTCAACCCTAATTACCACATGAGCGGTCGGGTTTGTGGGAAAACTGCCAAAGATGGCGAGAAAAGAGCGGTTTCGGAGCTTTGAAGGCTCGAAGATGCCCTAATTAAGGCTTGTCGTCATTTGACGCGGCCTAAATTCACTTTAATCTTGTAGGTGACGAGGCTTATTCTACGTCTGGGAGGGATCCCATGGACGTGGACACTGCTGTAGATACCCAGTATCTACTGAGACTCCAACAAACACCCGATGATTATCGAACTACAACATGTTTTGGGATCGCAGCGTTTGATCGACAGTTTGTGTACAACTCTACGTCGGAAAACTTAAACGATTTCGAAAACAAAACATTTCAAAACATTTCAAAAATACCTGGAGTGTTTAATGCACGACGACGGGGTCGCAATGACACTAACTAGAGTCAAAACCGACACCGGACCAAAAACCGACTCGAAAATTCAAATCCCGACTCCAACAACGAGTCAAACCGAGTCAAACACAAAAACCAAAAATATCTCAAGCCTTCTACCCTAAGTTTTCCCGGATTCATGTTGGTCAAGTACCAAACATGTGACTACAAAACCTAGGATAGAACAAATCATGATTGCGTTTGTTGTGATAGTGACAACACAACTCGAAGTGCCGCGATTTGGCTCGCGCCTCTTTGAGCAGCCCATGTGGCCACGTCGCTCAAAACTCACACAACCACTCATTCTCCTATAAATACCCCTCAAATGCCACCCATTTGAGACTTACGCGAGTGTCCGCCCCCTCTTTTCTCCCTTAAAATTCTCGACTCGACTTCTTAAGTCACAATCCGACGCGTATTTACGACCTACCGATCGTAAATACGAGCCTTACACATTGTTTGGTACCGTCATCGTGCATTAAATCACTTGTCCGACCACTTTGACCACTACACCATCACTAAACATTAAAACACTCTTTATACTTACCAAAACGGTTTTAAACCGAGTTTTTTTCGATCAAACGAGTTGTTACACTTACGTCGGTCACTCGCCATAACCAAACATGTAAGTATGAGGGTGTAAAAATCCTCTTTTATTATGTTTTCATTTGTTTCATGACTCTAACATGCTAAAACATGCATAACATGAACCAAAACATTGAATAAACGAGCCAAAACCGATTTTTGGTCTGAGGCAGAAGCCCCTTAGGTCGCCAACTGGCTCGCGCCTAAATGGGGTACTCAGACCATTGATCAACCGTGTTTGTTCTCGTCATTTCCCCTTAATCAACTCTCGCCAACTTCCTCTTATAGCCGTCTGGTACAGGGCATGTTCCCTTCCAGCATTAGTCTAGAACGATCCCGACTCCGGTTAACTCGGATATAGGACGGATCAGACGACTATTCAATCATTCAAACCATATTTGCAAAATGTCTTACTAAGACAAATGGATCATGTTATGCACCCTAAACCTAATACGCTAAATGGATGTTTAATTTCCGTCTTGCATGCAAATCAATCATTAATCCAACTCGACATCTTATACTTCATACTTGGATTAAATCAACCGACTTAGAAAGCTCTCACATGTTAGGTTTAAAACATTGGATGCGCATTCATGCATTTAAACCGTTTTATCAACTTTTGCATTCAACCAACCAAGATCGATCAGTAGAGGCCGCTAAACGCGAGCGGGATTGGGTGTCTGATTAAAGGGCTTCCCAATACGTACCTTCACCTCTTACTCAGAAACTTTGGATAGTGGACGACCTTATCCAGGGCGTACGAGAGTCATTCTAGAGATAGGATGCTAAAGAGGGACGATTTCCTTATCTTTAGTACCTATGTCAAACGCTGCTTTGTGCTTCGATTTGACCGAGGTATAAAGTGGAATTCGAACGGGTTCCAGGCATCCCACAAATGCTTGGTGGTGACTCCGAACATCTCTAATCGTTTCGAGACCCTTACCGAGACAAAACCGACCGATCTAAAGCGAGCCGGTCGAAAGCATTTTTACGCCGCCGAGCGTGGCTTTCAAAGAGACCTCTGCATGTCCACAGATTGGCCTGGCGTGCAGGTGGCCCGTGACCGAGGATCGGTAGGCGGCCCAAATCCGCAGACCGAGACGTGGCCCATGTCTACATTTTGGCGACTCCGCTGGGGAAAACTAGGACACTTACGTCTTTGTTATCCCTAGATGGTGAGACTCGAACGAGGTCTTGGTTGGAATGCATTAATTGATACTACGGTCACGGTCGGGTTCCTTGTCCGGGCCCACAACCTAACCCTTATTGACCAATTGGCTCGTCCCGTCGGCGTGAGTTTTCTCATCCCCGCGTTTCGAATCCCAATTGAGTCAAGCATACCATTGACGTTACACATTTCTGTTTTGTCAAAGAGATTTCATCACTTTCGAGCACGAGGCTAGGGCACCCTCCTTACACATTTTGTTTGGACTGGTATCCCTCTCGCAAATCGGGGTTTGATTGCTTGGTGTGTAACCCACCCTTTTAAGCCAAAACCCGTGTCATCATAATGCATAATATAATGAACTGTGAGTGCTTATGTGCTACTTGATCATAAGTCCTTCCTGAAGGAAATGTAGATTCATATACATACTAACATACTCATATATGTCTAAATTAATTTGTCATAAAATTAAAACGGATTTTATGCATGCAAACAATAATATAATAGAGGAGAAATCATGTCCTTACATTGAAGATTTCGGTTATATTGGGCACAATAGAGATCACCTTTCTCTCTTGTTCTTGAGCTTTCCCTTATGGATGAACAAGATCTAAGTATAAGATCTCTCCCTAAGCTTTATACCCAAGGCTTCTCTTAATTTAATTAATATTACAAATACTAGTATAATATTAATCAAGGTAGAAAATTGAACCAAAAATATTATTTAACACTTGAATATTTCGGTTTTTATGAGAGAAGAAGAGGAGGATTTTTCTTCTCACTAGAACTTATATTTTGGATGATGGAATAATAGAATGATGCACTACTCTAATCAAAGTAGTGTAGGTAGAAAAAATAAGACAAACCCTTGCCTTGCCCTCTTGGAAAACCGGGTAGGAGGAGAAGAGGAGGGAAGAACACCCACCCAATGCATGCCCTTGTTTGTCTTAACAATGCACACTAGGCTTGCAAGCCTACTCTTTTTAGCAATCATTATGTTTACTAATTATAAAATAAACACAATATGTAGCTAAAACTCCTCCAATTTTCGGCACTTTACATAATATGGATCCCATATTATTTTTGTCAATTGTCTATATGTTACATGTCACATGTCACATATATTTGTTATGTATTTTCAACATATTAAAAATCAACGTATTAATAAAAATACGTCACATACAAAAATCGACTTAGTAATTTCATAATTACTTGTGCCAAAATATTTTACCAATTTATAAATCACAACAGATTGTATTTATAATAATTCATTCAATTCCGATTGTTTCTTTAAACAATAATTTCATCCGAGTAATGATACAATTCAATTACTCAGACCGTATCTCATTTAATCACATTTCAATTTGATACGTAAATTTTACTTCCAAAATCGTCCGTCAATTTTCAAGTAATTTAATTAACTCGCAACGTTATACGATTAATTAAATAATCAATTAAGAGTGTTGCCCTTTAGGTATGACCTAGGGGTCAATCGATCACCACCGTCACACGACAAGAATGTCAAACTCTAGTCACCAATCATTACCGATATATGTTGACCAATTGACAAGAACAATATTACTTCCCAATTGTATTCATTTTAATGAGACTTAAACATGTGATCATCATGATCAATGATCGTGATCGCATTATTGTCGGAGGACACATATTCCAACAATCTCCCACTTGTCCTCGACAAGTGTGCGTCACCAATTCTCTTGTCCTATTACTATCTCCCACTCAATGCAAGGTGTCTTTCAGGTCGTACTTGCAAGTGATCATATCGAGAGTGGTTTCCTCGATCCGGAGAATAACCGATTGACCGGATTTATCCACTCTGGATACCTTCCGAGCGTGGCCACGCATTTCCAGTTAATTACTCCTCGAGTGGCCCTGAGATATTGTTATAACCCTGACTAGGGGTGGACAATTCCTATTGCACTCATTCCCTTCGACTAGTCACAGCCATCATAACCCAAAATATGCTCATTTGACCCCATTTACGAAGGTCGTAGTAACACAAATCAAAGTTAATCTGAAACTGTGCCATCTTAGGTGAATAGTCTTTAGTCAAAAGAATCGACTCATTTGAATACTATAGTAGCTCTCGCCACGACCAGGCTATATAAATTTGCCAGAACTCTATAAGCGGTCATAAGGCCCGACAAAATGTTCCTAACAGTCTGCCTATGTGATCGACTAGTCATCTCACATGACTCTATTGCACTTGAACTTGCCATCAATCGCATCACACTCTAGTCACTTCGAGACGTCACCTCATATAAGTAACTATGGGCAATTACAATGTTAATCCATGTTCACTTTAACGGGGTTCAATTGTCTCTACAACCCGTTCGGATATAACAATGTACAAGGTGAGTTAATAATAACTCAAACGACAAATGTCGACATCACACTCGGGTAGTCAATATCATATTACAACCTTGTGATGTATATCCTAAGTGTAAACACTTATTGATTGCAATAGAAGTTTAACATGCCATGTGTCCATGTGTTCAAACTTCTTACACTTGCAATTTCCTTCACATTCACGTTCTCTCTCATAGCATGAATCTTACCAAGTACACATCAAGGTTCCCGACCTTGGTTTCGGTTCTTTATCTTGAAAGAACTTTCTTATCGATTAACACATAACGAACAAATTTGTGGTGAATGATATAACTTGTACTGATCAAGTGCCTAACCATACACAATGCACTAGGTAAATGTTTTGTAGAATCTTACAACAATTGTCAAGATGATTAGCCTAGCACTTCTGACAAGTCCTAGCTTATTAGGAAAGATTAGTTTTAAGCAACCTTTTGTTCAACTAAGTGTCTTTCCACAACTTCTTATTTCTCTTTCTAGCTCGAAAGTTTTAGGATTCTCATAAATCCTTACAAGTGCTCGGATTTCATTTATATGTGCAACCACTTGTCACATAATAGAGTATTCCGTCAAACACAGAAATCGCTCATCGGATTCTACTTGAGAATTCATGACGTTTCTATTATGGCTTGCCAATCAATCATCATGCTCTTATGCATATGAATCATATTTGGACATATGCTTGATTATTCTAATGGCGGAAACATTAGTAACTAATAATCATGAGATCAACCGTTCTCAGGTTCTATGAACGACCATGACTGCTAATGGTAATTCCATTTTCATTCATATGAATAACCTATATTGTAAGTTGATATGATGTGTATCTCTCAATACTAATCCAACATCCCTTGATGTAATTGGATTCATCATAGTCCATTTTCATCCAGAATTGAAAACTCAAAAGCTTCTTTATGAAAGAAGGTATTAGCTCGTCATTCTTCAATGAGTGATGAGTTGTAAACATTCAAAGGATGATAGCTCCCACTAAATTCCATGTCTTCACATGAGAATTTCCTAACTCCCACTCAATTCTACACATTTCGAAATTAACTTCTCAATCGAAATTTATCAAGAATTGAAATATAAATTGCATTGCCAAGTTATTAGGATAAAACCATATATGTTCCCATCATATCCTTTCAAAATACCTATTTTGAAGTGGTCTCTTCGTAACCATACGTAAAGAGATTTTAAATCTCCAACACACTCATGTCATAATGATGTGTAGCAATGTCATTATTCAAGTATAAATAATATCTAGAATACGTCCTTCGCAAATACCCTTTTGGAAGGAGGTTTAACCATTTCATAGTGAGGTTAAGTAATGACATTTGTATGGTTTAACTTTTAGCAATTGAGAATATCGGTATATTAAATCTTGTAACCTCTAGTCATAAATGTCACTTATTACTAGGATGTTACTTTAATTCATTCAGGCTCTTAAGTAAATCTCGGTTGAAACTATAGGTCAAATATTCATAAACTTAGTCAAAAACTTGTTAAGACTTTACATTAGTCATTTCTTCCAAAACTTACTTTTGGTGTCCTCACGTAGTAATTTTAAGAATATATCTTTTGATTACTTCACATGGTCTCTTTAGTCATATAGAACTTACTTGAGACCATAGATCTCATCTATTGGGTATACTATGTAAATAGATATACCTTCATTCAAATCATTCTCTCTTGCGTAGATCTTCATTTACACAAGTACACAATTTTAACTTGCCTTGTGTAATTTTAACTTGCCTTGTGTGTTGTGTCCTCATTTTTCTCCCACTCTATCTTTAGAATAAATACACTATAGATTCAAAGATAGCATATGAGACACAAATTAATGATGTTGAAGTATAAGGAGAACTACCTCATAGGTTGACTAATAATGATTGATTTCATATGTGTACTTGGTGGTTGACATTCCTTTAAGAGAGTTCATAGACTCAAAATCGCTTCATAAATGATCATACACAAGCCTTAAGCATGTGGACATATAATGAAAACCCGTCATTATATTTGTCTATTAGATCACTTTAAGTGACTATTCTTATGTTTCAAAGCGCAAGCATTTTAAAGATGAAATTTAGAACATTAAAAGGATAAATGATAAAACGGGTGACTTGGGTTGCAAACCAAGTCACCATCATCCAAAATACAACTCATTATCCAAAATGCCTTTCCATGTCGAACACGGAAACTTAAAGTTCTAAAATCCAAAACATTACTTAAAATAAGACAATGAAAAACAAAGCTCCATAAAAGCTATCCTTAGCTTCTCCATGGTTTCTTATGCTTGTTTTTCTTTTCCCTTGTCTTTGCTTGGTGGAGGCCCTATTTACAATAAAAAGGGAGATACATTATCACAACTTTGCATCATAATACCATAGTTGAATTAGAAACATAAAAGAAGGTTAGTCATTTACCTACTGGAGTGATCTTTCCAGCTTTGATATCACCAAGGTATTTGGAACAATTTCTTTTCCAATGTCCCATGCCATTACAATAATGGCATTTATCAAGAGGACCCTTCTTGACTTTGGATGTGCTAGCTTCACAAGACTTAGCTTTGGTGAATGTGGGAGCTTGCTTCTTGCCCTTTCTCCCATTCTTCTTGAACTTCCCCTTACTCTTAGTGCTTATATTAAGCACATCCTTGGGAGGGTTCACATTTAACCCCATGTCCCTCTCGGCTTGCACAAGTAACTTGTGCAACTCCTCAAGAGACACATCCTTGTCTTGCATGTTGAAATTCACCCGGAATTGCACATATGCCTTGACTTTAGACAAGGAGTGTAGAATCCTATCTACGATGAGTTCTTTGGGGATTTCAACCTTTTGAATTTTCAAGGTCTCGACAAGCTCCATGAGTTTGAGCACATGAGGGCTAACCTTTTGGCCCTCTTTGAAGTCGAGATCAAAGAATGCCGCGGCCGCCTCATATTGGACGATCCGCGGAGTTTGTGAAAACATGGTCACAAGTTTGGAGTAAATCTCATTAGCATTGCCCATTTTGAAGGCTCTCCTTTGGAGGTCCGCCTCCATTGCAAATATTAAGACATTTTTCATTGCGGCGGACTCGTTTTGGTAAGCCTCATATGCTTCCCTAGTGGCCGCGGTGGACCTAGTGGAGGGCTCGGATGGAGAGGCCTCGGTAAGGTAACGAAGCTTGTCGTCACCTTCGGCGGCTAATTTGAGTTAGGCATCCCATTCGGAGAAATTTGACCCATTCTTTTCAAGTTTACATCGATCCATAAAGGATCGGAGCCAAGACGAACTAGCGAGTGGTGTAGCATTAGGAGTCGGTGTTGCCATTTGTTATGAATAAGAAGTGGTCTACAAAACAAAATATAAGGAGTAAAACAATTGTCGTTTTAATAATACTCGTAAAAATTGTATGATTTAAACAAGTTTTATGCATTTTTCTAGTGACCTCTACCCAACTAGATAAATGATTCCAAGACCCAAATTCATATCGACTTAGGCACGGTGGGGCCGATACATCCTTTATCAATATAACTCGGTGGATTAACGTTTAATCGATTCTACTTTTAGAATTCTTGGTCGATAATATTACATTAACAATTATCTTTAGCCCAAAACACATCGACAAGGGCACGGTGGGGCCGATACATCCCTTATCAAATACTTTTGTTGAGTTCAATCCAAATTTCGAATAAATGTGTCCATGATCCAAACCCACATTAACTTGGGCACGGTGGGGCCGATACATCCCTTATCAACATGAATTCGGTGGATTAACATTCATCACCCACTTCCCCTACGTAACAAGGTTTGTACCCCGGTGTGGCCGAGTGCACTCCCTCACGAAATAGGTTTTCATGGTTTCTACTATTTGGTAAGGCTAAGTCTCAATTGATAATTTTAGCGAGAGGTCATGTCAATTTATTATCTATCACGTTTTAAGTGAACTAAAGCGGTGAACTACGATAATTCTAATTGACACGGTCGATTAACTCGATAAAATGACAATGCATGTTTAGTTATGGCGATTTAGCGATGCATGTGACATAAAATAAAATGCAAGCAAAAAGATAAATAAATCCTAGTATGGCCTTTCCTAAAAATAGAAAAACTCTTTAACTATTACATATTCGGAAACCAACTCCTTTGGTCCCTTGAACTTCGGTTGTGGCACGCATCTCGAGGTAACACCGTCTTTATGTATCGTCATTCTTGAAGAAATCCGTCTTTGGGAACTCCGGAATGAATAAAATTACATAATAAATTACATAATTTCCTATTATACATTTGTAACTAAATAAAATAAATCGATTAAATTACAAAACGGTGATACGAGATCACAATAAAATTACAACCGAATCGATATTCCCATACATTTCGGGAAATACCAATTAAAATCTAAGGCCATACTAAGTAAAATTACATAATTCAAAATTACATAAATTAAAATTATGACAATCATAAAGAAAATGCAGCATTATAATATGTATGAACATGCTCAATTTTATGCTAAATCGCCTTTAAATTGCCAATATCGTATATTACTCGGTTTTTACGGATTTGCGTGATTTCAACATTTTTATAATCACAAAAATGCATAAACTCATATTTATGCATAAGTTAATTACCCCAACCTCTTAGGACTCAAAATATAGTCTTCACTAATAATTTGACCATAATTAACCCATATTTTATAAAATTGTTCATAAATGGACCAAAAATTACAAAAATAAGCTATTAAACTTCAAATAAATCACAAAATTTCAAATAAATTCAAAATTTGAAATTTAAACTCATGAACATTCTGGAAAATTACCATGACACTCATAATGTTCAAAATCTTAGGTTAAAAATTTCGAAAATTTTCCGGAAAAACAATGTTGCGGTTTATTGATTTTTTTTAATAAAATAATCATAAAAACATGGAAAAATTATTTTCACTAACTTTTCAATTTTAGATCTGAAAAATATAATAAAATGCAACATTAGACGTTTTTCTTAAGTCATAGATTATGTTTTATTAATTTTTCACTAATAATGTCACTATTTATGCTATTTTTCTTTAAAAATCCATAAATCATGCATAAGGACTTCTTTATGGCCAATTATTTTACACACATCTTTTAAAATTGCATGTGACAACATATAAAATTTCTATGACCAGATTCGAAATTTAACTCATATTAACCTATTTTTCACTTTAAATCCGAATTAAAATTGCAAAATCCATTTTTCGAGCATAACAAGTCCTAAAATTATGAAAATTTACAGGTTATCTCAAAATAATATGTGTCACAACATATCCAAAAATCAATGAAAAATACGAAGTATAGCAAATTTTAGACCAAAAATGACATTTTTACTCATAAAATCACATTTAAATGCCATTATTGTAAGTTATGAACAATAAAAATCCGAAAAATTAACCAAAATATCCTAAAACACTTTAGGACCAGAAATATTAACATGCATGTAATAATTTCGTGATATATCATAATAACACAAATTTTACAAGTTTTATTTGTTATTCTTATAACTCGGAAAAACTTTTAACCAATTTGCATGCAAACAACCGTGGCTCATGATACCGATTGAAGGAAATGTAGATTCATATACATACTAACATACTCATATATGTCTAAATTAATTTGTCATAAAATTAAAACGGATTTTATGCATGCAAACAATAATATAATAGAGGAGAAATCATGTCCTTACATTGAAGATTTCGGTTATATTGGGCACAAGAGAGATCACCTTTCTCTCTTGTTCTTGAGCTTTCCCTTATGGATGAACAAGATCTAAGTATAAGATCTCTCCCTAAGCTTTATACCCAAGGCTTCTCTTAATTTAATTAATATTACAAATACTAGTATAATATTAATCAAGGTAGAAAATTGAACCAAAAATATTATTTAACACTTGAATATTTCGGTTTTTATGAGAGAAGAAGAGGAGGATTTTTCTTCTAACTAGAACTTATATTTTGGATGATGGAATAATAGAATGATGCATTACTCTAATCAAAGTAGTGTAGGTAGAAAAAATAAGACAAACCCTTGCCTTGCCCTCTTGGAAAACCGGGTAGGAGGAGAAGAGGAGGGAAGAACACCCACCCAATGCATGCCCTTGTTTGTCTTAACAATGCACACTAGGCTTGCAAGCCTACTCTTTTTAGCAATCATTATGTTTACTAATTATAAATTAAACACAATATGTAGCTAAAACTCCTCCAATTTTCGGCACTTTACATAATATGGATCCCATATTATTTTTGTCAATTGTCTATATGTTACATGTCACATGTCACATATATTTGTTATGTATTTTCAACATATTAAAAATCAACGTATTAATAAAAATACGTCACATACAAAAATCGACTTAGTAATTTCATAATTACTTGTGCCAAAATATTTTACCAATTTATAAATCACAACAGATTGTATTTATAATAATTCATTCAATTCCGATTGTTTCTTTAAACAATAATTTCATCCGAGTAATGATACAATTCAATTACTCAGACCGTATCTCATTTAATCACATTTCAATTTGATACGTAAATTTTACTTCCAAAATCGTCCGTCAATTTTCAAGTAATTTAATTAACTCGCAACGTTATACGATTAATTAAATAATCAATTAAGAGTGTTGCCCTTTAGGTATGACCTAGGGGGTCAACTGATCACCACCGTCACACGACAGTAATGTCAAACTCTAGTCAGCCAATCATTACCGATATATGTTGACCAGTTGACAGTAACAATATTACTTCCCAATTGTATTCATTTTAATGAGACTTAAACATGTGATCATCATGATCAACAGTCGTGATCGCATTATTGTCGGAGGACACATATTCCAACACTTCCGTGTCATTTTGCAAACTTTCAAAACACCTTTTTGCGCCGTTATAATGGCCGTTTCAAACCTCGGTCTTTCGCTGACCGATGCACGCCTTTCTAGGCCGTCGTAATGACGATTTTCAAACCCGGTTTTTGTATAAACCATTTCAAACACGCCTTTCTAGGCCGTCGTAATGACGATTTTCAAACATGGTTTTGTATAACCATTTTAGCACGCCTTTCTAGGCCGTCGTAATGACGATTTTCAAACACGGTTTTTGTATAAACCATTTCAAACACGCCTTTCTAGGCCGTCGTAATGACGATTTTCAAAACCCGGTTTTGTATAACCATTTCAAATCACCTTTTTTACGCCGTTATAATCGCCGCGTTTAGACACGGACTTTAACCCGTTTCGCGCCGACAATGGCTCTTTCAAAACCTGAGGAAAGCACACACCCTTTTCTCGAGACACTTTCGGATCCCGAGGACCATGCACCGTCCCCGAAACCTTTTCAAACATTTCAAACTCGATTTTCAAAACATACAATTTTGAATTTCAAAACCGTCTGGGGAAGCAATGCACTGTTTTCCGAGCCGACTCAAACTCAAACCGTCTTTTGCAAATAAACTTAAGACAACCCTTTTCAACTGATCGACTTTCGGAGATCTTTATCTTCGGAAGCCGCCCATTAAAGTGACAAATGAATATTTTTGAAAATTTCTATTTTCGAAAACTTCAGTCCGCCATTCTAATTCTGCCTCGTGTCTATCGAGTCAAAGCAAACGTACTTATGGGTCTTTACTTATGAGTCATCTCACCACGAGACCCGTCCAATGGCCTCAAACCGCCATGTTGGACACGTGTCAACGGTTCGGTCAAACACCGTCACGTTATAAATCGAGTCAGCACCGAGGGACCATACACACGGTCACCCCGTCTTGTTGAGTCAGTCTTTGTCTTGTCCTCTGTGTTGTCTGCGTTCAGTCTTGGAACCGTGTCGGATTGAGTTGTAATGTGAGCCATTTTTCTGCCTCAGAGCCATGGCCCCGTCTTCAACTTCGTCTGTCAACCACAACAACAATGATAGCAACAGAGATGTCACAACTGATCAGCTGGCCAGCCTGCTTACCGCTCTTAAGGTCACCCTGGATCGCGTCGAGACCCGTATCGACGCCCTGGATAACAAGGAAATTGGGGAACATAATACCCCACCTCTGACTGAAACTGAGAAGAGGCTGAAACGTCTGGAAGAACAGCTCCTAGCCCGGGGCAATAATATCCACCTTGAAAATAACCGAAGGTTCGAACCTGTTGGGGACCAGTTACCTGACAACTTCACCATGACTGATGTGCCTAAGTTCAAGGGAGTGGAGGACCCACTCAACCACATCCGTGCTTTCAAGGACTACATGGCCATTAAGGGGGTCAAACAGGAGCTCTTTACCCGGATCTTCCCATCCTCTCTGGAGCCGATTCCTCACCAATGGTACTAATCCTTGGTCCCGAAAAACCTCACCACCTGGGATGAGATCGCAGTTGAGTTCGCTAAACAGTATGCCGACAATGTCGAGATCCAGGCCAACACCCGTACTCTCGAGGTGCTAACCCAAAACGACAAGGAAGGATTCACTGAGTTTCTAACCCGTTGGAAGAGGGTGAGTACTCAGTTGGTCAGTAAGCCGAGTGAGTCAACTCTGGTAGATAAATTTGTCAACAACCTCCGCCCGGTTTATGCCAACCTGCTGAGGTATCAGAATATCAAAACTTTTCAAGATCTGCAAATTCTGGGGACACCACTACTACAAATACAGGCAACCACAACGGCCCTTTAACAACGATTATTCACGAAAATCACAATAGACGTTGTAGAATGTGTGGCGCGAATTTTACTAAAATCAATTACAACGGGTATGGTTATAAAACCGTTGTTATTAGTTTTAACAACGGGTCACACATGCACAACCGTTGTTAATAATTTGGCGCAAAATTGGCGCAAAGTTAGTGAAAAGTAATCACAACGGTTATTTTTGAAACCCGTTGTTAAAACTTATTTAACAACGGGTGTTTTTTACAACCGTTGTTAAAACATATTTCACAACGGTTGTTGTTTAATAACCATTGTCAATACCGTCCATACTATAAACCACACAAACAGAAGTCTGCTGCAGCCACAAAACACAACCCTTAATACACAAACACAAACACAGCAGACAAACAAACACAAAACACACACTCTCTTTCTCTCTTTCTCTCTTTCTCACTTTCTCATCGTCGCTTTATCTTCTCGCCACACCGTTGATTTCATCGTCTATTACGTTCTGTATTTATCGGGTAAATCTCGCCGTCCACATCATCCTTTTTAGTTTCATCGTCATTATTTTCTTTTTCTATTTATTTCTTTTGCATGTATGTGTTTTTATCGAGCATTATGTTATTTGAATCTAGTTAGTTAGTAAAACAATGAAGAAGCAAGATGAATAAGCAAGATAAACATAATTAATATATATATATATATATATATTTATAAATACATAAATTAAAAAAAAAATTACATATATAAAAATGCAATTCTTATATTTTCATAGAGGATCTTATTCTGCTCTATCGTATCCGTCCTCTCCTCCTTGGCTATTTGGAGGTTCCGTTCGCAGCTTGCTATATCGTCATATAGCCGCAATCTGCTTTTTGCTCCGTCAAGCCATCTTCTTTGGCATGCTTCATGCGGATCGAGCATCCGCAAGGTAGCTCCTGAAACTTTCCTCAATATGGAGGAACCGGCGGATGAAGTTGTTGTTGTTCTCGATCATGGTAAGAGTCTTAAGGATGAAATCATTCATTTTGTTGGAGTTTTTGGAGTTTGTTTTGAAAGATTAAGTAGAGTTTGTTTTAGCAGTTAGGGTTTGGAGATGAATATATTGAGATAATGGAAATGTTAGTTGAGATATGCAATGTATTTATACTAAGCAATGTGTGGGTTGAGTTGCTTTTTAATTAATATATATGTTAGGAAGTTGTGCCATAATCATCATCATATCTCTCAATAATGCTGCTTCAAATCTTATTACTAACCCTTCTCATTCCATATTATCCGTTCATATGTACAGTGATGTCAGTAATAATGCATGCATCGGAATTCTAACAGGCCGTAATTATGCATGCATCTAGTAATATTTAATTTAATTTTTTTTTTTATTTTTTAAGAACAAACAACAACGGTTATTTACAAACAACCCGTTGTCTTTAGTTATAACAACGGTTTTGTATATTAAAACCCGTTGTTATAACTTTCCCCCCAAAATTGAGTCACACTTTCCACAACGGGTTTTTATACTTAAAACCGTTGTTAATATTTTTAACAACGGTTTCCTTAAGAAAACCAACCGTTGTTATAACCTTTTACAACGGACGCTTTAACAACGTCCGCTTTTTTATATAACAACGCTTTGACCGTTGTTATAGCCTGTATCTGTAGTAGTGCACGTATTGAGGACGACCTCCGAAAGGGTGTCCTAGCAAATACCACTGGCAGGGGTTATCAAGGATCCACCTCAACCGGATCTCGCCCTTATGGTAAGACAAACAAGATTGACGAGGTCAACCTCGTCGAACCATCTGCAAAGAAAACTGAACGCCCCAAGAGGGTGTTCACCAACATAGGGTCGACTTATGTGAGTGCCCTGAAAAGGCTTATGGACTAAGGGAAGTTACAACCGATCGGGCCCACCCCGGACCCGGCCGACGCCAAGAAATCCCGATTTTCGAACCCCAACGCCTACTGCCAGTATCACCGAGGAAAAGGGCATGATACCGAAAATTGCTTCAAACTCAAGCACCTCATTCAGGACATGATTGAGAAGGGAGATTTGCCTATACCTCTACCAACTAAGCCGAATAACAAGACGAATCCTTTGGGAATTCACGCCATCTCTGACGATGAGCCGACCCTAGACTGCTCTCATCTCATCTTGCCAATTGACGACGAGGTGAATGTTCTGGAAAAGGACCTTTCAGACGGAGTGTTTGTATTCAGTGCTGCCACCATGCTCACTATGTTTCAGCAAGTGGAGGAGGCCATTGCCAGCCTTTCTGAGAGAATCACCCGACTCGACGATGCCTACCGTCGACTCATCTTCAATCCCCCGGCACCACGTCCGCGGGAAAATTCAAGCATTCAAAACTACCCACCCCAGGATGGATTGCTCCCGCGACCATTCTGGCATAGACCTCACGGAAATCACCCTCAAAATAATCACCCTCAAAATAACTACCCTCAAAATAACTACCCCCATAAAAATCGCCCTCACAAAAATATCCCCCACAAGAACTACCCACCGAGGAATACCCCCCCAAGGTATCCTCGAGACCCTGAAATTAACGGCATATGGCGGGATGATGTCGAGGATGTCTATGTCATCCCGGGGAAGGAAAAGCGGACGAAGGAAATTGGGCATCTCACCCGGTCCGGACGTCCCTATCAGAATCCGAGCAACCCAGCAGTCGTTCCAACGACGAACGACCAGGTCGTCCCAGAGGTGGACACTCAACCAAGGGCTCCTGAGAACTCAATCCTAAAACAGCTCCAGAAAGCAAAAGCCTAGATCTCAATTTGGCAATTGATCGCAACATCTTTTGAGCATCGATAGGCCTTGCTGCAGGCCTTGGAAAAATTAACCGTGCCCTCCACCTCTTCCCCAGAAGAAATAGTGGCACATATGACGAGAGACGCCCCTGATCTGAGTAACCCGGTCGTCTTCTCCGACGAGGATATCCCCCTGTTCGGAGCCAATCATAACCTGGCCCTGTACATCACCGTACAATGCCTCCAGAAGAATATACCGATGGTCCTCGTGGATGACGGTTCCGCCGTGAATGTCATTCCTCTCAAAACTGCCCACAGGCTGGGTATCAAGGAATCTGATTTATTCCCGACAAACCAAGGAGTACGCGCCTACGACGGCACTCATCGCAAGGTCGCTGGGCTAGTCACTTTGACCGTCGCAACCGGGCCGCTAGAAAGACAAACCAGTTTTCAAGTGGTCGACATCGACGCATCCTTCAACATGCTCCTGGGACGTCCCTGGATTCACGCCGTCAAGGCGGTCACATCAACGCTTCACCAAAAGATCAGGGTCCCCTTCAACGGGAAAACAATCACGATCCCAGCTTCCCCAATCAAAGCAGTCATGAGAAGAGGGGTAGCCTCCCAAGCCATTTTAGGAAATAGGGAAGAATATGGCGAATTGGAGGGAGTATATATTTATTATTATTATTATTATGCTTGTTGTTGGTGGGCTACCGTGACCCCCACCCCCCTGCGTCCATCTTCTTTCTTCTGCATTTGGAAACAACAAAAAATAAAGCAGCAACAACGAAGCACAATAACACCATTTTCGTCCTTTTTCAAAGTCCGATCCCGACTCCGTTTCTCAACCAAATTTCATAATTTTTACTCCGTTCTCTTCCCCATTCTTTCCTCATTCTTTTAAGGTAAGAAAGCTCCTACTTTGTTGAATTTTCGAAATGGGCATCTTTTTACAAACCCGGTTTTGTGACCCATGTTACTCGTTTTTCCTCTCTTTTAGTTGAAGACTGAAGATAAGCTCGTGTTATGGACGTTTTTACTCGGGAATTCGAAGAGTTAAGGTAACAGTGATAGGTTACTCGACAAATGTCGAATTTTCCGTCTCTTGTATCGTTTTATATGTTCTTTTTCGGTTAAAGCTTGGTCCTTTACATCTTTTTCTCTTTGTATGGTAATTTCCGTCTCGCATTGATGTTGGAAATGGCTGTTTTTATGCGTTAAAGGGGAGTAATATGGGAGTTGCGTTCTCTGTTTGGGTCGTGAATGTGGTGCAGTTTTGAGACGGTTTCATTCGAGTTTTACTTATCCATTTTGAGAAAAGTTGGTACCTTTGTATTCTTGGTGAAGTGGGTAACCATGTTGGCTAATTTGTTTGGATGAATACTACCTTTCCCATGCTTAAAATTTCGTCTTAAGACGGTTACAAATAAACTTAAAACCGTGAAAAATGGTTTTGTTGAGCCGTTTTCGGGGGCCTGTCTACGGACTGTTTCTATAGAATTTGGTGGTGATGTCACACGGTGGTGGTGGAGGGCTTGGCTGGTCTTAGTGCCTGGGATTGGGTGGTCAATTAGGTGGAGTATTGGTGGCTGTTGAGTGAGGGTTTGATGGCGCGGTTTTGGTCTCTGTTTTGGTATGTCGTGAGTGACTAGTTGCAGGTGATTCTTTTTGGCTGAGTTGGGTTGTAAGGGCAGCCTGTCTTGGGTCTATTTTGAGTCTGATTTGGGACGGGATATAGAGTAGTAAAGGTTGAATAGGTAGTATGGGAAATGAGCATATGAATAAATGTATATATATACATATATCCGTCTTAAGCATGCTCATAATCCCGTCTTATGGTCTACAAATATTGTGGTGTTGGGTCGTGTTTAATAAGGGTCCCTTGGCTCAAAGTTTGGGTTATTTGAAATAATTAAATTCCATCTCGCTTATACTCGATAATCTCGTGTCAAATAACTCATGAGTCATGTGTATAAATTGTTTAGCGCTAGTTTGGTTTATTTAAAATATGATTAAATATCCGTCTCGTATTTTATATAACGTAATTCATTAACTACCTTTCTTTTATATATTTATTCAATTGGGCTCATTTGGTTTTGTTTGTTGGGCTCACCTTGATTCTTTTGTTGGACTTGTTGTGTTGGACTATTTGGTTTTCACATGCTTCTTATGTCGGGCTTAACATATTCATTGGTTTGGGCTTGTTATGTCACTTTTGTTGGGCTTCACATGGTTTATTTGTTGGGTCTCGTATGTTCTATGTATTGGACATGTCATGTCTTATTTGGTTGGATTCACTATAATAAATTTATGAAATATTTATTTATAAATGGTTACTTGTGGTGAGTCGTGTTCTTAATAATGTCTGGTATTGTTCGGTTGTAAGAGTCTTGGTCCTATCGGTTACTAGGGGTGAGCTATAAGCCCTCTAGTTGCGATATGATCGTCGGGATTGATATTCCCATCCGTACTCATGGTGAGATGCAAGCCATAAGTATGAATGTGACATTAATAATCCCGTCACATGTGCATGAAAAGGGTATTATAAATAATTACTTGTAAGAGTCGTATTCTTGTAGAAATGCCATATTACCATCGTATGTGCTTGACATACTTTTTGCCCCGCTTGTCTTTGTACGCAAGCACGGGTTTGACCTACTTGTCTTTGTTCTCGCAAGTACGGTTTTGGCCTACTTGTCTTTGTTCGCAAGTACGGCTTTTGGCCACTTGTCTTTGTTCGCAAGTGAGTCTTATCTTAGTCTTTCCGCCACTTTCGTGCTTTGTTCGCGATTGGGGTACTCGGTCTCCTTAGTAGTCGAGTCTTGGGTGCGTCTCTTGTCTTTGGCGCACGTCGAATCGGGATGTACACCCGAGAATCTGCAGATTTAGACTAGGACCGTATTATTATCGTAGTCCTACCCGAGGAAATTATAGTCTAAGAGTGATAAATGTCTTGCATTATTTGGATGGTTACTTTGGTCATATCTCCTTGAAATACGTGCTCGTGGCTATGTGGTCGTGTCTGTTTCCTTGTCTTTCTTCTCCATTTATTTATTGTTGCTTATGCCTTACCTGTTTATTCCATCATTTCTTTATTCCTTGTTAGTTTAAACACGTATGATCCCATGTTTAGTTATGATTCGATTCACCCTTGTCTTATCTAATATGATTGTTTGTTTATGTCCTATGTTATGTTCGTTTCGACATATTGTGGCTGGGAGAACCTTGAGTTACTCCCCACTGACTGTGGCGTTCATGTTTACATGAATGACAGGTGGTGAAGATGCTTACGTGGGGAAGACGTGTGGGCTAGCGAGAACTAAACCCTTGGACCTTAGTTGCTAGTTTAGAAACCCCTTATATGTTTATTCGTGGGATATCTTTTCCCCGTTTTCTAGACTTGGGTTGTAATAACCTAAATTTGTCTATTGTTGTATTTGTTTCATTTCTTTTGGCACCCGCGTGTTAATCTTTAGCTAGTAATTTAAAAGTTTTTAAAATCTCATAAACTTTCGCTTTAATTTATTAGATATATTTTCCGCTTTATCGCGGGGTGTCACACCAAAGCCCAAAATATTGTAGGTTGAAAATGGGTATGTCGCGTGAAGTATAATACCGATGGCACCTTGAAACAATATAAAGCAAGACTCGTTGCTAAGGATTTCACCAACGCCCTGGCATCGACTATTGTGAAACCTTTAGTCCCGTCATAAAACCCGCCACCATTCGTCTTGTCCTCTCTATTGCTGTAATTCATCGATGGAACCTTCACCAAATCGATGTAAACAATGCATTTCTCCAAAGTCACCTCATTGATTCGGTTTTTATGGATCAACCACCCGGATTCGTAGACGCCGACAAACTCGATTATGTATGCAAACTTCACAAGGCCATCTATGATCTAAAACAAGCGCCCCATGTCATGTCATGTCTTGGTACACCTTTTGGTGGTGATGTCACACGGTGGTGGTGGAGGGCTTGGCTGGTCTTAGTGCCTGGGATTGGGTGGTCAATTAGGTGGAGTATTGGTGGCTGTTGAGTGAGGGTTTGATGGCGCGGTTTTGGTCTCTGTTTTGGTATGTCGTGAGTGACTAGTTGCAGGTGATTCTTTTTGGCTGAGTTGGGTTGTAAGGGCGGCCTGTCTTGGGTCTATTTTGAGTCTGATTTGGGACGGGATATAGAGTAGTAAAGGTTGAATAGGTAGTATGGGAAATGAGCATATGAATAAATGTATATATATACATATATCCGTCTTAAGCATGCTCATAATCCCGTCTTATGGTCTACAAATATTGTGGTGTTGGGTCGTGTTTAATAAGGGTCCCTTGGCTCAAAGTTTGGGTTATTTGAAATAATTAAATTCCATCTCGCTTATACTCGATAATCTCGTGTCAAATAACTCATGAGTCATGTGTATAAATTGTTTAGCGCTAGTTTGGTTTATTTAAAATATGATTAAATATCCGTCTCGTATTTTATATAACGTAATTCATTAACTACCTTTCTTTTATATATTTATTCAATTAGGCTCATTTGGTTTTGTTTGTTGGGCTCACCTTGATTCTTTTGTTGGACTTGTTGTGTTGGACTATTTGGTTTTCACATGCTTCTTATGTCGGGCTTAACATATTCATTGGTTTGGGCTTGTTATGTCACTTTTGTTGGGCTTCACATGGTTTATTTGTTGGGTCTCGTATGTTCTATGTATTGGACATGTCATGTCTTATTTGGTTGGATTCACTATAATAAATTTATGAAATATTTATTTATAAATGGTTACTTGTGGTGAGTCGTGTTCTTAATAATGTCTGGTATTGTTCGGTTGTAAGAGTCTTGGTCCTATCGGTTACTAGGGGTGAGCTATAAGCCCTCTAGTTGCGATATGATCGTCGGGATTGATATTCCCATCCGTACTCATGGTGAGATGCAAGCCATAAGTATGAATGTGACATTAATAATCCCGTCACATGTGCATGAAAAGGGTATTATAAATAATTACTTGTAAGAGTCGTATTCTTGTAGAAATGCCATATTACCATCGTATGTGCTTGACATACTTTTTGCCCTGCTTGTGCTGTTCTGGCAAGCACGGGTTTGACCTACTTGTGCTGTTCTGGCAAGTACGGTTTTGGCCTACTTGTGCTGTTCTGGCAAGTACGGCTTTTGGCCACTTGTCTTTGTTCGCAAGTGAGTCTTATCTTAGTCTTTCCGCCACTTTCGTGCTTTGTTCGCGATTGGGGTACTCGGTCTCCTTAGTAGTCGAGTCTTGGGTGCGTGCTGTGCTGGCGCACGTCGAATCGGGATGTACACCCGAGAATCTGCAGATTTAGACTAGGACCGTATTATTATCGTAGTCCTACCCGAGGAAATTATAGTCTAAGAGTGATAAATGTCTTGCATTATTTGGATGGTTACTTTGGTCATATCTCCTTGAAATACGTGCTCGTGGCTATGTGGTCGTGTCTGTTTCCTTGTCTTTCTTCTCCATTTATTTATTGTTGCTTATGCCTTACCTGTTTATTCCATCATTTCTTTATTCCTTGTTAGTTTAAACACGTATGATCCCATGTTTAGTTATGATTCGATTCACCCTTGTCTTATCTAATATGATTGTTTGTTTATGTCCTATGTTATGTTCGTTTCGACATATTGTGGCTGGGAGAACCTTGAGTTACTCCCCACTGACTGTGGCGTTCATGTTTACATGAATGACAGGTGGTGAAGATGCTTACGTGGGGAAGACGTGTGGGCTAGCGAGAACTAAACCCTTGGACCTTAGTTGCTAGTTTAGAAACCCCTTATATGTTTATTCGTGGGATATCTTTTCCCCGTTTTCTAGACTTGGGTTGTAATAACCTAAATTTGTCTATTGTTGTATTTGTTTCATTTCTTTTGGCACCCGCGTGTTAATCTTTAGCTAGTAATTTAAAAGTTTTTAAAATCTCATAAACTTTCGCTTTAATTTATTAGATATATTTTCCGCTTTATCGCGGGGTGTCACACCCAAGCCCAAAATATTGTAGGTTGAAAATGGGTATGTCGCGTGAAGTATAATACCGATGGCACCTTGAAACAATATAAAGCAAGACTCGTTGCTAAGGATTTCACCAACGCCCTGGCATCGACTATTGTGAAACCTTTAGTCCCGTCATAAAACCCGCCACCATTCGTCTTGTCCTCTCTATTGCTGTAATTCATCGATGGAACCTTCACCAAATCGATGTAAACAATGCATTTCTCCAAAGTAACCTCATTGATTCGGTTTTTATGGATCAACCACCCGGATTCGTAGACGCCGACAAACTCGATTATGTATGCAAACTTCACAAGGCCATCTATGATCTAAAACAAGCGCCCCGTTCTTGGTACACGAAACTTAAGACCTATCTACTTTCACTTGGCTTCCGCAACTCAGTTTCTGACCCCTCCCTTTTTATCCTACGCACTACGACCACCATGCTCTTTGGTCTAGTCTATGTTGACGACATCATTGTCACCGGACCTGACCCATCTCGTATTCGAAGCTTTATTAATCAAATATCTCAAAAATTCTCTTTTAAAGACCTTGGTCCACTCTTCTTCTTCCTAGGTGTTGAGGTGAGCCCCACCAAAACCGGCCTTCACTAACCAAACCAAATACCTTTCCAACCTTCTTCACAAATTTCACATGCACGAGAGCTCAAAGGCCTCCACTCCCATGGTCACTGACCCTCCTCTCGTTCCTGAACCAAATCAATCCGTTGAGAATATTGCGGACTACCGTGCCATTGTCGGCAGTCTTCAATATCTCTCTCTCACAAGACCGGATATTGCCTTCCCTGTCAATAAGCTCGCCCAGTTCCTCACTCATCCGACTTCAACCCACTGGCTTGCCCTTAAGCGTCTCCTACGCTATTTACGTGGTACTCTCCACCTTGGCATTCACCTTAATCACGCCACCCCTGTAACACTACGGATTTTCCTTGGTGACTACTCGACCGAGTAGCGCCTACTCGGCCGAGTAGTGCTGAGGTTGTGTGTTGTTTTGGTTCTGCCGAGGAACACTCGGCCGAGTATAGTTAACACTCGACCGAGTATGGGACACTCGGCCGAGTATACACTTACTCGGTCGAGTGCCCGGTTTGGCGGAGTGTTATTTCGACGGTTTGATTAGGGAATGTTTAGGGTATTTTATATTTCCGCGTCAGTTTCTAATATCATTTGAAAGCTTTATCATTCTACGATCTCTCCCTAATCACTCCCTAATCATCCTCATATCTCGTTGTGTGTGCAAATCGTCGTGATCCTTGCGTGTAGTCTCTTATTCTACTGTTGGTAAGTTTCATTCCCTTGTCATTTTTATTCTTTTGGGGTTACTGTATATATGGAATTGGGGGAAATGGGATTGTGCAATGTGTAATTGTAGTATGTGATTATTGTTGTAGGTGACGACGTGATATTTGTTATGCATTTGTGTGGTTGATTACAACATAGCGGATTGCGAAAAGGTAGGGTTTCCTACTCGGTTCACAATTGATTTGAGATTGTGCTTGTTGTAATTGTTGTTATCTCATCTGATCATCGGAGTATGGAGATTGTTGTGACGATGTTGGTATGAGCGGATTGAGATGGCTATGATGACATGTGATTGTGATTGTGGTGGAGTCACTTGCGGGAGTGGCTTCACACCCTAGTTCGCCCTCCGTGGAACCCGCCACGGGAGGGGATGTGCACATTAAGGGACAGGGGATGGTTAGTCGCTCGTTGATGAGTGGACTAGGTGGGGATGGGTCATGCGGTCACCCATGGCGGCGAGGATTACCTGTTGCGATGGGTAATCTGGCGGGGCTACACACTTCGGTGTGTAGTCGGTTCTTGTGCGTGAGATCGATGATCAGCTAGCGATAATGTTGTTGTCTTATATTGATTGAGTAGTCGACCCCGTGTTGTTGTTTTGTAAAACTGCGGTGATCCATTCGGGATGGTGAGCGATTGTGACAGTGATACGATTATTGAGCTTGGGGGCAGTCATGGGAGAGTCACCACGCTGGATTAGATGACACTATCACGAGCTTTAGTTAATGTTTTGGTAGTTGTTGCCATTTGGATAATTCGTTTATTAGATTTTGGAGACTATGTAACCTTTATAATTACCGTACATTAATAAATGTGTTTGGACTGTTGCTTTTGATATATACTAACCTCGGGCAACCGAGATGGTAACAACCTTTCATGCTGGGGTAGTCCTGGTAAGGTACCTTGGTATGAGGGGGTGTTACAAAGTGGTATCAGAGCCGATGATTCCGGCACCTAAAACAAATGAACCCAATGAACTTAGGGAGTCTAAATAAAATGAACCCGGGGAGAGTTGTTTGGAGCTACCGCAAAGACTTGGGAGACGTCCCGGAGTCGCACTAAGGCCCTTACAATCTCAAGCCGGTCACATGGGGGAAAATTTTGTATGTTGAGTCATGTGTGTGTAATACTTGTAACTTGAGCCTTGTATTGTTGTTGGATGAAATGAAAGGATCTGACCATGGTGGTATATGATAAAGAAAGTGCGTAGTTGCGTGTGACAGAACCTGGAGCATGTTATGTGGTTACTGCTTGACTTTTGAAACGGGGTGTAGAGTGTCATATATAGATGGAAAATCTTGTTTAATTGTGTTAACGAAAGGTGAAATAATTGGAGTATATGTAATGTGAGGTAGGATGTATTTATATGATCATGATGATGTTAATGTTTGGTTGTTAGTAGTAGCATGTGTTTAAGCTCATGTGTCTATGCATATGAATGTCATGTTTAATTTTCATGTGAGAATGATAAAAGTTCATCCATGTACTGGTATTTAGAAGTATTAAGTTGTTTTTGTTGCCTTATGCATGTTCAAGTTGTTTTGGCATTAGAAAGCTTGATTTATCTGAATACCGATTACGGAAGGGTTGTCTTAAAACTGTTATAAGTCAAGTTCGAGAAATGATATTGCTGTGATTCCAAGTTGAGGTGATAGCTTGTCCTCTTACGATTCTAACGATAGGTCACACGCCCAGAATGACCAAGTAACGAGCGAGATATGACTGTTTTACGAAAACTGGACGGTCTTGAGAATCTGCGCCTATACTCGACCGAGTAGTCCCTACTCGGCCGAGTGTCCTTTATACTCGACCGAGTATTCCATATTCGGCCGAGTAATCTCCCGTGATAATACTTTTTAGCGTCTGGAGTTGTGAACTCGGCCGAGTAGTCGTATACTCGACCGAGTAAGGTCTACTCGGCCGAGTATTCCCAATACTCGACCGAGTAATCCTTCTGCGGCAATTGAGTTGCTTCTGAGTCGAAAACTCGACCGAGTAATATAGTTACTCGACCGAGTACCTTGTACTTGACCTAGTATGTTATGTACCCGATTGAGTACCTCATTGGGCGGTCACTTTGAGTCGGTGGCTATGTTCTTACTTTTGTTTTGAGCCGGTGGCTATGTTTTTACATTGTTTTGAGTCGTAGGGTAAATACACATGTATGTTTTGAGTCTTAACGCATTCTTTTATATGTGAGACGGTCTTGATACGTAAGTTACCGGAAGTTATGGCATGGAGAATGACGGCTTATGAGGGACATGTGTTGGGTAAGGAAGACATGTGTTAATGTGGTTGTGAAGGATAGTGGAAAAAGAAAAGGGAAGAATGATGAGCTAATCGAGGTAAAGAGCATGTTTTGTGAGATATGATGAGTGAAATAGTCGTGTATTGAGTAGTATAAAAGTAAGTGTATATGGGCAAGGGTGATGTAAGTGTAAAGAAGCATGAGAATGAAAGATTGAGATGAGAGATACGAATAGTGACATTTCGGGATGTGTAAGGACTTATAGAGGGAGACGGTTAGCATTGTGTTGCTTAAGGATATATGTAATGAAAGGTTGCTTTAGATGGATGGAGAAGGGGGGTATATAGTGAACTTAGATAGAGATATGTCGCGACGTGGAATTGAAGATGGTGACCAAGTTTGGGAATTTGGAATTTTCACGATGTGAGCCTAGTGAGTAATTCTTTGGGCAGCTAACGGTATGAGATGAATTTTGGTTTCCTAGTGATGTAAAAAAAAAAAAAAAGGGAGATGCAATTGTTTGAACTTTAAACGTTGATTTTATGGATAGATTAGTGACAATTGGGAGTTATAGTATAATGAGAGAAGACCCCTGGTAAGAAAGAGTGAGATGATATCGACATAAAATAATGGGAATTGAGTTTGGAGCAATGTGAAGGTAACCGGAGCACTAGAGAGTTAGATAGAAATAATGAAGAGTTGAATCATTAAGGGAGTTTGTCGAGGGTACAAGAAAAGAATAAGGGGAGTAAAACTAGGAACATGTTCACTGAGGATATGTGATATAAGAGTAAGGAATTGTAGAGATGTATGATACTATCATGAGGATTTGAGTTACAGTTATGTAGAAGTTCCAGGACAACATGATAATCATGAGTTTCGAGGAATTAAAGAAAGCAAAAGTTGGGTAAAGAATTTGCAACATATAAGATTTTGGTGGTGAGTCGGGTGACGATACGATTCTGGATGAAATTGGAAATAGTGTTGAGGTGATTTTTGTTGATATATTTGATGTTTGTTGTTTGGGATGAGAACCAAAGGGAGGAAAAGGATTGTTATATTAAGAAGTGATAGTAAGAGAGTAGTCACATGAAAAATGTTGGTGTCATAGTATTGTCACTAGTGGTTGAGGATGATGTTATTTTGGGAAGTTAGTTGTTCTAATGAGGTTGATTTTGTGAAGGTGATTAAGGTTTGGTTATGAGGGATTTTAAGGTATGGATATATGAGGTATTCGTTGGTAATTGGGTACAGATGATATGGCTACGTTCACGGGTGGTGATAATTGTGTGTAAAAGAAGATATGTTATGAAGGGCACCCGAGTTAAGTCCGGATAAGAGATATTCATTGTCAAGTGGTAACTTACGTGATCAGGATTGACTAGTTGGATGTGATTATGGGTCTAAGATGTATATAAATGTTTGTGTGAGGTTGTGACCTCACGAGAAGCGGTATGGTGTGATAGTTTTAATGTTGTTATATGAATGTTACTCGTAATATATATTGGATACGGAACTTAATGGAATAATGATCAAAAGTGATAGTTTGGGTTATCTGACAAGACTGGTTATATTTGCATGTGTATTCATGATATATGTTTATTCCATGAAAAGTATGGATGGTATGCATGAGATTCTTGCCTATTTATTCCGTATGATATATGGTGTTGTGATCTGTAAAGCGTCTTGAGTAAGTTTTCTTGTCCGTGATGTTATATTGAGTCGGTGTTTAAGGGATTGTGTATGTCGTGATGTCTATCGGTGTGGTTGTGGTGCCTCGGGTGGTGATCCGGGCACGGTACTTAGTGTTGTGATGCGGGCATTTCCGCATCGCGGTACGGTTGTGGTGGCGGTTTTGCGATGCCGTCACCGGTTGTGGTGGAGTAGGTGAGATGTTTACGTTACGAGTTTTCAAAGTGCTTACCAGATTAAACATATATTGTTGTTTGTTTGTCACTGCTTCCTGGTGAGTTTTGGTTGAACATGCAGATTTGTTTTGTTTGTTGATGTTTCTTACCAGTTTCAGTTTGAGAATGAGGGTAGAGTATGATATGAAAGAGAGTTGTATATGTTTTTGTTGTTGTCATGGTATAGTGATATTTTGTTGATAGGATACAGTTGTGAGAAGTTGTTACAGTAATTTTGACCTTGTTTCAGGATGAGATATCGGTAGTCATAGTCATGACAAGTGATTAGTAGAATATGTGTTATAATGATCTGAAAGCGGCAGGCGGTTCATAATCTTTTGTTGAGATAGTGAGTGCAGGATATTGGGAATTGGTGTCATGTTAAGTTATGTATGAGTTTTGCGGTAATGAAAGAAAAGAACTTGAGGATCTAGTATGAGTGTACGTAACAAGTGTGGAATGTGAGTTATGCTTTTGGTGGTATGAGTTTTATATAGTTTATATAGAGAGGTGTGTCATGTTGCGGTAATGTGGAAGATTTGAAGTTTTGGGTTAAGCTAAAGATTTTGAAATCGAAGGATGAGAGTTGTTTAAGTAAGAGAGCCTAAGATATATGCATGGCGACTGTTCAGATTATAAGGGGTTATCTTTGACACGCGGTGGTGATGGGGATAATGAGAAAATATAGCTAGGATTTAGTATTAGCGAGTTACGAGGACGTAACATTTATCTTAAGAGGAGTAGGATGCGACAAAGGATAAAAGAGATTTTGATGGTTGTACATATGGTAGTATAATTGGAAGTAGAGTGTTGGTGTAGCATAAAGGTCGGATATTTGTTTTGATCAAAGGTCATGACCGTGCTTGTAGTAGTTCGATGTTTAGCAATGAGAGAATATTTCAACAGTGTTGATAGTTGAATGACAATGATTATGAGTCCAATAGTTTTGTCAGTTGGAAGATGATGTTTATGTGTGTGAGTAAACTTCGAGGACGAAGTTCGTTTTAAGGATGATAGAATGTAACATTCCGTTTTGATGATTGATCTTCTTTTATGGTTGAGTGCTATTGAGTGTTATGGAAGTGATACAAGGTTGGCAACATTATATTGTGGTTATTGGGTAATGTTATGGAGTCAGTATTGAGAACCTATGCTATAGTTGAGACGATATCGTGAGCCATGTTGTGGAAGGAAGAGTGGTTTGTGGAGTTGGTATTAAGTGTCCATGTTTTATAGGTTGGGTTGGAACTTCGCGGTCGTGTTTTGTTTTGTTTTGTTGTTGTTTTGCTTTGAGTCGGGGTAATGATTCTTGTGGTGCCTTGTGTAGTTCCTTGGTGTTGTTATATGTGGTTGGTATAGTCTTGTGGCGTAGTGTTGTGCTTTGTTTTATAGTAGAGTGTGAACTTCGGGACGAAGTTCTTTTTAAGGGGGGAAGATTGTAACACTACGGATTTTCCTTGGTGACTACTCGACCGAGTAGCGCCTACTCGGCCGAGTAGTGCTGAGGTTGTGTGTTGTTTTGGTTCTGCCGAGGAACACTCGGCCGAGTATAGTTAACACTCGACCGAGTATGGGACACTCGGCCGAGTATACACTTACTCGGTCGAGTGCCCGGTTTGGCGGAGTGTTATTTCGACGGTTTGATTAGGGAATGTTTAGGGTATTTTATATTTCCGCGTCAGTTTCTAATATCATTTGAAAGCTTTATCATTCTACGATCTCTCCCTAATCACTCCCTAATCATCCTCATATCTCGTTGTGTGTGCAAATCGTCGTGATCCTTGCGTGTAGTCTCTTATTCTACTGTTGGTAAGTTTCATTCCCTTGTCATTTTTATTCTTTTGGGGTTCTATTGTATATATGGAATTGGGGGAAATGGGATTGTGCAATGTGTAATTGTAGTATGTGATTATTGTTGTAGGTGACGACGTGATATTTGTTATGCATTTGTGTGGTTGATTACAAAGATAGCGGATTGCGAAAAGGTAGGGTTTCCCTACTCGGTTCTCACAATTGATTTGAGATTGTGCTTGTTGTAATTGTTGTTATCTCACGATCATCGGAGTATGGAGATTGTTGTGACGATGTTGGTATGAGCGGATTGAGATGGCTATGATGACATGTGATTGTGATTGTGGTGGAGTCACTTGCGGGAGTGGCTTCACACCCTAGTTCGCCCTCCGTGGAACCCGCCACGGGAGGGGATGTGCACATTAAGGGACGGGGATTGTTAGTCGCTCGTTGATGAGCCGGACTAGGTGGGGATGGGCTGCGGTCACCCATCGCGGCGAGGATTACCTGTTGCGATGGGTAATCGCGGGGCTACACACTTCGGTGTGTAGTCGGTTCTCGTGCGTGAGATCGATGATCGCTAGCGATAATGTTGTTGTCTTATATTGATTGAGTAGTACTTGACCCCGTGTTGTTGTTTTGTAAAACTGCGGTGATCCATTCGGGGATGGTGAGCAGATTGTGACAGTGATACTGATTATTGAGCTTGGGGCGATCATGGGAGAGTCACCACGCTGGATTAGATGACACTATCACGAGCTTTAGTTAATGTTTTGGTAGTTGTTGCCATTTGGATAATTCGTTTATTAGATTTTGGAGACTATGTAACCTTTATAATTACCGTACATTAATAAATGTGTTTGGACTGTTGCTTTTGATATATACTAACCTCGGGCAACCGAGATGGTAACAACCTTTCATGCTGGGGTAGTCCTGGTAAGGTACCTTGGTATGAGGGGGTGTTACAACCCCACTCCCTCTTCATGCCTTCTGCGATGCCAACTGGGGTGGTGACACCGAAGACTATGTCTCAACCACCGGGTATCTTGTCTACATTGATAACAATCCGATTTCTTGGTCTTCCAAGAAGCAACGAGCTCTATCTCGTTCCTCAACTGAAGAAGAGTTTCGCGCAATTGCTGACACAACTTCCGAGGTTCTCTGGCTTGTCTCGATACTCACTGAGCTTGGCTTTCACAATTCTGCCTCGCCCACAATCTACTGTGATAATCTCTCGGCGACGCATTACTCCGCTAACCCCGTGTTCCATTCTCGTATGAAGCATCTCGCTCTTTCCTTTCACTTCGTCAAAGAACAGATTCGCCAAGGCTCTATTCGTATTCAACACATCAATGGCTCTGACCAGCTCCCTGACACTCTCACGAAGCCCCTTCACAAGCCTCGCTTTCTTGAATTATCTTTCAAGATTGGTCTTCGTCTCCAAGACTCCAACCGTCCATCTTGAGCGGGAGTGTTAAGCAAATAATATCTCAACCGTATCAAGCTAATCATGCATCAAATCATTGAGCATATCTCGGTTGTTATAGTCTTCCATGTATATAGTTGGTAGATTATTTTGTTCCTATTATTTAGTCATTTTGTTGATATAGTTACCTAACTTGTATTATCTTCATATCTTCGTAACTAGTATAAATAGGTTGTATTTACTTCTTCATAATCATCAATAAACATCACTTCATTCTAACCTTGATATAGAATACTCATACCCTAGCTCATTTATTTACTTATTTTGTTCTTGGTGTCTCACTCATTTATTTACTTTTTAATTAGAAATGCTTTTGATGGTACGTAATTACATCACCCGTTTCCATTTAATCCACTTGTCATTTAACAACAATAATTACAAATCCCCCCCCCCCCCCACTCCGCTTTTCTTGGTCTTATGTAATAAACAAAGCTAACAAATAACCACAACGCGGTGGAAATATATTTTTGTGAGTTTGGAGAATTTGTATGTTTGAAATGAGAGGGTAAAGTTGGAACTAGTCGAAAAATTTGTGTAGGAATTTCTAAAATATGGGTAGTAGCCCCATTTCACAATTGCGTGCAAAATCAAGTGTTGTGAGTGCAGTGGAGCGCGGGTCACCCTCAATGCATGCAATGGCATGATTTACGAGGTCTCGGGTTCGACAAATAGGCGACGATCACCGTTCCACCACTAACAAAAAATGACTCAGAATTTGACAGAATGCGGAGTTATAATTTTAACTTGCAAGTAAACGAGAATCATTGAACATTTGAGAGTTGAAATACATAATTATACGAGACCTTATTACCAAATCGTGGGTGAAATCTTTTATAAACACATCATAACCTCCCTTTTTTTTCAAGTGAGACAACTTTCCTCACATTTCGTGGGTTTTTACATGTCATTGTATTTGAAGAGGTCCATTAATAAGCTTGAATGACTAGTGTTTAAAGGGATTGAAACTACTCGCATCATACCATAAAGTGCACTTTCTTTTCTTGATGTCCATGATAAAAACTCTACGATTAAGCGTGCTTGCTGGGAAGTAATTTGATCTTAAGATGAGTGACCTCCTGAGAAAGTTCCCAAAATGCGCATTAGTAATGACAAAATATGCTGGAAATGACTCATGTTAGTCTGTGGACCAAGTACACACCCACCCCAAGTTAAGATGATAAAAAGTCTCCGCTTTGATTGTTCAATTTTTTTTCGTGACATCAACTTGTGTTGCCGATGATTCTGTCATTGCGATGTGTTTTATATAAATTAATGTTTGGATTTCTAATTATTAATCTTGTCTACATATTATAAAAGCTGAGTTTTTTAAAGAGTTCTCATTGATTGTTGAGTTTCAACATGTGGGTTCCCCATGTTTTCTATTCTATTTAATTACTCAACCCATTTCCTCCTATTTCTATCTTCTATTCCTATTTTAACTACTTATGTTAAAACATAAGTTAAATAAAATGTTGCAATTTACATACTTTCAACGGGTCTAACATGTCAAATACCTAAAATATAATTCTGATAAAAACGGGTTATATATTATCTGAAATTCAAATCTAATATTTATCAAATATTCAAATCTCCAAATTTGACTATTTATATTGTCACGTTATTAAACACTTAATCACGCTCAATTATATGCTTATGTATCTAATAATAGCGTCTGCTATTACGACCCGTACATTTTTTGTACAGGTATAAAACTAGTTCAAATTAAAATTGTCGGACGTTAAGCTAACGTTGAGGACACCAATTACATTGGTTGAAATGTTAAACATAGAACATATCAACAAATCAAACTATGATAGTTGACCTGGAAGAACATCGACAACTTCAATAATATTGCCTTGGAAATATTTGTTCAAAAATCACACTGTTTTCCCTTCCAAAAGACAGACAAATTAATATTATCATTCCCTTGCCATGGAGATCCTCGAATGGATAGCCGTTGTAGCAGGTGTATTGCTACTAGTGATTCTATGGTCGATACTATATAGACGCCGTGAAACGCTGAGTAAAAAGAACAACAATGTACCACAACGTCCATCAAGGCTAAGTAAGAAGAGCAACAATGTACCACAACGTCCACCTACGGAGCAGAATCATGGTACTGGTATGTCAATTACTAACATACAAATCCAATATTTCTGTTGTCATAGATGATTTAAAACATTGCCGTGAGGATTTATGATTTTATATTTAACCTTGGGAGTGAATGAGTTTCGTTGCACTAGTTGAGTGTTACTCCACAAGGAGCAATGTGATTATTAGTCGGTTTAGTCTAATATTTAGCTAAGTCCAATAGAAATGAGTTGGTTGATTAACTAACTAGCTAAACTATCTAAATGATTTTAATGGAAATGCTAAAACTAATGACAAGCTAATAACATTATGTTTAATTCAAATATTTAAAAGTCTAGGACTCGATCTCTCCACCAACATGATCATCTACTATCATAAATCCCGACAATTAGTCGTTAGGGTAGTGTTAAGGGAGAAAACACCTGTAGTTTACTTAACACCTCCCTCCCTGGTTCGTGAGTCGGTATCCCCAATCCTAGGCAAAGTCAACTAGAACGGCGACATTCTCATGTACCCCGGCATAGGCTAAGGTCATTAAGCCCACTTTATCTTTCTGGTCATCCTAATTCTTTTCCCTGAGGTAGATTTTAAACCGACAATTAAAGGCACCCTTCTCAAGTTCTCCCTCCCTGGTTCAAACTCAAGTTGGCGATTAATCTAGATGACGTGAACAAACTCCTAACCTAATCAATTCCTAACCTAATCAATTCCCATTGATGATAAAGTCAACAACAATTCCAAATAAAACATAGAACAAGCTAAATACTTTAACGTATTTGCTAAATTCCGCGCACCATTTTACTAAATCCCGCGCATTTTGCCACTATATGCCAATTTTACCCTTCTTACAAAAAATTGAAAAAAGTTCTCACCTTTCTCTTCCAATCAAAACCTAAATAAATGATCAAATCTGGAATTATCAAACATTGCCGTAAGGATCAATCTAACTAAATTGATCGTTTGTATTTTTTTTTTTGGTGAAATAAGCCATAATGATTGGGCACCTTGGGTGTTTGGTTCATCCACTAAAGGTGTGAGATATGGGATTGAAATGAGCTAAATCATACCAAGTGTTTGTTTGAAAAATATAAGGGTTTCGCAATAGCGAATACAGAAAAATTTCTTTCCGGGGTCCGGATTAATATTTAAAATCTATATACACATAAAAAAGTTTTTATTTTTTTAGCCTGAAAATTAGACAAAATACGAAGAAAAAAATTTTTGTTTCCGGTGTCCGCGCACCCCGGAATGGCCTTAGTAGATCCGCCGCTGGGGTTTCGTATCCATACCTCAACCCCGTGAGATATGGGTTTCTCATACCCAAGGAGAGGGGTGGCCGGGGCCCAGGTGGGTATGAGATTAATACCCCGTGAGTATCAAATTAAAATAAATACAAATTTGAGAATTAATATTATGACATATTGTAAATGAAATCTTTTATATAATTATTTGATCAAATCTTTATTTTCATGATTTATAATGTTTAATTTAAAATTATTATTTAAGGTATGGATTTTACATATTTTAACTTTAACTGAGTTTTTAACTTTAACTGAATTTCAAACTCATACTGCTTATGATTGAAACAAATGCAAAGGATGAAGAATGTAGTTCCAACCTCATACCATCCAGGTATGATTCCTGATTTCATATTCATACCCATGCACGAAACAAACGGCCTAGAGTCATTTATATAGAAATACAAATACAAAAAATGATGTCATTGAGTAATATATCGGTTTTTTTTTTGGTTTTATTTAGTAAAACATAGCGTAGGAAAACAAAACAAAACTGAAAAAAAAAAAGTCAATGTAGTAAAGCCACTAAATGAAACTACCGAGAGATTCAGCGAGTTCTCCTCAAAAAAGTCGTTGTAGTCGCACTATTTTTTTTGTGAAACCGATGAATGATTCTACGGCTTCATATAGCGATCCTCTGTGATCCCATTTAGGGAATTGCTAGGGCGAGACCGGATATTACCGAGTTTTAGTAACATCCTAATAAAAAAAAAAGTGCTTTTTCACATACGGATTTTACTATTTCACATACGACTTTGACAATATTACCCTTGTCATTTTCTCTCTTCTCTCCCAAAACCCAATGAATCCACCTATCAACCACCACCCACACACCACTTACCACCTTGTCCAACCGTCCCCAAACTTGTCGTCCACCAACCTGGCTTCGGTCACTACTGTTTGGGCTAAAAATCACACAATAGGGAAAGGCCCACTTAATAAATAAATGGATCTAATAAGGAGAAGGGGAGCCCACGGTTGAAGCAAGTGTGAAGAAGGGGAATGGGCCGGTATGCACGCAGGAGGAGACTAAAGCCCATTGAAGGAGGCGTCTGGAATTACGAAAGGGGGAGTCATGGAGAAGTTAGGGAGAAGCCAGGGAGATCGGGGAGAATTGAGGGAGACGACCAAACATGGAAAGAGTTATTATGGAAGTTATATTCCCTTTCCATAATCAAGGTAGGACATGCCTAGGGTTCCTACCCTATAAATAGCCGAGGAAGCAATCAAAGAAGGATATTCATTCATTCACACATCCGCATTCTCATCAAGACATCAACACATTCACATACACACGATCTTACGAGCTCGATACCTCGTGCTAGCGAGAAAAGCATTACGCCTCAATTGTAATCATCCTCCTATTCAAGAATAGTGCAATATTTGGCAGGGTACCGTCCCTCCCACGGTTGTTCCCACATTGGGTTTTCCGCGTCACCAAAATCTTACGTGTCAATTTACATAACGAGCATTATTTCCTTATTTACATATCGACATACAAACAATCATTCAACTAACCGACGAGTAAGACCGCATTGACCCAAATCAATCAACTTGGTAAAAAATACCTAAACAGTTTGGCGCCCACCGTGGGGCATTGTGGTCGTCAATCGTTGATACTCTAAATACACGATGGATAAAAAAGCATCAGACGCCGTGTCAGGGAGCAGACAACCGTCGCCACCACACACTTCTACTCAAAATCCAGCATCAACAGTGGCAACACAGGCTCCCGGACATACCTCGAGAACAACACCAACAGCAAAAACCTCTCTACCTCCTAAGACTCATGCTGTCACAACCCAAGCCAGATCAGATAAGGGAACAGCAAGCTCAGGCCTCACCCCACCACCTAGTCCCACACAAATCTTGCTCACTGGCGTTGAGAATCTTCAGAAAGCCATGGAAAACATGAGAGAAGATCAAAGGAAAGCAGAAGCTGAAGCAAGAAAAAGAGACAGAGAACTCTGGGCACAGATTGATATTCTAAAACAGCAGTCTGTCACCCCAACAAGCTTGACAAGTGAGGAAAGGTCTCCACTAGTAGATCTGACACAGGGGGCATCAGGCAGCAGGAATCCACTCCGACAGATACCAGCCGAACTAGTAACAAGGTTGGATCTAACTACAGTGCCGACGAATAGAAGAATAACCCCACAGGGACTGGGATACCTCACACTAGACCCCTGGCCACCAGCCAGCTGTGGGGAGGCACGAACAGGTGACATCCCTGTCAGCAGTTTCGCAACAATTGGTCAGACACCTGGGGCAGGATCTGAGTGGAACCAACAAGTGAACTGGCAGCAGGGGACGATCGTTACTTCAACCCCTCTGGCTGCCGGAACACATCAGAACCTTCAAGAGCTCGGATCAGGAGGAAGTATATTAAATCAAGCAGGCACGGTGACAAAGGACCCAGTTTCAGCAAAGATAACAAATCAAAGAATACTTGGAGCTAAAGGAAATACGAGCGGGTCCTGTGGCGCCACCCCCACTCGAGAAAGCAAAGACTAGACAAACATGCCGACTCACCATTCGTGGACACCATATCCATCACAGCCATGCCAAAGGGATTCACAAATCCAAACATGCCTCTCTTTGACGGCACAACAGATCCCTTTGACCATATAAGCCAGTACAAGCAGAAGATGATGACAGTAACAGCCGTAGGGCAAGTCAAGGAGGCTTGCATGTGCAAAGGATTTGGATCCACCTTAACAGGACCGACACTTCGATGGTTTGTGAGCCTGCCCAACAGGTCGATATCCACATTTGCTGAATTAGTGAACGGATTCACTCAACAGTTCGCAAGCAGCAGAAAACCACAGAAGCATGCAGGAGATCTGTACAGAATCGTTCAGGGGGCAGGAGAGACCACTAGGGAATACAATACTAGGTTCAATAATGAGAAGGTAGCAGTACGAACGTCTCAACAGCAGTAGAAGCCTTCGGGAGGGGCCTCCACCATGACTCCGACCTATACAAGCAACTGACTATGCATCCCTGCCACAGTTTCGAGGCAGTGCAAGAGAAGGCAGCTGCCGCAATCAGATTGGAGGAAGACATTCTAGCCAGAGCTAGCCTACCTAATACACCAAGTATTTCTAGTACCTCAGCCGTGGAGAAATCAGGAAGAAAGCAAACCACTAGCAAGAAGGACGAAAGATACAGGCCATATGGAAGGGGAGTCAACAGAATCGAAGAAAATCAGCAACTCCCTACTCTGGCAGAATATGGATTCACCACGGGTATCGGAAGAATCCTGAAGGCACTCAGGGAGATGGGAGATGGAGTCAGGTGGCCCAACCCACCAGTAGGGGAACAAGCATGGAGAAAAGATAGCAAAAAGAAGTGTGAGTTCCACCGAGATATTGGGCACAACACTGAAGATTGCTACACATTACGGAGAGAGATCAAGCGCCTGTATGAACAAGGAAAGCTGAGCCACCTATTACCACGTGGGGGCAAGCAGCAGGATAAGGTAGGCTCCACCAAGCCTGCAAACCCACCCACATGCACCAAGATCATAAACGTGATAACAGGCGGCTCAGACCTAAGTGGGCTGACATATTCAGCAGCTAAAAGACATGCTACCGTGACCAAAGGAGATAAGCCAGCAAATTCTTGTAGAATTTCTCACAGCGACTTACCAGCTGTCATCTTTGATGAAGGAGATACATACGACGAACGAGAACATCATGACGCACTTATTATCACCCTATCAATGGCCAACTGCACAGTTAGAAAGGTCCTGGTAGATACAGGCAGCTCGGTCAACCTGATCATGCTGAAGACCATAGAGAACATGGGATTCAGCGAGAAGGATCTGCAGAAGAAGACTATTCCGCTAGTAGGCTTTAGTGGGGAGACAGCCAACTCACTAGGCGAGATAGTCATCCCAACCTATGTTGGAGGAGTCAACAAGCAAGTCAGGTATCTGGTTATAGACGGACCCTCCACCTACAATGTCATCTTGGGAAGGCCGTGGCTACACCAGATGAAAGCAGTCCCCTCAACATATCACCAATGCATAAAGTTCCCCACACCATGGGGAGTAGAGACAATAAGAGGAGATCAGGAGGAAGCTAGAGGCTGCTATAAGAAGGCACTTAAGTGTACTGCTAGCCCTCCCGCATAGCAATTACAGAAGCAGCCTGTCCAGGACGAATACATCGAGTCCCCAGCAGAAGACCTGGATCAAATTAACTTGGACAAGCTGCACCCAGAAAGAACTGTGCTAATTGGAGCTGGATGCACAGGAAGCTTGAGGCAACAGTTAATTAAATTTCTACAGGATAATATGGACTGTTTTGCATGGTCACACGATGACATGATAGGAATAGATCCATCCATCATAACGCACAAGCTTAGTGTGGACCCAAAGTGTAAACCCGTCCAGTAGAGAAGAAGAAAGTTTGCAGCGGAAAGGAACAAGATGATCAACCAAGAGGTAGATAGCCTCCTAGCAGCAAAGAAAATAAGAGAAGTAAAGTATCCAGAGTGGTTGTCCAACGTAGTAGTGGTGCCTAAGAAGAATGGAAAGTGGAGAGTATGCGTCGACTTCACCGACCTCAACAAAGCATGCCCTAAAGATCCCTTCCCGCTGCCTCATATTGATGGAATGGTGGATGCAACAACTGGACATGAGATGCTGACATTCCTGGACGCATGGAGTGGATACAACCAGATCAAAATGGATCCTACAGATCAAGAGAAGACGATATTCATGTCTGAAAGAGGAATATATTGCTACAACGTCATGCCATTCGGCCTAAAGAACGCAGGCTTCACGTATCAAAGGCTGGTTAACCGCATGTTTAAATAACAGATAGGAAGAACTATGGAGGTATATATTGATGACATGGTGGTAAAATCAGAGAAAGCCGAAGATCACATGCGGCACCTGGCGGAAACATTCGGCACCCTGAGGGAATACAAAATGAAGCTAAATCCATCTAAATGCACCTTCGGGGTATCTTCTGGCAAATTCATAGGCTACATTGTAACTCGAAGAGGGATAGAGGCCAGCATCGAGCAGATCAAAGCCGTCTTACAACTAGAGTCACCTGAGAAGCCTAAAGACGTTCAAAGACTAGCTGGAAAGGTAGCAGCCTTAAGCAGGTTCATCTCAAGATCTTCAGATAAGTGCAGGCTGTTTTACGACATACTAAGAAAGAGTCATAAATTTGAGTGGACCACGGATCAGGAGCAAGCATTCATAGAGCTGAAACAGTACCTCAGCAGCCCACCACTGCTGTCAAAGCCGGAACCAGGAGAACCACTATTCCTATACCTGGCTGTCACGGAGGTGGCAGTAAGCGCTGTTCTAGTCAGAAAGCAGGACAAGGATTAGAAGCAAGTGTACTACGTAAGCAAGTCTCTGCTGCTGGCAGAGACCAGGTACACATCTCTTGAAAAATTAGTACTAGCACTGGTAGTAGCATCTCACAAGCTGCGCCCCTATTTTGAGTCCCACAGCATACATGTTGTGACCAACTACCCGCTGAAATCTATCATGAGGAAGCCTGAATCACAAAGAATGTCGAAGTGGTCTGTACACCTCAGTGGGTATGATATCCAGTATGACCCCAAAACAGCAATCAAATCGCAAGCACTGGCCGACTTTGTGTCAGACTTCAGCCCAGCCATTCAAAATCTGGCAGAGGAGGAAATCCTCACCCTAGAAGGAAACAAGGAGACAGAGGTCTGGCAGATGCATATTGACGGAGCCTCAAACCAAAGGGGGGCAGGTGTAGGTTTAATTCTGCGGTCACCACAGGGAGACCTGATAGCACAAGCGGTAAGATGTGAATTCAAGGCAACCAACAATGAAACGGAGTACGAGGCCTTGGTATTAGGAATGAAGCTAGCTCTGGAGATAGGAGTCAGGCACCTGCGCATATCCAGTGACTCTCTACTAATAGTCAACCACGTGAATGATGAGTTTATAGCCAGAGATTCGAAGATGATTGCATACTTAAAAGTAGCAAAGGAGTTAAAACAGAAATTCGAAACCTGCAAGCTTAGGCAGATCCCCAGAGATCAGAATGTAGAAGCAGATGACTTAGCAACTCTGGGGGCAACGTTCAAACCATCAGAGCTGTCCAGCATTCCCATAGCGCACATGCTAGAGCCTTATATCCAGAAGGCAGACGAAATAGATAAAGGAGAACTGGAGGATCCACAGAATGGAGAGGGAGTCCAGGCAGCTACGGAGGTGGATGAGGACTCTCAGCAAGCCAATCAGTCGCCTGACCAAACGGCAGAACAAGCAGGTGACTGGGATTAGCGCACACCCTACCTAGACTGGCTGCGTCATAGCAAGCTACCAGATGACAAGAAGGAAGTAAGGGCTTTCAGAGTGAAGGCCTCCAGGTTCATACTTTTTGACGATATACTATTCAGGAAATCATTGGCAGGCCCCTACTTACGGTGCCTGGACAAGGTGGAGGCGCAGACTGTGTTACATGCTCTCCACAATGGCGAATGTGGAAACCATGCAGGGGGCAGAAGTCTGGCAAATAAAGCTCTCAGGCAGGGATACTTCTGGCCCACAATGAAGGCAGATGCAGCAGAATATGCACGCAAGTGTGACGCCTGCCAGCGCTCAGCACCAATGATCCATCAGCCAGCAGAACCCTTGCACCATATCATTTCTCCTTGGCCATTCATGACATGGGGCATGGACATAGTAGGACCCTTACCAAGAGCCACGGGAAATAGGATATGGATGCTGGCAATGACAGATTACTTCTCCAAGTGGATAGAGGCAGAAGCATTCACAGAAATAAAAGACAAACAGGTCATTTCTTTCATAAAACGAAACATCATCTGCAGGTTTGGTATCCCATCAGAGATCATATGTGACAATGGCTCACAATTCATCTCCAACGATGCTGAGGGATACTGTGCCAGGTGGAACATCACCCTGAAAAAGTCAGCACCCAGGACTCCAAAGTCCAACGGGCAAGCTGAGTCCAGCAACAAGATTATCATGGACAATCTGAGGAGAAGGTTACAGGAGTTAGGAGGAAAGTGGGCAGATGAATTGCCACTGGTATTATGGTCAGATAGAACAACGCCAAAGATAGCAACAGGTCAAACACCCTTCAGCCTGGTGTTTGGCGCGGAAGCAGTCATTCCATCAGAAGTTCTAGTTCCCACTCACAGGTATGGATGTATGAAAGGGGAACTGGACAATGCAGAGGTGGTCAGAAGCCTGGACACGGTAGACGAGCTGCGAGCAAGTGCAAAAATACGTCTGGCTGCCTACAAGCAGTCAGTGGCCAGGAGTTATAACAAGAATGTGAAAGTCATGCTCCTGGAGGTAGGAGACCTGGTTCTCCGAGAGGTGTTTCAAAACACTAAGAATAGAAAGGCAGGCAAATTCGCCTACAAATGGGAAGGACCATACCAGGTAGAAGGAGTTGTTGGCCATGGTTCATACAGACTGATGACTATGGACGGTCAAATCATACAACGCCCATGGAACATACTTCACCTGAAGAGATATTACTTTTAATAATAAGTAGATTTTAGCCTTCAGGATGATGTACTATGAAAAGCCAAATCATTTTGAAATTAAAATAAAAGTTCGGTAGTAGGCATACTGCCAATTTCACTCCTATTTCTGGCGTCTTTAACTATTTTAAGGTTTTAAACTGCTATTAGATGGTGTGGTCTGGCAGCGTCCTGGGACCACAATTGCTCTGGTACCCCATAAGATGGCGTCAGGTACTTCACATCGTTTTAATAGATTTTCCTATTTTCAGGCTTCTCTAGGTACATCACTCTGAATTCTAATGTCTATGGTACGTTGAAAGGATATCTAGCAGGACTGTCAACTGTCAACGCGGGGTGACAAGGCACATGGCACTCCAACATGCCTAACTTATTTTCTCCACAAGGAGCACCCTCACCAGGCGGACTGTGAAACATACGAAAGCGAGCCTGGTTGACAGCTAAACACGCTTACCCAGCTACCCCTGATACCACCCATTGGACGTAGCTCGCACTAATCGCAATTAATCAGGGCCTCAGCATGCATGCATGCATACGAACATGGCACGTAGGGATCTCTGCGCTACCAGAATCCTGTAGCGTCCCATTGGTCCTAGAATGACGATAAACTTGCCTAAATTATGCCCCTATTGGCTTTAAACGTGATGAACACACCTTGCGTCATGAACAAGGTTAAGTAATCCAAAACTGCGGCATACGCCTAAATCAGCCATCAGGCTGACACGGCAGCTAGCTTAGTCTGGATCAGCCTCTTCAGGCTGACAAGACTGGTCTAAATCAGCCTCTCAGGTTGACACGGCCACTCGTCCTTACATTGCGGCATATGCCTAAATCAGCCATCAAGCTGAAACGGCAGCTAGCTGAGTCAGAAAATCAGCCTCTTCAGGATGATAGGACTCGCCTAAATCAGCCAGCAGGCTGACACGGCAACTTCCTAAACTAAGGCAACCTAAGAAACAAGCACACATGATATAAACTAAACCTTGCCAAACTACGGCAAGGGATATTCCCAAAATATGGCCAAAGTACGACCCCTGAGTTTTAACCGCCACCTTGGCGGAACAACCAAAAAGAGTTTAAAAACTTACAAGTCTGCCACCTCTGGGCCAGACTACCAAAAAAGTTCATTAATAAAAGAAAACATTAATTATCGGTCACATTAATGACCTCCACTTCTGGCACCTCCTCTGCCTGCTGACCCCCTGTTTCAGGTACCGCACCAGCTTGCACACCTTCAGCTGTCATAGCTTCCTGAGCTCCATCAGCAACATCCTGGGGCATTCCAGCATCTCCACCAGCATCTTGATCAACCAGAGCAGGAGAATTAACCTCCCTAACTTCAGGCATCAGCACACTCAGATCAGGTTGGGCAGGGTAGAGCATCTCCAGCTGTCTCTCCTCCTCCTCTATAGCCTGCTGGGTGGGAGCCTCCTCAAGAGCAATACGCATCCCGCTGATTTTTCCCCGCCAGGTAGCATAGGCAACAACATTGGTGGCCAGGGAGATCAGCTCACTGATCTTCTCATCAGAACGCTTGAGGGAGTCAGAGAAGGTGCTGCACACCTCCTGAGTGCGGGCAAGCTGATCAGCTCCTTCCTTCAGCTTCTTCTTGGCAATGGCAAGCTCAGCCTTTAATTCCACCACGCGTTCCTTCAAATCAGATCGCTGCTGCGCCAAGTCAGCAATTATCCCCTTCAGCTCTTGGTCTTTGGCATTGACGGCACGGTTGGTGGTTTGCACAGCATTGATCATCTTCCTATTGTAAAGAGCAGACTGCAGAGTCTGGGGCAGGAAAAGTCAGAAGTCAGCAAGACAAATCAAAGGTTAAAATTTAGAGCAGGTAGAAAATGAAGATTGCTCACCATGAAGGCATTGTGCACATCGTTTTCAGCCATCTCCTCTGGAGAGAATTCTGAGAAAGTCTCCCTTAGAGAAGGGAAGAGCAGCTGGTCAATCTCTAGCCAATATGGTACTTTGTCCACATTCCCAAAACCTTCTGGGAAGTGAGCAATAGTGCCTCCGCTAGCTGAGGCACGAGGACTGGAAGGAGGAGTAGGAGGATGGCGAGACAACGGATCAACTTCCAAGGGTTCAGGCCTAGCAGAACTGGAGTACGTAGGAGGGGTCTGGAAAGAAGCAGTAGGAGCACTCCTCTTGGAGGCAGATGCCACGTCTGGGCTGGCAGTGGATCTCTTTCTTTTTGCGCTTTGGAGGATGACTTCCAGAGGATCAACTTTGGAACCTGCAAACAGACATCATCTCAGACGTCAGGATATGTAAAGCATTAGCAAGAAGTTGCATACAAACTGAAGCAACTGTAGGAAGCTTACCAGAAGACATGTTGTACGCTGGCTGGAGAGGTTTGGAGGAGGAAGCAGGTGAGAAACCAGGGAGCAGGTCAGGAAACTTTCTCTCGGAGTCAAAGATGTTGAACAACTTGCTGCAGGCAGGGATGTTGGCACCAATGCGAGTGAGGTCACAGGGGCCTGCACGAGGACGATGAAGTAAGCTAGTAAGCAGCGAGATAAATAAATCAGGTGACAGGGAGGCTACATACTCGAAGTTATAACCCACTTCTCGAAGATGTAATCGGGAGGCGGCTGAATGGAGTCCTTCCTCACGAAGAAGAAGTCCTCAAACCATTTCTCATCGCGGGATTTGGACACATGCCTGAAGGGAGCCTCTCCACGGCCCCGGAATGAGAATTGACCCCTACCCAGGGACCTGATGTTATACATATGGGCTAGATCACCCAGGGAGAGAGAGTTGCCGGTGTTTTGACCAGCGGCCAGGGAGTAGAGGAGAACCCTCCAAACGGTGGCAGAAATTTGTGCCATGGCGAAGTTATTGGTAAAGATGAAGTCTTGGACAAGTTTGGGGAAAGGAAAACGGAGGCCATATCTAAACGGGTACAGATAAAAACCAACCCATCCTGGACGAAGGGCATCAGCTTTCTGCCCCGGTTCAGGGATGGCAATATCCACCCTATCACCAAGGCCGAGCAGACCCTTGATCATGGGAATGTCGGCAGGAGTTAAGGCAGAGTCACAGTCATGGGGGTAAGTAAAGAGTCCTCGAGAAGGGAAAATTGGGTCAGGATTACGGTCAGAGGGTGTGGGAGTTGACGAAGATTGTCGGGTTTTGCCCATGGAGAAGAAAGAGAAAATGGAAGTTAAAAAAGAAAAAGGGAAAAAATACCTGGTGGAGGGGACGATGGAGAGTGAAACAGTGGAGCCGGTAAGGTAAGAGAAGAGGAAGGTTGAGGGTTTAGAGAGAGGGAGAGTTTTTGGAAATGATTTGAGATTAATGGAAGTGAAAGGTGGAGGTTGAGGTTATAAAGGAAGAGAGAGGGAGTAGGGCGTGAGAAAAGAGGAGGTGGGCGGCTGAAATGATGGATTTGCATAAGAAAGAGTGTAAATGACGGCTTAGGGTTTTAGCATTCGATTACGTAAATTCCTTGCTCGACACCTCGAAGCGTACTTCACAAGAAATTTGGGGCAAACTGTTTGGGCTAAAAATCACACAATAGGGAAAAGCCCACTTAATAAATAAATGGATCTAATAAGGAGAAGGGGAGCCCACGGTTGAAGCAAGTGTGAAGAAGGGGAATGGGCCGGTATGCACGCAGGAGAAGACTGAAGCCCATTGAAGGAGGCGTCTGGAATTAGGAAAGGGGGAGTCATGGAGAAGTTAGGGAGAAGCCAGGGAGATCGGGGAGAATTGAGGGAGACGACCAAACATGGAAAGAGTTGTTATGGAAGTTATATTCCCTTTCCATAATCAAGGTAGGACATGCCTAGGGTTCCTACCCTATAAATAGCCGAGGAAGCAATCAAAGAAGGATATTCATTCATTCACACATCCGCATTCTCATCAAGACATCAACACATTCACATACACACGATCTTACGAGCTCGATACCTCGTGCTAGCGATAAAAGTATTACGCCTCAATTGTAATCATCCTCTTATTCAAGAATAGTGCAATATTTGGCAGGGTACCGTCCCTCCCGCGGTTGTTCCCACATTGGGTTTTCCGCGTCACCAAAATCTTACGTGTCAATTTACATAACGAGCATTATTTCCTTATTTACATATCGACATACAAACAATCATTCAACTAACCGACGAGTAAGACCGCATTGACCCAAATCAATCAACTTGGTAAAAAATACCTAAACAACTACTCGACCACCCTAGCAAGCAGAGCCACTCTCTCAATGTTAAGATTATAGAGGGGAGATTGCATAAGGGGAATTGTATTGATAATAATGTGTTCTGTTACATCGATAAGGTGAGGTATTTATAATACCTCCCAACTTAATGAAACCCTAACCCTAATATGGCCAACCCTAATGGTAGTCGGGCCTAGTATAGGCCCAATCTCCTAATACCCTCCTGCAATCGTAAAGGCAGTACATAATACGAACTTTAATTTACGATTGGAGAAATACAAAGAAAAAACATATAAAAGGAAAATAAAATAAAATCTTCATCTTTTTCGATCTCCATTAATCTTCTTCGTCTTCAAAAGTAGGTAAGAAACGAGTACAAGACTCGTTAAAAATTCTTCGAACAAGAACGTTAAGTTTTTCGGACTTGTCGAATATGAGTTAATTTGTAGGAACACTAATCGAACCTAACAAATATCAATAAAACGGAAATATCCGTCAATTTCAAGATCTGGAGAACGTTAATTTTTTCGGACTCCAAATAAATCAAGTACCTCTACATTGAATGATTTTAACCAGATGTAAAAGAGAAGAGGATTTTTTTTCCCTTTTTTTTGAGGAATCTTTATGCAAACAAGCAAACCCTTCACAATGGTGAGACGAAGCGTTGGATTATGTTTATCACTTCCGTCGTGAATCTTTCGGTTTGATCAACTTATTACTTTTTTTTTATTTAACAATAAAATAGATATCATCCTACAAAATCCCGTCGGAGGGCACCATAATTCATTAGTCCATCCGGCAGGACATCGGAATATTGATTTTAGGCCTCAAGAGCGTGAGGTTCTGATACTATGTTAAGATATAGAGGGGAGATTGCATAAGGGGAATTGTATTGATAATAATGTGTTCTGTTACATCGATATGGTGAAGTATTTATAATACCTCCCAACTTAACGAAACTCTAACCCTAATATGGCCAACCCTAATGGTAGTCGGGCCTAATATAGGCCCAATCTCCTAATACTCAACCCTCCCACTACACCACCGCACGCATTCTTGATACTCCTATCACCACGTGTGCGACCCACTACACTTCACCATCATACGACCTAGCCACCGCCCTATCCCTAACCCTTGTGCTGAACATCACCACCATTAATGGCAGGTTCGTTGTATGGTAAAGTCAATTTATAGGTTGTATTGCCCGAATCTTGCAATCTCACGTCAATAAGATTGAATTGATGTGCTCTACTCTACCTCGTTGTCGTCCATAAATATTTGTTCTTATCTTCACCACCATCACGGGATCACCTCTTTACCAAGCACTAACAAGTAACACCCCTTAATTGGTTCAGTCAAATAAAAACATAGAATCCTAATTGAAAAAAAAAAATAGTAAATCTATTCAATCTAAAAAAACATTTTGTGTAATTTGATTAGGAAAATCGAATATTCGCGTGTTTGATATACTAACTAAGATGAATAATTGAAGTATTCCGGAAAAAAATTGATCCGATTTTGAGATGTAATGAAAAGGGATGATAAATTTTTCTTTTTTAGAGGAAGGGTAGTTTATGGAAAATTTATGGCAAAATGTATGTGAAATAGTAAAACTCGTATGTGAAAAAGTAATAAAGGTACGGTGTTGATTTTTGCAGTATGCATTTTACTCAACGCAGTACGTTTTTTACCATTTAACCTCTCTTATTTTTTCTCTTATTTTTTCTCTCATTTTCTCTCGTTTCCCCTTGCAAAACTTCATAATTAAAAAAATGAAGAAGAATTCTTGAATTGTATACTGCTTCGAGATACAAAAATCTAACATACAATATTGTATTTGTTATAGAATAAGAATTGAAGAGAGCGGGCAGGGAGAAATTAGAGAGAAAACAAGCAAAATAGATTAAGAGAGGGAAGATCGATCCATATTATTCATCACATATGGGGGTATATATAATACATAGATGGTGAGTGGATCATGCCCTAATTACATGTTTAATGGCCTTAATGGGTATAAGCCCAATGTACATCCACACTAACTAATATTTCATAACACTCCCCCTTGGATGTACATTACTGAAGAAAATGTCTCGTTAAAACCTTACTAGAAAAAACTCTGTGGGAAAAACACTAGTGAGGAAAAAGAGTACAATATTCCTCTAAACGCAAACTAATGATCTGTCTCATTAAAACCTTTATATGGAAACCCCAGGGAGACAAAACCATAGATAAGGAAAAAGAGTACAACGCGCGCACACTCCCCCTGATGGTTACATCACTTGTAAAACGTTAATGCAACTCGTGATGTGACAAAGTTTCCCAATCTTGGAAATAGTTTTCATCGTACTTGATCAACTTTATTGATGTCTTCAATTAAATGGACGGAATCGATGATCGCTTCAAAATATTCATAATCTGAAGATAATCATTCATAACGAGTTTCTCATCTTCACTTCAAATAATCTTGTCACTTTTGTAATAATGCACCTTTCTTTTTTATTGATCATATCATCAACAATAATGTTCATTTATAGGATATGTGGCTAATTTCTATATAATATGAAGTAATGCAATGATGTAATAGGAAAAAAATATGAAATGCTTAAATTAGTCTCTATATGCACATGATGACTCGATAATGCAAACTGTACAATGTTATTTTAAATCTCCACCATAATTTGGATGGATTTCAGGTTTAATTTATGAGCTCTTTAATAACCATATATATGCCGTCTGTCAGATGGACTTATAAAGTCCTAATTCAATTGGCAATTGAATATTGCGCACAAATGTATATCCGTTACATATGGATATACTTTTATGATCATATACTAGAATTTCTAGAATCGATATTCTTCGTATATTACATTGTAAGTGTAATTTAATATGATAAAACTTCTTTTGTTTTACCAACTTTTCACGTACTTTCTCCCCCTAAAGTGGTAAAAAAAAAACTATATTGAAGATAGATTGCAATCATTCACTTGACCACCTTAGAATGCGATTTCTTATGATAAATGAGATTTCATAAGTGGGCATTATTGATTATGGGGAGTAATGTATAATGCAATTGATTATTAATTTGCTGAATAAAATGCCCAATTAAAAAGATCAACTTGTTCACATAATATTCAATTGTGAATTTTAATAGCACAAAGTACTCTTATTAGTGTTACTAGTTTAGACCCCGTGCATTATATGCACGTTACTTAAAGTTTAATATTTTTTTATAAAATTACTTATATAATATTGGTACCTTATAGTTGTTTACATTTTTCATCATTGTATTTTGCTTTGATAAATAAGTTGTAACTGAAAATTAGTTAAGAGAATTGGGTAATGAGTTAAAATGTATTTTAATGAAAATAATTTTATAGCATAAAGCTAATGAGTCTTTTTTTTTCAATTTTTTTTTGTCACGAAAGTAATAACAACGATTTCTAGTTAGTTTTATACGGAATATAGGTTAATTCATCATCTAATAATAGCATCAGTAAAAGATTTAACAATTTATAATTTTATATCAATTTTATTATATTTTAATTAAAATATTATAGCTTAGAGTTTAGTGAAAATAATATAATTTGATGAAAATATTATTTTTAATGAAAATATAATAGATGAATTAAATTGTAATTGTTAGTTTCTTATTTAGTGAATGAACATAATTATCATTATTTTCCTTTTTTGAGAATATGCATTTTGGCGGGAAAATGATAGAGATCACCTATTCATTTAGTAAATAGAGGATGTGGCTTTCAAACCACTGAAGATAATATCAATTTGTACAATTGAATTTATAAGGTCTTTTCAACCTTGATTACTGTTGTGCAATTTCATTGTATAGATCTTCTAATATCAATCATACACAATTTTTAGTATAAGTACTGTTTGCGTAGAATTAAGACTTATAGTAAAACGGGTATAGTAAGAACCCCGTTGGCCTTAGTTTTACATCAGAATTCTTTTACTCGGAGTTTTAAACACTTGTTGAACATATAAGTTCAATCATATACGAAGTTGGGCTAAGTCTCAATATATGTGCAATTGTGCACTTAATGCCAAACTTATTGGATGCTAAAATAATGATTGCTATTTAATATCGTATATGCTCAAAATAATTTATTTCCACTTACGTAAAGAAATGATGTTGTATAGGACACCTTTAGTGTCTCGTGTAAATTGGCAAAAATGATTACTATCCCTTTGGGGAATATGATGACGAAGTTATTCATTTTGAGTAACCATTAGTTTGTCGTCTTAATAGTGTTAACAATTACTCCATATGATGAATAATTTAAGTCTGTGGAGAATTTGACTTTTCATAGGGGTGATGAAAATAAATAATATGGGTAAAATTACTCCATAAATAAACTAATCTCTCATTCAAATATTGAAAACTAGCTCACATTAAAGTGGTAAGAGATCTTCTCACACTGAATTGATAGGAGGTCGTCCCACATTAAATTGATAGGAAATCGATTAGATTGATAATGGACCGTTCTCAAATTAAAATGATAGGTGAATGTCTCATTTTATATTGATAGAAGATCGTCTTAAATTATAATGACGATCGTGTCTCATGTTGAATAAATGTGAGATCGTCTAAAATTAATTAGATAGGAACTCGTCTCATTTAAATAGATATGAGATCGTCTAAATTAAATAAGATATGAGATCGTCTAAATTAAATAAGATATGAGATCGTCTTAAATTATAATGACATGATATTATCTCACATGAAATAGAAAAAAGATCGTCTCACGTTAAATAGATATGAGATCGTATCGTATTCAATAGATAGGAGGTCATCTCACATTAAATAGATATGAGACTGTGTCAATTAAATGGATATGAGATCATATCGAATTAAATAATTAGAGACTATCTTGTATAAATCGATAGGAGACCGTCTCAAGTAAATAGATATGAGATCGTTCTCACATTAAATCGATAAATGATCATCTTAAATTATGATGACGATCATCCCATGTTAAATAGATATGAGATCGTCTCAATTAAATAGATATGAGGCCGTCTCACATTATATAATAGTAAATACGTGCAACAGTAAATAATTGAACACCAGAAACAGCCTTTTCAGTTAATTAAAAAAAATCAAGTCAAGGACTCAAATAGCGAAAACGAAAACGTTACCTTAAGAGTTCAACTCTAGATCCCTACGAGAAACAACAATACACCCTTTTATCTTTTCTATAAGATAAGGTCTTCTTTGCATATGAGTAAGAGTAGAACCATATCTCAATTACACCAAATCAATATCAAGGAGTAGTGGAACGATAAATGGGTGGATCTTGAAATTATAAGTCTTTTTAATAAAAAAATTTACCAAACTGACAAACAATTAAAAGCATGATTGATTTCTCAAAATATTAGACAACCATCAATTATGGCACACATAAAAGAGAATGAAAGTTAAACAAAACAATGAAAGTATGGTAACTTAGCCCAATTTTGTAGAGTCGTACTGATAACGTGTTATAGAATAAGAATTGAAGAGAGAGGGTAGGGAGAAATCTACATAGTATAAAAGCTAAGTTTTTTGGAGAATTGTGGTTGGCCCCGGATTTTAGGGGTAAAAAAATAATTTTCTAATGTAGGGCCTACCCATGATCTTAACTACCATTAATTAAAATTTCAAACAAATTCTCTACAAGTGTTTGGGTAATTTATTTAATTCATTATTACTACATTTCAATTTAATTCAATGTCAATTTTCTAATTTAATTTCAATTCATATTTTTTTTATTTAATTGTTGATAAAATAAATATTATATCTAATTATATTCATACAAGGTCAGTATATGATAATTTAAAATCGACCCATGCATTTTTTTGCACGGGAATAAAACTAGTTAGAGAGAAAACAAGCAAAATAGATTAAGAGAGGGAAGACTTATCCATATTATTCATCACATATGGGGGTATATATAATACATAGATGGTAGTTGTACTGCACTACTGTTCATGGCATATCCCTGACCAACTCCCACAACCACCCACTTCAAGTCACCCCTAACGCAACTGTGCTGCCGTCGACGACGGCGTTAGATAGACTATTACACAAGGAGTCAAGGACAAATCCCTCCCTCTTAAAAATCTCAATTCAAACCCTAAATAAGTCTATCAAAATTTCAAATCAATAAACATTAATTTGATGGATCAATTTTAATTAACGGGTTAAATACACGTTTCTCAATCAAGTTAAGATCTATAATCAAATAGTTTTCATATATTTGAGAGATTCTAGGGGTTAGAATTTGAGAGAATTCGATTTCTTTGGTTTTACTTGAAGAGCATGCAAATGGAAACTATTGCGAAAAAAGTACTCTGATGAGTAAAATTGTACTGCGAAAATAAATTTCGTAAAAAAAAATAGAATAAAGTAAAAAATTAAGAAGTAGTTTTTGTTTTTGCACCAATATCGTAGTGATAAAACCGTAATTAACAATCTATTATACTAACAAATTAATAAAAGATATTAACAAAAACTAAATTATATCTAATACTAGGTTGACACCCGTGCGTTGCAATAGGGTAATTAACTTAGTTATAATGTGATATTTTATGTCTAATTATTTGTTTACATATGATTAAAATATCTTTTTTCAAATAAAATAAAAGATAAAACACTCTGTTAATGAAAAAAAGGTTGCAAGGCTTAATATTTGTATGTTATTGTTGTAACTGACGCGTGTCATTAATACAAACTCTTATAACAGCTCTCTAAGACGTACAATACTTAGGAGACTCAATAGAGTTTGAATTGATATATACCTAACTTCAATGATACTCTCATTTATAGACATGAGATCACCCCATCTTATGATAATCTTTTGATGTGCGACAATTGAACTATTTATAGTTTATATATTCATCACACTTACATTATTTTTCAGTGTGGGACAAATAATATATTTAGAAGTACACTATATTTTTTGCACCTAATTCGACATCAAACCCGGTTTAATAATGAGCAAATACTATACGGAGTACTATACATTAATTTTCGTACGTTTTTTTCTATTTTTTTTATCATAATTAAAATATGTGTAAATGATATGAAATCTATACTCTAATGATATTATAGAATTTTTTTTTACCACGAATCTAATTATATAATTTTCATAATTTTTTTACGATACCTTTTTGCCAAATATAAATAAAAATTATAAACATCACATGAATGTAACATAGAAAATATATATCATATTGTGGAGATAATTAATACATATATATAAAGCAGAAACTTTTCGAGCGATATTAGAGAGTCCAACTTTTTTAGAATTCCTAACAAGAATAGATTTCGAAACAAATTTAATAAAATTATCATAATAAAAGTAAATTTCTTAATATTTTAATAAACTTATCCTAATATAAGTAGATGAAATTTATTTTAACAAGATTATTCTAATTAATATAAGTAGGTGATATTCAAAATAAATAATGTAACTAATTATATGGTATATTAATTATAATATAAATATTATTCATCATATACTATATCGAGTTAATTAGATTTTGCTCTCTTTTGAAATTCACATTTTTAAAATTACTCCCTTTTGAAATTTTTGGCTAAAAATACTCCCAAATTGCATTTTTTTTTTCCTAAAACTACTTCAAAACTCCAATTTAAGTGACCTATTCCATCTGTTTTGAACTTATTCCGTTTGTGCCTTAGCCAATTTATACTCTGAAAGGTATAACTATGTAGACAAATGGAAAGATAGTTCAAAAACAGAGAAAATAAGTCACTTAAATTGAAGTTTTGAAGCAATTTTACTAAAAAAAAATGCAAATTAAGGGAGTAATTTTAGCAAAATTCAAAAGGGAGTAATTTTTAAAATGTGGATTTCAAAAGGGAGTAAAATATAATTAACTCTACTATATATCTTAAATTTCATTTCTCACACTAATTGAAAAGTTAAATGAAACCTTAAAATGTAGCTTAAAAGATAACTGAAAATTAAGAGGTGGTTTTTTAATTGATTAAGCCAAAAATATTTGGCAAACTAACCGAAAGGTAGCTATTTTTTTGGTAAAATAATATAAAAGGACATAATAAGTTCTCTATATTTAATATTATAAATTGAATGAATAAAAAAATAGGTAACTTATTTCTCACATGCTCCTCTTATTTTGGTAAATAATTTATCTATCAAATATTTGCAAAAAAAATTAAGATAAATGAAATTTTGCTCAAAAGCTAATTTCTTTGAAATAAAACCTAAATATGAGATTTTTCATGCTCTCGACCTTCTTCATATCTAATTAATTACTTCTTGTTGTTTTTTTTTTTGCCAATGTTTACTTATTTTTAACCCTATTGTTAGTAGTTGATCTCAAGTTCAATTTTTAATTTTATAATCTCCATTATAGCCATTCGTTCAGAATAAATATTAGCAATTAGGCATTGTAACACAAGGTACATATACTCCAAAATCATGAGGAACGGAATAAATAAGTAATTGGTTCAAAATAAATGTTAGCTTTCTACATAAGAATAAAAATTATTGTTAGCCCTGCAATAAGAAAAAAGCAAATTAATTTGATCAACAAGGAAAATCTATCACAAGTGTCCAACTATATCACATTTGTCTTGGATGTAGCGAATATAAATAAAGTTTTAGACTCAAACTGAATTTTAAATCGTGCCACCATGGGTGTTATATATAGGTAAAATGATATCAGTATTATTTAAGAAAGTTATAGAATAGACAAGTATATGACATTTAAATGGAGCGAAACTATCTTAAGACGATCTCCCAAAGTTGAAGCGGTTATGGTTTTGAAATTTTTTACTTGCGGCAAGTAGGGGCATGTAATTTTTCAATTAAACACGGGTATGAAAAGGTTTATATTCGTCATGTCTTATCCCCATTTGGTATCCTTTTTTTTCGGCGTCGCTTTTGTTTTCAATAATATCCGAGATATGGGCGGGTATTTTAGTTGGTGTGGACTTTGGGAGTAAGTTTCATTATCTTTTAGGAATTTCACACTAAATGTATTTCATCCTCTTCGCAATGATCTTCCGTATTGCTTCTACACAATTGTTAATGTGGAAGTTTGATCATGATTTTCGACATATTAATGGTCAAAGTTATAAAAGTTTGACCTCTAAGAAGCAGGGTGGAAGAGTTTAAGAAAGGGAGAGAGTATACATGATGATTTTTTTTTTAATATAACTCATAATAGTATGCTCGACCAAGTGTGGTATGCCGGTTACGTTTTAGAGGAGCATTAACTCCGTAAGAGGGTTATCTAACGGGAATGTCTTATTATCAATCGCCCTGAAAAATTCATAGTAGAAGGGAAGATACTTACGGGTTCCAGAGTCGGCAAAATGTACCCGAGGATAGTAATGACTTCCTCAGATACAAAGATTCTTTTCGTTCTTAAGCAGAGACAATATACATTGAGGCCATTCTACGTAGACGTGACAAACAGATCAGGTCGTGTCGGGTTCAGGTGTCACATATAAACGGCTCACGAACTCTTAAATCCAAATCCGACCCAATTAAATCTCGTGTCGTGTTCGTGTCGATCCAGTTACATTAATAGGTCATCAAATCTCAACCCTAACCCGTAAATTTCGTGTCGTGTTTTTGTGTCATGTCATATTTGGAAAGTGTAAGTATATTTATGTGAGGATCACAAAACTTGGGATTAATTTAGTAAATAGGTTATTCATGTGGGGTTCGTGTGTAAAGTGCTGAACCCAAACCTAGCCATTTAAATCTCGTGTCGTGTTCTTGTCGACCCACTTACATAAATGGGTCGTTAAATGTCAACCCAAACCCGCTAATTTCGTATCGGATTCTTGTCGTGTTTTCGTGTCGTGTTATTGTTTGCCGGCTCTAATGCTGTGCCATAACAATAAACAAGAGTTAGGAACAGTCACTAAATCATGTTGAAATTTACCTGTCGAAACCAATTTTTATTAATGGTCAGCTTTATGTAGTTTCAAGAATGTCATCCGAGAGATTAAAGTTCTACATCGATGATAGAGACCAAATGTATCAAGACCACAAGGACATTGTTTACACAGAAGTTTTCATAATTTACCAAATTAAGATGTATTATTATATATTTTGCATGGGGTTTTCAAGGATAAGTAGTCAAAGACTATTTCGGTAAAAAAATAGATGATGCTAAGAAAATAAGAACGGTAACTCCAAATACTCTTAATTGTAAATAGTCAAGGTAAAATTATGCTGTAAGAGATCTAACATTTTCTCTCAACGCAATAAATATATATAATTATGATACCTGCTGTTTTTTGTAACATCATTCAGTTTTACGTAGTTCTAAAATAATTTGCAAAACTCATAAAGATATAACTCTGTTATTAAGGGTTTATATTGGTGAGCTCCACCATGTTTATAGAGAAAGCGTTTTGTATTTAATTAAAACTGGTTGTGCTTGTAACAATGAAAAAGCTAACGACATACTATAACTATGTCACTTGATGTTACACTAATTGATGGCAAAACTTTTATGCTAAAAGCACCAATTAATAATTCATCGGTTATCATCTATACCAATCACGCATTTTTTTCATCAATGACAACATAGTAGGGCATTTTTATCAACTTAAGAATATATTTTCACAGATAATCCTAATGGGAGTCCCGTGCATCGCACGGGCTTTCCAACTAGTAATACACTATCTTAAAAGCTCTCTAAGACATACTGAAGAGACTCAAAAGATTTTGGATTGATACTAAGTTTCAATGATGCCTCATATTTATAATCATATAATCACCCCATCTTATGTTAATATTTCGGGTGTGGGACAATTCTATTATTTATTCGTAGTATATTCACCACACCTACATTATTTTTCAATGTGTGACATAACATACTAAGAAGTACATAATTTTTAATATGTGTAAATTATATGAAATCTATACTATACTGATAGCATTTTTTTTTACCACAAATCTAATTATATTATTTTTATTATATTAAATAAATATATTATAATTTCACTAATATATAATCGCCGTTATAAATATTTACGTGCTTAATATTTGTGTGTTATTGTTTATATTATGACAATATTTAAGAGACTCGAAAGATTTTGTGTGGATGCCTAAGTTCCAATGATGACTATTATTTATAATCATGGGATCACCCACCTTATCATAATCTTCTGATATGGGACAATACACCTTATGGCAATCTTCTGATGTGGGACAATTCAACTATTTATTCGTAGTATATTCATTACATCTACATTATTTTTCAATGTTGAACTAATAAAAATTATATAATTTTCATAATTTTGTTTTACGATACTTTTTTGCCAAATGAAATGTATAAGTTTTTATATAAATAAAAATTATAAACATCGTCACTTGAATATAATATAGAAAATTATATCATATTGTGGAGATAATGATACAAACTCTTAAGAGCTCTCTAAGACAACACTTAAGAGAATCAACAACTTTTGGGCTGATACCTAAGTTCCAATGATGTCTCCTATTTATAATCATAAAATCACCTCATCGTATGTCAATCTTTCGATGTGAAACAATTCTTCTATCTATATGTGATATATTCACCACACCTGCATTATTTTTCAATGTGTGACAAATAACATACTAAGAAATACACCATCTAATTCGCACCTAGTTCGCGCCAAATTCCGAATACGGGCAATTGCTACTTCAATATATGTAATAGTTATATACCATCTATTAATATTCGTACGTTTTTTTTATTTTTTATCATAATTGAAATATGTGTAAATAATATGAAATTTATACTCTAATGATAGCATTTTTAACCACCAGTCTAATTTTATTATTTTCGTAATTTTTTTTGCGATACTTTTTTGTTAAATGAAATGTAAATTTTTAGTATAAAAATCACCGCTTGATAGAACCATGTCGAAGGAACTCGGTGATGGTTATCAAATAATACCTCGCAAGTGCACGATTGTCGTTGTGCAAAATTGAGGGTCGATCCCACAAGGAGCTAGGAAGATTACTAATTGTTTTAATCCTTAAGCTTAGCTAATTCGACAATAAAGGGAGATGGGTTTTTGACTAAACAACTAAACTAAATAAAATAAAATGCAAATAAACAAGAGAAGGAAAAATGAGCAAGAAAAGATTAAGTTCTAATCAAATGAGAAAAAGGCCTAGAACTCGGTTCTCCCACAACGATTCATAATTCCACGTCACGATTCCGTAGGCTAATCATTCGGGTAGACAAGCAAGGAGGAGATGGCTCTAATTCGCCTAAAACCCCCCTCTCGGGTTCGCAATAGGACACTAGCACTACCCTCCAACCCCCCTCTCGGGTTCGAAGGTCGGAATCCCTAACTCAACACCCAACTACCCCAAAAACATGCATTTTCCCAAGGTGGTCAAGTAATTGGTCAAGGTCACTAAGCACTCATCGTTTTCCGGGTCATCCCACTCCTCCTCTCGAAGGTCGATTTCAAACGCTAGTCTAGAGGTACCCTCCCTTGGTTCTCTCTTTCGGTCTCAACCTAGGTTAACAATAAGACTAATTTTTGGGTACCCAATTCCCAATCTAACCAACTTTCGTTGGTGGACAAGGGTTACAAATCGACACTACCCAAAATTGGCCCATAAACCAAATCAATCCTCTAGACTACCCTTACCAATTTCCCCCAACAATTAGCCTTTATGTGAATCAATTGGTGAAATTACTCATGTTGGGTCAAACCGATTCCTAGTAAAAGACTACTCACTAATCATGGTTCTTATCTAAAACTAAATACATTTATAATAATTCTAAACATTGTATTAAACAAAATAAAGTGATAAAGATTGAAACTTTAACTAATCTAGTGAGCAAACATTAATAAATTAACACTAAACATGTTAAAAGGATTAAAGACTAAAACTTTAATTAATTTAAGATGACTAACCTAATTAAAAACATAACATTAATTTAAATAACAATAAGTAAAAAGGAGAGAAGAATGATACCAAACTTGGAGGGAAATTGCATATATGAGATGAAATTAGTCTTATAAACCCAAAAGGTTACATCTTGAATCACTAATTAATCTCTTTCTAAACTAATTTTGAGTTTGTTTATGAGTAAAATACCCTAAAACTAACTATTCCTACTGCTCTTGTGCTCTCTGCCTCTCGACCCAAAAATGAGGACTCCCCCTTCAAAAACCAAGATGCTGCTTGTCTCCTTATTGTTCCAAACCACAAAGGACAAAGAGTTGGTGTTTTGCTTTTGTAATCTAAGCCCACGTGAGACTAGACAATCAACAAAATAAACAGAACATCAAGGCCCAAATAAAGCAGCCCATCCTACGCATATGAAGTATCACCCGGTTGGCTTCACTTGATTCGCTTTCCTTTAAGGCTTTAATCCACTTAGTTTATTTCGGTTTCCGCTCCAAGTCCCGTTCTTCTCATATTTTCGAGCACGGTACCTACAAAAAGGTTCATAAGTACGGGAAAAATGCTCAAAACATGCCCTACGCTAAGAGTGAAGGGAAAGAACTCGGGCAAAGCTAATACTAACTAAATGAGTTCATAATGCTTGATTTATTATGACAAAAATGGGTCCGGGACATCAAAATATGGGGGTTAAAATGGTGTTATCAAATCTCCCCACACTTGACCCTTACTCGTCCCCGAGTAAGCAAAATCATAATTTATGCAAGGCAAAAGATGGACCCATAATTTAGAAGTGTATGCACAATATAAGCATCACTTAGTTATTCTACTAATAATAACCGAACGAGTATTAGCGCACTCAACGCCCTTTCAACTCACGTAGTTGTGCTTATGAGGTAAAGGACGACTCGCAAGGCAAGTGAGGTCTTGCAAGAAAAATTGCAACGCATCCAACATGTAAGCACATAAGAGAATAATAGAATGCATTTAACAAAAAGTGGTTCACTTTCCTCATCTAAGTGGCCGGATTTTCAAGCAACAAAACATGGTCTAGGTCGAGAGTACCGTCTCAGAAGTTCCAACGGAGGTGCCAACCCCCTAAGCATGGCTCAAGCGACCCTAGTGTGACCAATGCTCAAGAAACACATTCAAGAGCGGGGTAAGGGGAAGTAGGCAAGTCAGCCGAGAATTACAAAACCGACACGAGATTCAACTAAAAGACCTATGACTAAGGGGACCTAGGCAACGACATCCTCACGGTTTTCACTCGTCACTCGATGAAAGAACAAGGTGATTTTTGTGACAAATAGTAGTCAAAGTCACTCTCCTAACTCGACTAGCGAAAATGTGCCCGCAATCTAATGTGTAAGACCGTCTTATGTCCAATGAAATGCAAACAATGGTACAATGCACACAATATGAAACAAGGGTTGTAACGGGGCTAGGGAGTAGGACAAAACGGGATTGGTGCAAGCACCGTTTGGATATGTGGAGTTCATATCAAGAATTGCCGACACATCGTAACCAATTTCTTATTGCAACACATGAGACACGTCTATGCCCTAACATAGCATGGATGACCAAAACTATGCAAAAATTGCATAAACCCAACTCAAATTGGAAAAATTCAAAAGTACTCCTCTTATTTCAACAAATGGTAACGTCTACACCCTAACAACGACTCGGTTTCCCAAGTCATGCAAAAAATGTGTAAACCCGACTCATTTTGGAAAAACATCAAATTGCCCCTTTATTTAGCAACGGCTCTTTCTACCCCGTTTAATGATGAGGAGGGGTGTTGCTTGCCTTTTTCTTTTCTTGATAAAATATATACAACACGCATGACTCATTTTTTTGGTTTTTTCATGACTTTTTCACTTTTTCTATTTTGTTTTTCATTTCCTTTTCAAAACCTCTTATTCATTTACAATGCCGAAAACACCAAGCTTTTGACCCGAGTGGACATGTATACTATCCACCATCATGACCCAAATCACCTCCTACAACACAACTACAAAACCAACCAATTCTTGATTAAGGAAGGGTGGTTATGGAATGTAGCTATTTTGGTGGGTTTGCCAAATGAAAAGGCTAAGGCTCAAGGGGGTGAATAAAAAAAAGGGGAATAATGGAAGGGAGAAAACAAGGCTATTTGGCTATGTGAGGTTCATATGCAAACGGATTTTTGCTTCATATCATGTGCACAAAAAAGTGTGATGCAATTTCACAGTCTAAGGACGAAATGACACACTTATGCGTCTTGATGTGACACGCCTCGCGAGGAGACCTACTCTCAAACCTAGATGAGGGCGGGGTATGGATGTACCCACCCTAGGAGGCTCTACCTTTTCCTTTGAGTAGCTAAGTCGAGCCTAAGGTCTAGTCTACGGCCCTAGGTCTCACAAGATCAGTCTAAACTCATTGGTCAAGCCCGCCTCCCTCGGCTAACTAAGAGGTCACGGGTGCGAGTCACGGGGAGAGAAAAGGCACAATTGGACACAATAACTCATCATGGGGGTACTTGGTTCCCTTCCTAGACCATGTTCTTCCCTAAAAACTTTATTTACAAACGGATGCAAAACTTGAATTTGAAGAACATGTATATACAAGAACATATGCATGCGAAAATTGAACACAACAAGAATAGAGACATGCAACAAGTTGACTAAGCCTAACAGCACATCAACACCACAATCCAATAGTTCCCCAAAGGAACATCCAAGGCACAAAAACCCGTCCTCCTCCATATTACATAACAATATAAAAAGAGAGAGAATGGAAAAGGAGAAAGAGATAAGAACGTGTATACCAAGCGGTCTTCTAGTCTCCTTTTTGCCTCAAACGGTCAATGCCTATGTCAATGGTTAGCCAACAAACAACATATATATACAATGCAAATGTTTTTGTATTTTTTTTTTGAAATTTTTCAATTTTTAGTCATTTTTTGAAATTTTTCTCCAATTTAAAAGTATTTACAAATATAAACAAATATTCACAAGAGTGGATATTTCCTCCCCACACTTGAGATGTACATTGTCCTCAATAGACAAAAGCATAGGGAGCGAATAAGAAAAAGAAAGGAACATATTTTTGTATTTTTGATTTTTGAAAATAAAAATAACATATTTTTGGTATTTTCTTAAATATTTGAAACTAAATAACATGTTTTTGTATTTTTAAATTTTGAGAATGTTCCCCCCACACTTATTTATTTACATAATTCTTGATGGAAATGAATGTGTGGAGGATATTCGAAAAGTAAATACATAATTTTGTTATTTTTGAATTTTTGAAAAAGTAAAGAACTTGTTTTTGTATTTTTTTTTTTTGGGCCTCATCCCCACACTTATTATTTACAACATCCAATGACGGATGAAGTGTGGTTAAGAGGCAAATTTTTGAAAGAAAATAACATGTTTTCGTTTGTTCGGTTCCGCCTAACCATGCAAAGAAGAACCTACAACACTCAAGAAAAGGATTAGTAACAAAGAAAGACCTAGTCTAAACTAGAACAAAACAATTAATATTTAGCCTTTGCTCCCCGGCAACGGCGCCAAAAACTTGATGGTTATCAAATAATACCTCGCAAGTGCACGATTGTCGTTGTGCAAAATTGAGGGTCGATCCCACAAGGAGCTAGGAAGATTACTAATTGTTTTAATCCTTAAGCTTAGCTAAGTCGACAATAAAGGGAGATGGGTTTTTGACTAAACAACTAAACTAAATAAAATAAAATGCAAATAAACAGGAGAAGGAAAAATGAGCAAGAAAAGATTAAGTTCTAATCAAATGAGAAAAAGGCCTAGAACTCGGTTCTCCCACAACGATTCATAATTCCACGTCACGATTCCGTAGGCTAATCATTCGGGTAGACAAGCAAGGAGGAGATGGCTCTAATTCCACGTCACGATTCCGTAGGCTAAATGTGATGTTTTACGAGTGTAAATGTAACATTTTAAGAGTGTAAAATTTATTTTTTGTGACGGAAATTTTGAATTTATATAATTTTAACATTTTACAAGTGTAAATGTGATGTTTTACGAGTGTAAATGTAACATTTTAAGAGTGTAAATTTGATTTTTTGTGACGGAAATTTTGAATTTATATAATTTTAACATTTTACAAGTGTAAATGTGATGTTTTACGAGTGTAAATGTAACATTTTAAGAGTGTAAAATTTATTTTTTGTGACGGAAATTTTGAATTTATATAATTTTAACATTTTACAAGTGTAAATGTGATGTTTTACGAGTGTAAATGTAACATTTTAAGAGTGTAAATTTGATTTTTTGTGACGGAAATTTTGAATTTATATAATCTTAACATGTTACCAAGTGTAAATGTGATTTTTACGAGTGTAAATGTAGTATTTTAAGTGTAAATTTGAAGGTCTGCGAGTGTAAATTTGAAGGCTTAAGAGTGTAACTTTGGTCCTTTTAGTGTAACTTTGGTCCTTTACAAGTGTAACTTTGGTCCTTTATGAGTAAAACTTTAGTCCGACTACCAACAAACACCACCAACGTCGTCCTCCACCACCAATTCATATCCACAAAAACTATGAATGCAAATTTATATATTAACGAGTGTAAATGTAAAAAGTGTAAATGTGAGGAAATACAAGTGGAAATTTAAAGATGAGTGTAAATGTGAGGAAATACAAGTGTAAATTTAAAGAAATATGAGTGTAAATGTGAGTAATTATGAGTGTAAATGTGAGTAATTATGAGTGTAAATGTAATGATTTACAAGTGTAAATGTGAAGAAGTACAAATGTAAACCTGAAAAATGCGTGTAAATGTAAAGAAATATGAGTGTAAATGTAAAGAAATATGAGTATAAATCTGAAAATTGTGTAAAAGTAAAGAAATATGAGTGTAAATGTAAAGAAATACGAGTGTAAATGTAAAAAAAATACGAGTATAAATGTGGAACAATAACAATAACACCAACACCAACGATATTAACAACTAACTTTATTATGAAACTTAGAAAAAAACAGATCTTAAAAAGACTAAGTATCTATTTTATAGATCTAAGAATAAAAGTAGATCTAAAAATTTTAAAAAAGCTTTTTGTATCTCACAATATAAAAAAAGACGAGTTTTTAAAAGACGAGATTTAAAAAATATAAAACAAGACCATAAAAAAAAACATACAAGTGTAAATTTAAAGAAATATGAGTGTAAATGTGAGGAAATACAAGTGTAAATGTGAGTAAATACGAGTGTAAATGTAATGATTTAAGAGTGTAAATGTGAAGAAGTACGATTGTAAATGTAAAAAAATATGAGTATAATAAATATATTTATTAGATCTAAAACAAGACGATATCTAGGATAAAGAAAATTATCAAATAAAAAAAAAAAAAAATTAACACAAAAACCGTGAACCATTATAAAACAAAACAAAACAATCTAACAACTACCACCAAACTAAAAAAAAAAAAACAAAAACGACGCACACATCAACAAAAACAAAACAAAAACGACATAACAAAAGAAATAAGGAGAAGGTGGTGGTGGTGATGGCAGCCGCGACAGAGAAAGAGGGGAATGGGACGGTTGTGGGTGACGGAAAGAGAAGGGAGGCGCCAGATCTGGACGGAGGGGAGTCGTCTTGGAGGTGTTGCGCGGTGCGGCAGGGGTGAGTGAAGGGTGTTTTTGTGGGGGATATGTGGTGGTCGTGGGTTTGCTTGGTGAGCGTGGGGGTGGGTGCGCGGTGGGTGTCGGTGTGGGGGCAGATCTGGAACAAGGGGGAGTGGTGGTCGTGGCTGTGACGGGCAGGGGTGAGTGAAGGAGTTTTTTTGTGGGGGATGTGTGGTGGTGGCGGTTCGGGTTGGAGAGGAAGGAGGGAGAGTGCGTGGTGGTGTCGTGTGTGTTGTTTGGTGGTGGTATGTTGGTGGGGCCACAACGGACAAGAGAGAGGAGGCAGGGGAGGGAGGGAGGTGTGGAGTAGTGGTGGTGGTGGAGGCGTGAGGTTCGGGTGGAGAGGAAGGAGAGGAAGGAGGGATGGTGCGTGGTGGTGGTGTTCTTTGGTGGTGGCCGACGGAGGAGAGGAGGGAGAGGAGGGAACTTTTGTTTTTTGTGTTTTTTAAATTTTTTTGGATTTTTTGGTTTATAGAGAGATGAGAGAAATGATATTTGTGTGATAGGAGAGAGAAGTGGGTGGAAAAAGAAATGTTATATAGTGAAATTAAGGGTTGATTAGTGAGGTAGTGAGAGAGAGTGATTTACATTAGCATTAATCCCTCATTTTAGCATTAATCCCCCCTTTTTTCCTTTCAATCTCAAACCCTCATCCCATCTTCTCAATGGTCCTAATGAGGACTTATGGACTCAAGGATTTTAGGTGGACTCACTTGATCCTTCTTTTATATATATATATATATATATATATATATATATATATATATATATATATATATATATATATATATATATATATATATATATATATATATATATATATATATATATATATATATATATATATATATATATATATATATATATATATATATATATATATTACAACAATACATATCATAACACACATCTTCATCTTCCTCAAATCATACGTTTATGCCAATTAACAAAAAAAGATACTTTTATACCAATTAACAGAAAAAAAGAAATACGCAGCACAACTTAGCTAATTTTATGAAATTGGGAAGAAATGACTTGATCATATTATGGGGAAGAATTGTTCATATTATGCAATCTGCAAGTGATAGATGTCCATGGAGTATGTACCAACTTAATGCCTACAAATTTAGCATGATAACAACCGTAAAAATATTTTAGTTATCCATTTTAAAACAACTTTTACTTTGGTTAATTAATGGTAATACTTGAATTGCCTTAATTATACCCTTTACCATTTTACTTTTAAAATTTGAAAATACTTGAGCAATTTACCATTATAACCCGGGTGTTACTCAAATTGAATACCACCCAGTATCGCCATTTCATTTTCCTTTTTTCATAACTATACAATAACTAAAAGGAAGACATGTTAAGCCAACTTCCTCCATTATCGAGGAAATAGAGTTTATAAGGAATTGTAGTTCATATAAATTGGAGAAACCAAACAACTTACCCATTTTAAAATTCACATGATATGAAATTACAAGAAGACGGAAATATTAACAAAAAAACTATAAACAAATTACGGAAAGATCGATATTAGGAAATATTCTTAACACGCTCTAGCGTGACGGACGACCCGAAGGCGAGATCGATCTTGGAGAGTAACAAGGTGAATCGAGGACGATTAGCGACTTCGTAAGAATGTCGGCAAGTTGATCATCGCCCGAAATATGTTGAACACGAAGTTGACAAGATCACGAACAAAATGGAATGCCAAGGCTAAATGCTTCATTCGAGAATGAAACAATGGGTTGGCGGAATAATGTGTAGCACTTAGATTATCACAATAGATAACCGGTGAAGAAAGGTGTGCAATACCAAGTTCCAAAATGAGAGAACGAAGCCAAGTAAGTTCCGCGGATTTTGTTGCGACACCTCGGAAATCAGCTTAGTGGATAAACATGCAATAACGCGTTGTTTCTTTAAGGCCCAATACAAGGCATTACGCTTCAAATAGGTAACAAAACCGGTGGTAGAATGATACAAATCAAGCCAACTTTGTCCGCGTCATAGTAGTAGGCATGGATACGGATTAGCGAAGAATGAAACAATTTAATACCTAGGAGAGCTCGATAGTCGGTCGAATTGGATATTTCAGGGCCTCCATCGTGGTGAAGTGGAGGGTGAACATCCACAGTTTGGTGGTTGGCTTAGCCTCGTGCATTTAGTGTTGGTGCAATAAGTCATGGATATATTTAGATTGTGTCAAGAGAAGACCATTGGGGTTGGGGGTGACCTCGACACCTAAAAAATAAGAGAGACTGCATATATAAGTCCTTGAGAGAAAACCGTGTGCCTAGAGACTCAACAAAGGCAGAGACATGGCTCGGGTTTGGGCCGGTGGCAATAATGTCATCGACATAAACAATTAAGTAAAGGGTGAGTGATCATGTCGTGCAAATAAACAAATAGGGGTTAGCAAGCGAGGCTGTAAAGCCGGTTTGAAGAAAGTGATGCTTCTGTGTTGTGTACCAGGCACGTGATGCCTGCTTGATACCGTATATAACTTTTGTGAGCTTACATACGTGTGTAGGGTGTTCGGGGTCAGTGAAACACGGTGGTTGTGTCATGTAGATAGTATTAGTTAACGTACCATGTAGGAATGCATTATTGATATCAAGTTGTCGTAGGGTCCGGACCCTCGGACAAGAGCAACAGACAGGAGCGTCTGAACGGTGCTAGGCTTGACGACTCGACTAAACATCTCAGAATAGTCGACCCTAGGACGTTGGTGAAATCCTTTTGCAACCCAATCGAGCTTTATATTTATCAATGGAGTTGTCTGGTTTATACTTGATGCGATAGTTCCATTTACATCCAATAACATTGTAGGATGGATTAGGCGGGACAAAAGTCCACGTTTGGTTATTTTGTTAGGCATCATATCTCGCCACTTGGGATCGACCAAGGCTTGTTTGGTTGTGTTGGGTAAACGAGAGGGATGCAACATAATAGCTAGGCGTTTACCATACTTAGGGTTTGGTCATCATGAGAGATCTAAGTCACGAATGAGAGGTGACCCGACTTGTTAGGATTGTGTTGAGAGTGGACATGTCAGGATCAACGATTGTGTTAATCCTAGAAAAAACCGAGAGCAGCGTAGATATGAGGGTGGTAGTACGACGATAGTTGTTGAGAGTGATGACGATCTTTTGGCTGTGGGTGTTAATTATACTCTGGTGTGTCATTTCACGCTACCCCATGTAAAAATTCCTTTCACAAGTTTGTTGGTGGAAGGTGTGGTACAACTTACTTGGCGAATGGTAAGGCTATGCCAATTATGGGAAGACGTGATATGTAAATCCGGACCCTGACTAGGTGTAGGTAGGAGCTAACGGATGTCATGTTCATCCCGAACATGAAAAAGAAATTGATATCTTTTGGGAAGCTCGATAAAGTAGGCTACAAGGTTGTCTTTGAGGGAAATTTCTTGAAAATAGTCAAGGAAGTTATGGTAGTAGCCCGTGGGACTAAGAGTGGAACTTTGTACACGACCGCAGGGTGTAGTAACATGGGTAGAGTAGCTGCTCGGGGGATGAAATATGAAATTGTTTCACAAGAATTGTCGCGGGATTCGAAAACTATGCATAGTGGGTATTACACTAAGCACCGTGTGAGTAAAGTTGGTGGCTTGAAGGTGGAAGATGGTCTGAGAACGGACAAGGGGAAACTAGCACGCTGGTATGCGTGGGGAAATTCAAGGAGCTAGTTCCAAGGAGGCACGAAAGAATGTTTCGTTCAGGCGTGAGTGCACGCCCCGAGGAATGATGCGTGAAACCCGACATGTATGGTTGCCGTTGGGAACAGACTTGGACGACAAAGAGTCGAGGTTGGACAGTACCTCGATTGGGCTCTTGCAATCGGCATGAGCGGAGCCGCAGTTCTATAAGTTGGATCGGTGAATGAGGTGTTTTGAGTGGTACATCCAAAAGATGTTGGAGGTGGGAGATTATTGTACTAATCCTACATATTTTGGAGGGTGTACACACAATGTCAATGTTCTCTTGTTGACAATTGTGGAAAGGGTCTTAATGCCTTTAAAATTGTTGATAGCAAAAGTCCATGAAAATGGGCGCCTGACTATAGCATGAAGAAAATGGTGATCCTTGTGCAGTTAAGAACGTGTAGAAGAGTACGAGTTCTCCCTATAAAAGGAGATGAAATGCTCAGTTCTTAGTATCCCTCAAATCCTCATAACTAACCTAGCAAACGGGTCCTTTGGGTCGAGCTCGGGTCGGGTCATTTTAGATTCGGATCATTTTCGGGTCTGCTATTATCAAGTTATTTATACATAATAATCAGTTTGCAACAATAAACATTCGGGCCGGGTTATACTAGATCGGGTCAATTCGGATTCAGGTCTTGAGTTTGAGTGTCGGGTAAGATTATTCGGGTCGGGTCAATATTGCCAGGTCTACGAGTCATAAGTGAGTTATAAGAGTACTAATAAGAGCGGTCTTAAGTCTCTTGTCTATATTACTCTTATTATAATACTCTGAGTGTGAATGTGTGATCAATAAAATCCTAGTGCAACCACGGTGAGGACGTAGCCAATTTGGTGAACCTCGTTATATTTGTGTCCCTATGATTCTTGTTTTTATTATTATGTGTATTGCCATATATTTATCCCTATGAAAATCTTCTACAATTTGAAAATGAAAATAGAAGTTTAAAAACGTTACTAATATTATAACTTTTCAAATGCAGTTACACTTGAATGTACTACAGTCGTTCTTAGCACAAATGACGAAGGTTTGTTTTTTTTTTACTATGCTGACTTTTACTATATAATGTAATCTTCTTCACATCTATTTACCTTGGCTGATCTTCGAAATAACACTAACCATATTTTAAAGAGAAAATTGTTGATTACAGCCTTTTAAAAATCACTTTTTGAAAATTACAGCCTTATAAATTTTTTTTTGAAAATTACATCCAAAATATTACTTTTCTTCTAAAATTGCACCAACTTGAGGTTTTTGGTGAATTTTTATGATGTTTTTATGATGTACCCTTTATTATTTGAGAGCCTACTTACCCAGATTTCTTACCTCTCCTTAACACAAACCAATTAATCACCTCAAACATCATAAAAACATCATAAAAATTCACCGAAAACCTCAAGTTGGTGCAATTTTAGAAAAAAAGTAATATTTTGGATGTAATTTTCAAAAAAAAATTTATAAGGCTGTAATTTTCAAAAAGTGATTTTTAAAAGGCCGTAATCAACAATTTTCTCTATTTTAAAATATATATAATCTTTTAGATAAAACGATAGAAAGTGATATAAGCAGCCATCTTGGAGATAAAGAAGTAGTACAATATGATTTTGCCACGCTTAAGATTGCAACAAGAGACTTCTCAGTCGAAAATCGGCTCGGTGAAGGAGGGTTCGGTATTGTTTACAAGGTATTCCTTCATTATGTTAAGAAAGCTAAGATTTCCAACTCAAGATATATATATATATCACATGTGAATATTCCTAAGTCCTAACCATTTTATTTACCAGGAGTTCTGGGGTTGGGGATTCGAACCTAGGACCTATTGTCACTATATATCCATTTTATAACCACTAGGTTAAGACGAACATACTTCATGAGGCATACTTTCTGTCTTTTTAGCGAGTCTAGAGCAGGCCTGGCGATAAAATAGGGAGTATAATATTATCATTCATTTATGTATTTATTCATTCATTCATTTATGTTGGTATTCAATAACCTTTTGGAAACATGCTTTGAAATATATCAACAGGGGACAATAGAGGGCGATACTGTGGCCATTAAAAGGCTCTCTAACACATCTGGACAAGGTACCAAGGAATTTACGTCAGAAGCTCGCCTTCTGGCGAAGCTTCAACACAGAAGCCTAGTGAGGTTTTTGGGCTTTTGCGTTGAAGGAGATGAAAAAATACTCGTCTATGAGTTTTTGTCTAATTCTAGCTTGGATCGTATCCTGTTTGGTATGTTACCCTTTCAAATTTTCATTTAACTCTATCCACCTTATATTATAGCGAGTAACTTATTAATCCTCTGTCTTGATCTTCTATTTATCTTCGATTAAAATATCTAATCCGTAGTAGAGTACAAGACGAGTTAAATTTAGAAAATAAGAAACCTAAACAACCTTTCTATAAACAAGAACAAAGACCAAAGCAAACATGGAACACAGTGTCACTCGCCTCGCCACGCACGACACGCACCAGGGAACAAAGAAAGCGCGACTTACGCCAGTCAGGTGAAGCCCCAAGACGGCTTCTTCTCACTTCTTTTTCTTTGATATTCCTCTGCTTCTTTCATGGCTTCTTCATGCTCCATCTTCACCACACTCTGACACTGCATACACCGATGCGACTCAACCAAGTCACAATCCAACCATTGTAACCATTGAAATGATTTTTTTTTGCTATGTTAAGTATTGGTGATTAACTTATTTCTTGGCCTATATGGCACTAAAGATCCGGAAAGGCGTCCACTTTTAAATTGGGGTACTCGAAACAAAATTATAGCCGGAATTGCAAAGGGTCTCCAATATCTCCATGAAGATTCACGATATACTATTATACACCGTGACCTTAAACCTGAAAACATACTACTTGATAATGAAATGAACCCCAAGATAGCTGACTTTGGCTTGGCAAGACTCTTCGAACAAGCACAAACATTTGGGAATACTATTCGCATAGCGGGAACACGGTATGTGTCTTATGATTTCCTTAGTATTTCAACTTGGTGATATTAGTCATTTTTTTCGTGTTGCAGATTTACTCATCATCATTTTGATATTTCTTCTACGAGCTACATATTCACGATTTTGAGCATGTATGATAGAATACAGCAAGATGACTTATTGAATTATAATTGGGAAACAAATCAAATAAATTGTGTGCATATATGATCATTTCTCTTATCTCAAGTTTAAAGGGAGTCTAGTAAAGCATTGCGTCAAAGTTGACATCATTTTTAATTGTTTGGAGAATTAAGAGTAATAAAAATTGTTACCGAAATCTGGAATTGATCTGAACCGATATATGCAGAGGATATATGGCACCAGAATGCTTGTCAGGGGAGTATTCGAGCAAATCCGATGTCTACAGTTTTGGTGTCATGCTTCTGGAGATAGTAAGTGGTCAAAGTAACAGAAGATTTATGCAGAAATCGAAGAAGCAGGACCTCCCAATTCATGTAAGTTCCAGTACACAAACCAAAATGTATTATGTTTCACTCTCCTTTTGTTTTTCACTTTTTCTTTTCTATTTTCTCGCATTGAGGTGTGCGTTCACCCATGGACGGTTCCAAAGGATGATTCATGTCAGCCGACCCCAAATCATTTTGGGATTAAGGCTCCGTTGTTGTTGTTGTTGTTGTTGTTAGCTGATTAAATCTTTGTTTCTATTGAAAGGCATGGATACTATGGTATGAAGAGAAATCCATGGAACTAGTAGACCCTGAACTGGACAAAACTTATTTACGCAATGACATTGAGAGGTGCATTCAAATTGGATTGCTATGTGTGCAAGCAGATGCAGAACAAAGACCCACCATGACCGAAGTGGTTCTAATGCTAACTGTCAGCGCGATTTATCTTACGTTGCCATCACCACCAGTGGTGACCTTCCCTCAACTAAAGGTTCCTTCGACTAACACTACTGGACAACAAAGTAATAGTGACCAGTTCTCAACAAAATCTATCACCCATGATGATTTATACCCAAAACCAAGATGATTGGCATAGTCTTTAATATTGCTTGATTTGAAATGCATTTACCTATTGTTAAAAAAATCTTTGTCCTAAAATGTTCAATATGTGTGAGCACAAAAAAATTGCATTCATATTGAATACTTAATTTAATCATGTTTTTTTTTTTTTTTTTGATGACGAGGGGTTGAATCCCCCCGGCCCATGCATTCCCGCACCACCACATGGACCATGTAAGCCACCCCCTTCGGGAGCTGCAGTGGCCAAGTGATCATCGCCCCAGCTGGGAGTCGAACCCGGGACCTCTCAACTCCTGCATTCTTGCAAGTTTCAAGGTTTAACCCGGCTACCACTGGACTAACACCACTTGGTTTAATCATGTTTCTTATATAGTATGGTTCTGCGAGCCGATGTAAAGTTTTGTGATCTGATTTGCAATTACAAGAAACTAAATTTGTTGAGATTGTTTTTCTCATATTGAATTGCTACTTTTGGGTGAGTAGAATACTCATACCATCACTCATTATTTGTTTACTTATTCTGTTCTTGGTGTCTAATAGGAATATTTGGGCTATTGTGTAGATAGTGATAGGGCGCCACCGGGTGACGCCCAAATTGGGTGCCACCCTCTCACAACTATTTTTAATTGAAGGGGTCCCTACTCACCCCATGTGAGAGGGTGGCGCCCTTTCATTTTCCTTCACAACACCTTCTCTATTTCCTTTTTCTGGTAAAGTTTTATGCTTATTTTAATCATTTCACCCCACAACAATAACCACAATACCCATATTTTATGTTTATTTTAATCACTTCATCCCACAACAATACCCATAATACCTTCCCTCTCTCCAATTACCACACCCCACAACAATATTTTATGCTTATTTAAATCAAATCGTTAAATCTTATGCCACTCATGAATAGGGAAGACTAGGAGGGAGTATAATTTTCCCAAAACTCTATTCTTACATGGTATTAGGATTAGGTTAAGAAATTTCTCAAAAAATTTCTCTGCCTCGCTTAATTTCTCGCGGCAGTCATGCCTAGATCTAATTCTGCTAAATCCGATGGGACTCAAGTTCTGACTCCCTATATCCTGTACAACAACGATAACCCTGGTCCTTCTATTTCCCAGGTTTATCTTCTTGGTGACAATTATGATGAATAGTCTCGTGCCTTTCAAACGTCGCTCATTGCTAAAAACAAACTTTGGTCGCCTTAGGAAACTCTAGGACAATCTTATTGACTGTGACCGTACTCTCTTTCGGTGTGTACTTGCAAAGGCTGCAAGTGCAATCATGAGTTGTCACCGCTCCAACCAGTTCGGCTATAGTCCAAATAGTTTTTCTCTTGGTATAAGAAAGTGCGCATTTAATCGTTTTACAATAGAAGGGGAGCGGATTTGAACTTGGGTCCTATTATCGACAATACCTTCATCTTAAACCACTAGATAAAGACATCTTAAGTATAGTCCTAATCTGTGTTACTCAGACTCGGCAGAGAAGTGTCGTATCCGACGCGTATCGGAGTGTCGGACACATGATTCTAAAATTTAAGTGATACGGGGATGCGGTCAAACAAGTGTCTTGACCGACTTTAGGACAAATTTATTTCAAAAGTCCAACTTTTCAGTTTTCAATTGCATGTGAGTAATTTTATGTGGAAATAAAATAGATTAATAGACCATTAAATATTCACTGCCGCCTCTCTCTTCTTTTATATTTTAACATTTCCCCACATTTCTCTCTCTTCTTTAACCCTTTTCACCTTTCCCCAAATTATTTTTTCATCTTTTCTCGCTCTCTCTTCTCCATCTTCCTTGAAATACTTCTGACTATCACTGTGCAAAAGTGTCGGGAGTCGTGTCGTCTTGTGCGCATCCCCAGTGTGTCGGTGTCGTGTCTGGTGAAGTGTCATGTCGACACTCGACACGCCACCTACCTGGAGTGTCGAATCTTCTCTGGTCCTAATAATTAATGAAGCAAAAGTTCGTTCCAACTCAAATTGCACCGACAGCGACGACGAAGACAACAACGAAAACAAATTAACTACAAGTGGAGCTAATAGTATATCTATATTTATTCCTATTAGGCCAATTATTGGCACTTTAATAAACCTATTTCTGTAGCAGTTCCAAATGACAAAGGCATGTTCTTCTTTATCCCAAGCAGTGATGCCAGCCAACGTTGAATAAACCAACTACATTGTTTAAACATAGAACATATCAAACTATATATCATATGGTGGTTAACTTGGTTAAAACTACTCTCTTGTTTCATCCAATTCTTTTTCTTATTCTGGTGTTTCAGTTATTTCTTTATATTCCGTTTTGGCAAATTCTCTAAGACGAGTATATTTGTCTTAAGCTTAAGATATGCTAAATATGCCCATGTGGCTATATGGCAAAAATAAGACAAAAGCAGAATGTATAGGAATAAACAAAAGATTTGTCCTATTTGTCCATATGGGATGATATTTGGATCGTTTTAATATTAAGACGGATACCTCTGTCCTAAGAAAGACAGACTCGTTTGACAAATCATGTCTCAGGACTTTTTCTTCTTATGTGTAAATTGCGCTCAATGTTATATTTTGAATTCTTATTCTCTAAATATACTCTAGCCAAATCTTTTCTAAATATACTCACTCTTAATTGACTCCACAAATTAGCTACACTAAAAAATATACCGCAAATAAATATATACTGAAATTATTTCAGCTCAATGTTATATTTTGAATTCTTATTCTCTAAATATACTCTAGCCAAATCTTTTCTAAATATACTCACTCTTAATTGACTCCACAAATTAGCTACACTAAAAAATATACCGCAAATAAATATATACTGAAATGATTTACACAATATTCATCAATCTTTACCTTCTTAATAATATATAATATAATATAATAATTCCAAACTTCTTATTTTCTCAATCTCTACCATAAATACATATATACATATATTGTTTTTACCGGTTTTCTTTACGAGCCTAATACGCGTTTAATTAGATATTACATCTAACTTAAATGTATTATTAATGTCAAAAAAAATTCTTCATAGTAAAGTACAATAATATCAGTACTGTAAAAATAACTTAACTTAAATGTCTTATAACGGTAGTTATTTTCTTTTATACCTCTTACTAATATTATATTAGTACATTATAACATTAAATTGGAAGTGCAGTTAATTTATGTAAATAATTTTTTTATTAAGACTGTTTCTTTATAAATCAAATCTAAAAAATTATTAAATTGAAAGTACAGTTAATTTATGCAAATAATTTTTATGAAGACCGCTTCTTTATAGATCAAATCTAAAAAATACCGCGCTGTAGCGCGGGATCCATACTAGTTCTTTATCAACTATATATGTTCTCTTGGCAAAAGTCTTTTCTTTCCTACCATGGACCCAAAAGTTCTTATTTTTCTATCACTTTTGGTTTATCAGCTTCCGATCAGAGTTGACGCGTTTCATTATGTATCTCACAATTGTACGAATACAGGTCGGAACTACACAACAGGGAGTAACTTTGAAAAAAACCTCAGTTTATTGTTTAGCAATCTCACCTCAAAAACACTCCTCAGATTCTATAGCAACACGGTTGGTGATGGATCCGACAAAGTGTATGGCCTCTTTCAATGTCGATTTGATGTAGGGGACGATAGATGTAACGCGTGTGTTGGGGATGGAACACGAAGGCTAACTCAAGATTGCCATTCATTTCGCGAAGCTATTGTATGGTACAATGAATGCATGGTACGGTATGCAAATCGCAACATCTTTTACTTGAACCAGACGCTCCCTGCGTATTATATCCATAGCAACGCGAATGTAACAAATGAAGCTTCATTCGGAACAATTCAAGATACTGTGATGAATGGCGTCATCAAGAATGCGTCTTCAACTATCTTGAATTACGCTTTTTCAGTAACCAATTGGTCAATATCGGAGAAATTGTATAGTTTTGCGCAATGCACCCCTGATATTACTCCTTCTGGTTGCACTCATTGTCTCACAACTGCATTGCATGATATGGTTGAATTATACCCTTCAAGTGCAGCGGTGATCGTCTTTTATTCGAGTTGTCAGCTACGGTATAATACAACTGGTCCCTTCTTGTATGATATTGTTATGCCGCCTCCTGCTCCTCCCTCGGCCAAGAATTCCGGTGAGTTATTTCGCAAATTCATTCAAAATTTAAAAGTGAACAGAGCAACGCAAATCCTATTTTAGTATTGCCATGTATTCCCTCCGTCTCAATCATTTGTTTGCCTATGATTAAAATATCCTTCACAAAGAATAAAAAAGGCAAACAAATGATTGGGACAAAGGGAGTATATATTTATGCGAGAAAATGATCACTTCGCTTCCCTCGTTGACTCCATCGTTGAGCATAAACTTTACACATGACTGGGTCTTTATATCTTGAACTTCTCGTAATTTTTATTTTAAGATCCGTCACTGAATGTTGTTCAATGACTGGATTATTAGAAGTAACATTATTTCACCCCTTGTTTGAAATTGCAAATGGTACGGGTGTTATCCGTCTGAAATTAAGACGGATATCTTTTTTTTTTTTGGTGTTGAGTGTTGACCCTTCGGCGTACTGAAGGCCAAATAATGGGAAGATCCTTCTTAAGTTTGACTTTTTTATTCTCAAGAGTAGGAATCGAACTCTTGACCACTTGTTTGAGAGAAGAGAATAAAGGTATTAAGGTAAGAATATTAGTTATAACTTTTTATCACTAAATGGTCACTTTTTAGCATCAGAATCGAAGACGGCGGTCATTGCAGGAGTAGCAGCTTGCGCAGGAGTTGGATTGCTAGTTCTATCGGTTTTCTTGTGGATATGTGTGTGTCGTAAAAAGCCTAAGGAAGGGAGATTATTACGACGTGGTAATGATAATTCATCAATTCAACCATCTAAATACCGACATTTTTTATCGCAAATAACAATTCTGTGAAGAAACTCATATTTACCCACATGTGAGTGTTCACATGGACAAAGAGGAGAGAGTTTACCACTTTATAAGCTGAGGAACTGCTCTCTCTACGGCCAATTGGTTTTAGAGTGAAACCTCTTTGAACTTATGAAGCTGAGTGTCTCCTCTATTTGGATGTGACCCAAGCCTGTATGCATGATTTAACAATTTCTGTATAAAATACTTAAAATTAAAGCACGGAGTAAATCATCTTAAAAAGCTTATTAAGAATTTCAATTTGCATTTGTGTAAAATGGATAAACTAAAGCAAGTAGTATGAGACTGCTTTAAATGAGACAATAGTAACTAACAAGATTTGTTTTACAAATTTTCTTGTGTAAGGCTGTTTTACAGAAGAATTTGTATTCTATTCTGCATACTGTCTAATATCCCCAATTCCTTATGATGAAACAGTCGATAGTGATATAAGTCTTGGAGAAAAAGATGTTGTACAATACGATTTCGCCACTCTTAGAGTTGCAACCGGAGACTTCTCAGCCGAAAGTAAGCTGGGTGAAGGTGGCTTCGGCGGTGTTTACAAAGTACGCTCCTCTCACTTTTTTATTGTACACTAATTCAGATAGTAAACCCTTTAATCTTTTTATGTAGAAATTTTAACAATTTCAATACAATTCTGACAACATTAGAAAACTTTCATGTATTTTGATATAGGGTGCACTTGAGAATGGAGAACAATTAGCCATTAAGAGGCTCTCGGACACCTCAGGACAAGGTAACAAGGAATTTAAGGCAGAGGTTCGACTTCTGGCTAAGCTTCAACACAGAAATCTTGTTAGGCTCGTAGGGTTTTGCTCTGAAGGTGATGAAAAACTACTTGTCTACGAGTTTCTGTCTAATTCAAGCTTGGAACGCTTCTTATTTGGTACATATTCTTTTGCAACTTTACCTTTTGTTCTATCCACCGTAAATCATTCTATGGCCTTATTTTACGTCCAGACGGCTACTACCCCATAAGTATAATAACAAACCTTCGTTTATGTGAATAATGGGAAAAACATGAGGAAATGGGGGGAGTAGTATATAGTTGCAGAGTATTTCTTATCTTCTACTCTGTATATAATTATTTGATTGATAGACAGAGAGGTGTGAACATAATGAAAGATAATCAGACACAGATCAAACACCCTAATGATAATTGTTCCATAAGTTTTTGTGGTTATATGACTTGCTCCCCTTATGGTACTATAGATCCGGAAAAGCGTGCACATTTGAATTGGGAAACACGGCACAAAAACATAGTGGGAATTGCAAGAGGCCTTCAGTATCTCCATGAAGATTCACGATTGACTATTATACATCGTGACCTTAAACCTGAAAATATATTATTGGATGATGAAATGAATCCCAAAATAGCCGACTTTGGCTTAGCAAGACACTTCGAACATTCACAAAAGTTTGGGAACACCATTCGTATAGCAGGAACACGGTATGTCTATCATCTCCTTAGTTATCAGGTTTGTGGTTTTAGTGTCATTTTTCGTATTGAAGCCCTACTTATTATCATTGCTTATTCCTCTTGGAGCCATACTTATATTCGCGGTTTTTTGCCCAAGCGTGATAGAATACCGCGAAAAGACTTATTCGCTATGGATCATCTAAATACTAGCTCCTTATATTGAAATGAATGATAAAAAGTATGTGTGCATATGAGTATTTCACGAATCTCAAGACAAGGGGAACTTGTAATGCATCAAAGTTGAAATTGTTTTTATTAGTTCGCAAAATTAAGATTGATAACAGTTCGTTCTTATGAAAATGTTTCATTGAACCGATATATGCAGAGGCTACATGGCACCAGAATGCTTGTTAGGGGAGTATTCAAGCAAATCCGATATTTATAGTTTTGGTGTCATGCTTTTGGAGATAGTAAGTGGTCAGAGTAACAGAAGATTTAGCCAGAGATCAAAGGAGGATCTCCCAATTCATGTAAGCTTGAATACACAATTTTTTCCAATTCAATCATTTGTTTGCCTTCGATTAAAATACCACCCATAAAGAAAAAAAAAGTTAAACAAATGACCGAGAGATGGAAAGAGTATCAACTAAGTAAACCTTTGTTTCCATTGAAAGGCATGGATACTATGGAATGAAGAGAGATCCATCGAACTAGTAGACCCTGAATTGGACAAAACTTATTCAAGCAAAGAAATTGAGAGGTTCATTCAAATTGGATTACTATGTGTGCAAGCGGATGAAGAGCAAAGACCCAGCATGACAGAAGTGGTTCTAATGCTAACCGTCGCCTCAATCGATCTTACTTTGCCATCACCACCAGTGGTGATCGTCCCTCAACTAAATGTTGCATGGGCTAACCCTAATGGACAACATAGTACTAGTGATCAATTTTCCACAAAATCTATCACCCAAGACTTATACCCAAATCCAAGATGATTGGTATAGTTTCGCCAATATTGTTACAAAACCATTGTCTTCAAATGCTCAATATGGAGTGTCATGTGATTTGCAATTACATGGAACTAAATTTGACGAAATTGTAGTGTATACTCATATTGTGTTGCCATTTCCTTGTGAGTGGAGTTCTTTTTGTGAGGTTGGAGAATTTGAAGGTGTTAATATATACTTTCGTCCCGGTTATTTATTTAGCTATTCTATTTATGAGGGTCTTACTCTTTTGTTTACCTTTTTATATTGAGAATATTTTGGGAGGGCAATTTGATAATCCTCAAAACCTACTGTCCACTTATCACCCAATAAAAACCCCACAAATGGTCCCCTCCCATCTCTTAGATCTTTCTGTTAAAACCAAAGGTAAACAAATGATCGGAACGAAGAGAGTACAAGAATTTGGTACCATTTGGAAAATATAAAACAATTTCGTAAAATTGAAGCCAAATTGACATATTTTACCTAATTCTTCGACACACAAACTCCCTCCGTCCCGGTTATTTGTTTACTTAATTATTCGATTTTAGGTGCCTCATTCAATTGTTTATCTTTCTATTTTGAGAATGTCTTTGATGACAATTTGATAATACTTACTCTACAATACTTAATTTGGTCTACTTGTCATTCAATAACTCGTCCCCTTCTCTTTTCTTGATCTTTATGTCAAAATCAAAGGTAAACAATGACGGGGACAGAGAGAGTAAATATATAGAACTCCATTCATAAACGGTGGTTACACAATAACATGGGTGAAGGGATGTAATGGTTCACAAGTAAATCATTTGTACGGAGTATTATAGTTAGTTTAACCAAATCTGACCTCAGCCGCAAAGAGCACCACTTTCATCCCTAATCGACCCAAATAACGCCCAACCAAAACCCTATCCACCACACTGGACACCTACCCTACACTACAGTTTGACCTTCTGCCAAAAATCAAACTCCCTGGACCACCGGAAGACCCGTCGAACCCCTCTACAAAACCCCCAATCCAACCGCAACAACCCAGAAAATGTGACCAGACCGTCTGAGCAACGACCTTTACCACCCAATCGACCACCAATAAGACCACCTATGACCACGCTAGTTACCATTAGGAGAAACCCTGTTGATCCACCTTTACAACGGACCAAAAACCCTCTATTTATGACTTCGTTTGCCCATTCAAATATTGACTCAAACTTGCCTCCTCGATACTGATTTATCAAAACTCGAAAAATCACTTGTAATTGTGTACCTTCAATCAATTTCTTGTATTAGTTTGTACTTTTTCATCATCTTACAATGGTTTTATTTATGCACCATAGGAGCCTTTTGATAAAGTCTTTTTTATTATGTCATAAAACCATTTCAAAATCTCTATTCGAATTTGAGAAAACGATTATACTGTGTCATAGTTGGTATCGTAATAAACCGTATAATTCTTGCTACATTATAGACCAATTCATGCGAGAGCTATCCTATGTCATCTGGGTAGCTTAGGGTCACTAGACCGAGAGACGTCTAATCAACCCAAGACCCGCGTAGTAGACCCTAATCTCCCCCATATGAACCCATTTGTCCTAGTCTCTTTTTAATTGTTTGAATTCGCTATTGTCTTAGCGTTATTTAGTTTACACCACTTTTTATTGTTTTTACTGAATTGTCATAGTTTAGACCACAAACCAAACCCAAAACAGTGACCTAGGCACCACTCTAAATAGATTACATTTCATTGATCGACCGTCCTTGAGGATCGACCTCGACTTACGTACTATACTAGGTTGAGTATAAGCATTGTTTGATAGGTAAGTAAACGACCACCTATCAACAACAGTCATGCACTTGCGAGGTACATATAATAAATTTACAGTTTCGGTGTCATGCTTTTGGAGATAGTAAGTGGTCAGAGTAACAGAAGATTTAGCCAGAGATCAAAAGAGGATCTCCCAATTCATGTAAGCTCGAATACACAAGTTTCTCCAACCCAATCATTTGTTTACCTTTAATTAAAATATCACTCATAAAGAAAAAGAAAAAGTTAAACAAACGACCGAGAGATGGAAAGAGTATCAACTAAGTAAACCTTTGTTTTTATTGAAAGGCATGGATACTATGGAATGAAGAGCGATCCATCGAACTAGTAGACCCTGAAATGGACAAAACTTATTCAAGCAAAGAAATTGAAAGGTTCATTCAAATTGGATTGCTATGTGTGCAAGCGGATGAAGAGCAAAGACCCAGCATGACAGAAGTGGTTCTAATGCTAACAGTCGGCTCAATTGATCTTACTTTGCCATCACCACCAGTGGTGATCGTACCTCAACTAAATGTTGCTTGGGCTAACCCTGCTGGACAACATAGTAATAGTGATCAATATTCCACAAAATCTATCCCCCAAGACTTGTACCCTAATCCAAGATAATCCGTATAGTTTCCCCAATATTGCATGATCATTTACAATGCCATATTGAACACTCCTTTCAGTTGTGTTTCTTAATTCTTATGGTTATCAGGTTATGTGAGCTCATATGAAGTATTGAATTGGTCGATCACATTTTACATTATTCTCCTACACATATTACACATATGACATGTATAGAACTCCGTACAAAAACTATTAGTAAATATTCTGTATATATTTAGTTTGTTATATTTCCTTGTATATCTCGTAGTTAGTTTATCTCGTAGTTAGTAATGCAATCCCTAATTAGGGTATTGTATTATTGTCATATATATAGTTACAGTATCCTGAATACAAGGAAACGATATCACAAGATAAACTAACTACGAGATATACAAGGAAATATAACAAACTAAATATATACAGAATATTTACTAATAAATTAGGGTATTGTATTATTGTCATATATATAGTTACAGTATCCTGAATACAAGGAAACGATATCACAAGATAAACTAACTACGAGATATACAAGGAAATATAACAAACTAAATATATACAGAATATTTACTAATACAAAGGTTTACTTAGTTGATGCCATGATACTCTTTCCATCTCTCGGTTATTTGTTTAACTTTTTTTTCTTTATGAGTGGTATTTTAATCAAAGGCAAACAAATGATTGGGTTGGAGAAATTTGTGCATTCGAGCTTACATGAATTGGGAGATCCTCCTTTGATCTCTGGCTAAATCTTCTGTTACTTTGAGTCTCTGACCACTTACTATCTCCAAAAGCATGACACCGAAACTATAAATTTATTATATGTACCTCGCAAGTGCATGAGTGTTGTTGATAGGTGGTCGTTTACTTAGCTATCAAACAATACTTATACTCAACCTAGTATATCACGTAAATCGAGGTCGATCCTCAAGGACGGTCGATCAATGAAATGTAATTTATTTGGAGTGGTGCCTAGGTCACTGTTTTGGGTTTGGTTTGTGGTCTAAACTATGACAATTCAATAAAAACAATAAAAAGTGATGTAAACTAAATAACGCTAGGAGTCTAAGACAATAGCGAATTCAAACAATTAAAAAAAACTAGGACAAATGAGTTCATATGGGGTAGATTAGGGTCTAATAGTTGGGTCTTGGGTTGATTAGAAGTCTATATGGTCTTTTGGGCCGAGTCTCTCGATCTAGTGACGCTACCTATATGACATAGGATAGCTCTCACATAAATCACGCTATAATGTAGCAAGCATTATACGGTTTATTACGATACCAACTATGACACAGTATAATCGTTTTCTCAAATTCGAATAGAGATTTTGAGATGGTTTTATGACATAATAAAAAAAGACTTTATCAAAAGGCTCCTATGGTGCATAAATAAAACCATTGTAAGATGATGAAAAAGTACAAACTAATACAGGAAATTGATCGAAGGTACACTTACAAGTGATTTTTCGAGTTTTGATAAATCAGAATCGAGGAGGCAAGTTTGAGTCAATATTTGAAAGGGCAAACGAAGTCATAACTAAAGGGTTTTTGGTGCGTTGGAAAGGTGGATCAACAGGATTTTTCCAAATGGTAATTAGGGTGGTCATAGGTGGTTTTATTGGTGGTCGATTGGGTGGTAAAGGTCGTTGGTCAGAAGGTCTGGTCACATTTTCTGGGTTGTTGCGGTTGGACAGGGGGTTTTGTAGAGGATTTGACGGGTCTGCCCGTGGCCCAGGGAGTTTGATTTTTGGCAGAAGGTTAAAATGTAGTGTAAGGTAGGTGTCCAGGGTGGTGGTTAGGGTTGTGGTTGAGCTTTGTTTGGGTCGATTAGGGGTGAAAGTGGTGCTCTTTGTGGCTGAGGTCAGATTTGTTCAAACTTAACTATAATACTCCGTACAAATGATTCTTCTTTACTTGTGAACCATTACATCCCTTCACCCATGTTATTGTGTAACCACCGTTTATGAATGGAGTTCTATATATTTACTCCCTTTGTCCCCGTCATTGTTTACCTTTGATTTTGGCACAAAGATCAAGAAAAGTAGAGGGGACCTGTTATTAAATGACAAGTAGACCAAATTAAGTTGTGTGGAGTACGTAGTATCAAGTTGTCATCAAAGACATTCTCAAAATAAAAAGATAAACAATTGAATGAGACATCCAAAATAGAACAAGTAAACAAATGAGCGGTGCGGAGGGAGTTTGTGTGTCGGATAATTAGGTAAAATGCGTTCAATTCAGCTCCTGTTTTACCAAATTGGTTTATATTTTTCAAATGGTACCAAATTCTTGTACTCCCTTCGTTCCGGTCATTTGTTTACCTTTGATTTTAGAACAAAAATCAAGGAGATGGGAGGGGACCATTTGTAGGGTTTTTATTGGGTGACAAGTGGACAATAGGTTATGAGGATAATCAAATTGTCCTCCCAAAATATTCTCAATATAAAAAAGGTAGATAAATGACTGAGACCCCCATAAAATACATAAGGTTAATAAATGACCTTCAAATTCTCCAACCACACAAAAAGAAATCCACTCACAAGGAAATGGCAACACAATAAGTGTATACACACTACAATTTCGTCAAATAATTTCCATGTAATTGCAAATCACATGACACTCCATATTGAACATTTGAAGACAATGGTTTTGTAACAATATTTGTGAAACTACACCAATCATCTTGGGTTTGAGTATAAGTCTTGGGTGATAGATTTTGTCGAAAATTGATCACTATTACTATGTTCTCCAGTAGGGTTAGCCCAAGCAACATTTAGTTGAGGGACGATCACTACTGGTGGTGATGGCATTGTAAGATCGATTGAGCCAACGGTTAGCATTAGAACCACTTCTGTCATGGTGGGTCTTTGCTCTTCATCCGGTTGCACACATAGCAATCCAATTTGAATGAACCTCTCAATTTCTTTGCTTGAATAAGTTTTGTCCAATTCAGGGTCTACTAGTTCGATGGATCTCTCTTCATTCCAAAGTATCCATGCCTTTCAATAGAAACAAAGGTTTTTAGTTGATACTCTTTCCATCTCTCGGTCATTTGTTTAACTTTTTTCTTGTTTATGAGTGATATTTTAATCAAAGGCAAACAAATGATTGGGTTGAAAAAATTTGTGTATGTATTCGAGCTTACATGAATTGGGAGATCCTCCTTTGATCTCTGGCTAAATCTTCTGTTACTCTGACCACTTACTATCTCCAAAAGCATGACACCGAAACTATAAATATCGGATTTGCTTGAATACTCCCCTAACAAGCATTCTGGTGCCATGTAGCCTCTGCATATATCGGTTCAATGAAACATTTTCATAAGAACGAACTGTTATCAATCTTAAATTTGTGAACTAATAAAAACAATCTCAATTTTGATGCATTACAAATTTCCCTTGTACTAAGATTCGAGAAATGCTCATATGCACACATACTTTTTATCATTTATTTCATTATAAGGAGCTAGTATTTAGATGATCCATAGCAAATAAGTCTTTTCGCGGTATTCTATCACGCTTGGGCAAAAAACCGCTAATATAAGTATGGCTCGAAGAGGAACAAGCAATGATATTAAGTAGGGCTTCGATACGAAAAATGACACTAAAACCACAAAACCTAATAACTAATGAGATGATAGACATACCGTGTTCCTGCTATACGAATGGTGTTCCCAAACTTTTGTAAATGTTCGAAGAGTCTTGCTAAGCCAAAGTCGGCTATTTTGGGATTCATTTCATCATCCAATAATATATTTTCAGGTTTAAGGTCACGATGTATAATAGTCAATCGTGAATCTTCATGGAGATACTGAAGGCCTCTTGCAATTCCCACAATGTTTTTGTGTCGTGTTGCCCAATTCAAATGTGCACGCTTTTCCGGATCTATAGTACCATAAAGGAAGCGAGTCAAATAACCACAAACACTTATGGAACGGTTATCATTAGGGTATTCGATCTGTGTTTGATTATCTTTCATTATGATCACACCTCTTCGTCTATCAATCAAATAATTATATACAGAGTAGAAGATAAGAAATACTCCGCAACTATATACTACTCCCCCCATTTCCTCATTGTAAGACAGTATAATACGATATAATGACTTGATTAATATTGATGAAATAGAATACAATATATAGTAGAGTGTCTTGGAGATCACTCTAACAATCTTCCTAAATATCTTATAGAATATTATGATACCTCATAATATTCACCTAATCAATATATCATTCTAATATATCTCTAATACACCCCCTCAGTCAAAGCGGTAGTGAACGAACACTTTGACTAGACCAAAATATATAGTTGATGATGCCATTGTCGTAGGGGTAAGTTGACGTTGTCGACGATGGTATCGGATGTGATGCCTTGCTTGTCTTGATCTTGCCATAGTAATAGCCACACACATAATAATAACTAAGACTAATTGTGTGCGAGGGGCCGAAGCAACAACTCGTGAGACACACAACACTAAAACGTCAAGGTGTACGAGGGCCGTAGCAACTCGTGAAACACCGACTTAACAGAAAATAAATATGGTGCACGAGGGCCGAAGCAACTCGTGAAACACCGACTCAGCAGAAAATAAAAAATGGTGCACGAGGGCCAAAGCAACTCGTGAAACACCGAACGGTGAGGGCCGAAGCAAACTCAACGGTACAATTAAAATAAAACAATACTACTAAACCAAAAACAAAAGCACACACATCCGAGAGGCACTTCGATCCTGTGGCGATGTGGTTGGCCGTGCGGGTCGAAACCGGCGGAGTCATTCCACCCGGCCCGTTAGGCAGGGGTGGTTGCTAGGGCGAACCTGTAGCGGACAAGGAGAAGGCAATAGCGGAATGCGGCGGAGGTTTAGAACGGTGGCGGTTGCCGAAGCAACATGGCAAAGAGGGTTGTTTTAGCAACTCTGGACAGCGGCAAGTGTGTTGATGGTGGCGGCGTGAACACAATCAACTCAGCGGCATCGGCGGAGGCACACCGACTTAAAGAGCGGAGGAGGGTAGAAAATTTATTCCTAAACTAATACTCTAGGCGTCGGGACGGTGGTGGTGTTGAGGTTGTGTATGGATGGAAGGGTGGTTGTTGATAGGGATGGGGTTGTGGGTCCGGGTGTGAGAGGTGATTGGTACGGAGGTCAGGCAGCGGGTGGGGTTTTGATGTAGGGTTGAGGCACGGTGATGGTGGCTTGTTTTGGGTGGTGAAATTGGCAGGGAGATGAAAGGGGTAGCAGGTCAGGGGCGATGGGTCAGGAGGTTGGTCGGTCGGCCGGAGTCGGGATGTGGAGGCGGAAAGGCTGGTGGTGGGGAGGGAGATGTGGGTCGTGGGCTGGTTGGACAACGAAGGGCATAATGGTCTGGTTAGAAGATAGGATGGCAGGTGTTTGTGGAAATTGGGCAAATGAAAGGCAGTGAGCGTAGGGTTTGTGGCAGGGCTAGGAGGCCTAGATCACTTTATTGAAAAAAAAAAAAGAAAAACTAAAGTGCAGCACACTACTAACTACTAAGGAATTATGCGCATGACTTGATTACTAACGATGAAACGGGATACCTCTCGGAGATGGTATAAGACGACCATCTCCGGCCGGTGATTTAAAGACGAGGTTGTTGCAAAGCGGAAGAGTTTTGAGAGGATCGACTTTTAGGCTGATACCATGTAAGACGGTATAATACGATATAATGACTTGATTAATATTGATGAAATATGATACAATATATAGTAGAGTGTCTTGGAGATCACTCTAACAATCTTCCTAAATATCTTATAGAATATTATGATACCTCATAATATTCACCTAATCAATATATTATTCTAATATATCTCTAATACTCATGTTCTTCCCATTATTCACATAAATGAAGGTTTGTTATAATACTTATGGGGTAGTAGCCGTCTGGACGTAAAATAAGGCCATAGAATGATATACGGTGGATAAAACAAAAGATAAAGTTGCAAAAGAACATGTACCAAATAGGAAGCGTTCCAAGCTTGAATTAGACAGAAACTCGTAGACAAGTAGTTTTTCATCACCTTCTGAGCAAAATCCTACGAGCCTAACAAGATTTCTGTGTTGAAGCTTTGCCAGAAGTCGAACCTCTGCCTTAAATTCCTTGTTACCCTGTCCTGAGGTGTCCGAGAGCCTCTTAATGGCTAATTGTTCTCCATTCTCAAGTGCACCCTATCTCAAAATACATGAAAGGTTTCTAATGGTGAGAATTGTATCAAAATTGTCAAAATTTTTAGATAAAAAGATTAAACGGTTTACTATCAGAATTAGTCTACAATAAAAAGAAATGAGTAGGGCGTACTTTGTAAACACCACCGAAGCCACCTTCACCCAGCTTACTTTCAGCTGAGAAGTCTCCGGTTGCAGCTCTGAGAGTGGCGAAATCGTATTGTACAACATCTTTTTCTCCAAGACTTATATCACTATCCACTGTTTCATCATAAGGAATTGAGGATATTAGACAGAATGCAGAATACAAATTCTTCTGTAAAACCGCCTTACACAAGAAAATTTGTAAAACAGATCTTGTTTGTTATTATTGTCTCATTTAAAGCAGACTTGCATACGGGCCTGGACCACATTCAAATAGACGAGATAGTCAGCTTTATAAAGTAGTAAACTCACGTATAAGGCTGAGCAAGTTTAGGTCCGGACCAATAAAATGGACTAGACCAGACTAGACCAAAATTTGTTCTGAACCGAACCCGGATCGAATTCTTCTAGGGCTAGTCCTCGATCCTTGTTTTTTTGAAATTTCGGTCTTCGGTCCGGTCCGGTCCGGTCCAAGACCGGTAATTTTAGGTCCCGACCGAAATATATGACTTTCACGTCTATTTATTGAAACTTTGTAAATGAATTGGATATTTTACGTTAAAATGTCATTATAAACTCAATTATAGTCATTGTTTATATTAAACAATAGGTCAAATACTTATTTTATTTGATTTGATGAATTTAAAATTCATTAATCATATACTAAATACCGACATATCGTACTTTTCGGTCCATTTTGGTCTAAAACCTAACTGGACCGAAAAATTCGGGTTTGGTCCAGACCAGGACCGAAACTTTTAGGTCCGGTCTTTGGTCCACTTAATTTATTTTTAGGACCGATCCAATTCGGTCCGATCCCATTTTGGACCGATGTTCAGCCCTACTCACATATAGGTAAATATGGGCTTCTCCACAGAAATGTTATTTGCCAATCAAGAATATCGGTATTTAGATGGTTGAATTGATGAGTTAGCATTACCTCGTCGCAGTAATCTCCCTTCCTTAGGCTTTTTACGACACACACATATCCACAAAATAACCGATAGAACTAGCAATCCAACTCCTGCGCAAGCTGCTACTCCTGCAATGACCGCCGTCTTCCATTCTGATGCTAAAAAGTGACCATTTAGTGTTAAAAAGTTATAACTAATATTCTTACCTTAATACCTTTAACAGTAAGACTCTCTTCTCTCAAACAAGTGGTCAAGAGTTCGATTCCTACTTTTGAGAATAAAAAAGTCAAACTTGAGAAGAATCTTCCCATTATTTGGCCTTCAGTACGCCGAAGGGTCAACACTCAACACCAAAAAAAAAAAGACACATTTCATAACTTTAGAATTCTCTTTGATTAGTTTTCCATTGCTTTTTTGTTTCATATCAAACTACAATAATGGAGTGAAAAAAATAAATATTAATAAGGTGCCTATATATTTTAAATGTATAAATAATACCCCTGGAAATAAAAACTCTATTTATGCGGGATCTATACTAGTAAAAAAAAAGTAAACAAATAATTGGAATTAGAGGTGGCAATTATTGACACGACCCAAAAACACGACACGAACCCGACACGAAGTTAGCGGGTTAGGGTTAAGACGTTGTGACCCATTTAAGTAATTGGGTTGACACGGACATGACACGAAACTTAAATGGGTCTAGTGGACTATTCCTCTTACCCAGTCAAATAGTCAAACAATCAAAGTCTTTTTATACTCCCTCCTATTCTATATTTTCTTCCCCTCTCATTTTTACCCAAGAAATAACAAAGTGAATTTGGACCACACTAAACACACTACTCCACATATCATTGAATTTAGACCACACAAATCATCCCAAAAAAGGAAATAGGGAAGAAAACCCGAATAACCGAATAAAAAAATAGGGAAGAAAATATAAAATAGGAGGGAGTATTAATTAAGTAGTCGAAGTCTTTTTTAATTAATTTAGAACATATATAAGTAGTCAAACTGTCAAAGTCATACTCTGTGCCCAACCCGAGTCAAACATAATATTCAATCGACTCACCTAGTCACGTCTACTATTCTTGTCCCGACTCAAACCTGACCCATTATTCAACATATATAGATGTATACGATAATTCAAAATAAGTGAAATAATAATTTGTATAAATTAAATGAGAGATATGGGAGTACCTGATGATGGCAACGGTGACGGTGACGGTGACGGTGGATGTACTTGTGGTAGATACGAAAGATTGAAGAAAGGGAAAGCCTCAAACTGTACAATGCAGCTCGGCGCCAAAAACCGACCACCCGGCTTCTGTTGAAAGTATTGGATCGACGAGTTCAAACACTCATAACAATCATTACCAATTAAATTCGGGGTACATTGTCCCAACCCATATATAGGCTGACTCGCCGAATAGTTGACAAAATTGGTTGCAAATTTCTTAAAAGACCCGCCTCCGGCTGCTTGAACCGCGATCACATTACTAATCATATTCGTTACCACGTCCATGTATTGGATTTTGTCACCGATAATGTCGCTACCATGCCAGGCGATCAATCCAGGTACTTCATCCATATTATTGAAAAAAGACGAGTTTGAATACCGAACCTGACATTGGTCGTACCATACAATAGCCACCTTCATATTAGGACAAATCGTTGGAATGTCGGTAGTGGTAGCGGTAGCGACACATTGGTGACATGAGCTGATGTTCTGGTCCCCTCTGCAGAGATATTCGCCGTAGACAGCTTCTATTGACGGATTACCGACTGTGGTTCTATAGAAACCCGATGGGTTGTTAGTCGCGTTGGAGGCGAGAGCGCGAAAAAGGGTGTTTAAATTGGTTTGGTAGGTACTTCCGTTGGTGAACATTGTGTCATTTGTGCAGGTGTTGGCGAATTGGGCTGACACGGTTGTCGTTTGATGGATCATTGTAACGATTAGCACCGGTAAAAAGGCTAATATCCAATTAATTTGGTACATTTTTGTGCTTAATTACTAATTAGCTAATAATAAAATGAAAAATGAAAAATTGAGTTGAATTGTTGATGAAGAGTATTGTGTGTGAACCGTTGCATTTATGTGTATATATTTATTGGGGACTAGAATACTGTTATGGCTTGGAATCCTTCAAAGGAAAAAAAAGGTGGATGTTGATATTTTTCAATGTGTAATGTTCCGCGAAGGAGAAAATCAAGTTCCTAACCAAGAAAAGTCATTAAAGGAGAAAATTAAGTACCACTCAACATAGTAGTCCCTTTGACACTCTCCCCACACATGTGAGGACCACTTCAACGGATAGAATTTTCTGCGACTTGGGCCAAATAAGAGGTCCACGCATGGTGATGACGGGGGACGAATTGGTGGTTGGTATGGTGATTTAATGGAGGTGTGTTATGGTTGTTGATGATGGTGAAATGTATGATAATGGTGAATTGCAGTTGAATGAAGGAGGGAGGAGGAGTTTGCCAAAAGTCAACCTTTTGACTTTGTCAATTTGACTTCTCACGCTTGATCAATGCAAAACCTGTTATGAAATATTACATTATAATATTATATGGATGTCCATATCTTAGAATATTCTAGGGTATATTATATTATGGAAACTCTACCTCATTGTATGTGTATATATACCCCTCATAATGGAATAATATACAGTTCTGTCTCTACTTTCTTCTCCCTACCTTCTCTCTACTATTCTCCCTTCTCGTTATTTCACAACACGTTATCAGCACGAACCTTAACCGACTGAGCAACTCTTTGGATTTAATTGCAAAAGGATTATTGGGTCTTACTTATTTTCTTTACTCCGTAATTGATAAATTCTACCCCGCATTAATTTGTAAGTCTCGTATCCATCTTTATCATTTACGTTTGACTTGCTGTGATTTATCTACTGAATTGTTTGTGTAGCTAAACAGAAGGTACGTCAATAATAACATGCAATAACATTATTTTTCTTTACGATCGTATGGAGTATGACTTATCTCTTTTTGATTGGTATAGGAAATCTATCTCTTTATGAAATAATTATCTCGTACTTATTATATTCATGAAGTAACTTGTAGTCCGGCCACTTTCGTTTGCATTGAATTTACTGAGTCCTAGTCAATTGAGTTGTGTTTTATAAATTGAGATAAAGTCTTGACTTGTTAGTAATATCTATATCTATATCTATTACGGCTAATAATAAGGATAATGCTATAACCATTGTTTATTACGGAGTAATTGGTCTAATGAATACCCTCTTTGTTAACCATAGCGTTTGCTTTGTTGGGTTTGTTTTATGTGTGACCTTATTAGCTTATTGTGAATCTCCCTTAAAAAAAAAAAAAAAAACATGCGAGAAAGCCAAAATCACAAAAGACTCGAATTTGTGTAGCATGTGTCATTAGCCAATATAACTGATGTGTTAATTCTTAATTTCTAAGGTTGAATATCGTTATAAAATATTTGTTGCCTTTAATCTTTGACTATAAACATGTTCTGTAGTATCAATGATTGAACTTAATTTCTGGATGACAAACTTTAAGGGTATTGTGAATTTGTGATGATAATTTATTGGCTTGTGAATTATATATTGTGACAAAGTTTTTAAGTTGTTTGCGTGAGCATTGTATGTAGTCTTAATTATTTGCAAACTCTAATTTAATCAGAACCGTGACCGTAAAATTCTGATGATGGGCTACGATTTTATTCTTTTTTTGACATTAAAACATTTATGCGTATGTTCAACAAATTTTGAATAAAGGACGTATCATATAATTTTGGACTTGAAATTTCAAAAGGTTTTATATTATAAAGATGAGCAAATATGTCCATATTATAACTTTGGCCTGAAGTTCAAAGTTTTAAAGGTGTGTAATAGTTTAACACCGTCTCATCAGTACAATATACTCATATTGTATAAGTGTAAGTGGCCAGAAGTCCACATCTATGAGAATATGAACCGCTGTTGAGTTTAAAGCGGTCTTTATGAAAGGCAAATTTATTTGCTAATTGATTCTTGTTCACCTAAAGTTGAACAGTATAATGAGATATGAAATTTGGTCCATTCCTTGAAGTGAATGTGACATCTCATAAAGACTCTGTCTGTAGCAGAGATCGAGAATATGGCGTTATGATAAGCCTAATATCGCGGCATTAATTGAGCCTAATAATGTGGCATTTAATGAGCCAAATAAAAGAGGCTTAATTGAGCTTAATGATGTGGCCTTATTGAGCCAAATTCATTCATTGAAAGAAATGAAAATATCTCATGAAACTGAATATCTCATAGAAATCCTCGTAAGACTCGTATATGTAAGAGTTCAATATGAGAAAGGAAAAAAATTCTCGGGTGGAGATATTGACATTCACACTATGGCTTGAAGTCCATAGTGTTTACAAATGAATTATGTGGGTAATTATAACTCACATAAAGATGTAAGGGAAGAAAAAGGTCTCCCTTAAACGCAAATATTATTGTCAGGTAGATAATATAGCGTGATAAAGGAATTCACAATTATTTAAATTGATATTAATCACTCAGTTGATTGACAAAGTAATGAGTTATTTGAAAAATGTGGATTCCATCTGATTGGTAAATAGTCAATATTCTCCGAATTGAATACGATGATACTTACATTTAGTTGGATGAATATTATACCACTTGAAGTTATTAAGTGCGTGGACTTAAACATTGACAAGATCAATGTGTATATTTTGAGGATTCTTATATCCACGGTTAGCGGTGTGGCTAATACGATGATAAATATGATAATAATCCAAGTGATATGTGATCAAATTATTTAATACTATGAAGAGAATGATCACTGGAATTCGATGAAATTCACCACCTCCCCGAAGGGACGGATGAATCATTAATTGGGTTGAATGAGATTATTCAAATAATCAGTTTAGTTATGATTATTTGTATTCCTCGAAGGAATTTTGATGTATGATTTGTGTTCATACTACAAGAAAGAGCAATGTATTATAATCTCTGAAGGAATATTGCGATAGTCTTGCCAATATAAATGAGACACTAGTCAGCGTCTTATGTCACATCTATTGTTTATCTGGCTGACTGCAAAAGAATTAATTTGAGTTCATATGATGAAATGTTGCTAACTGGAAGTTTAGCACTATTATTATAGTCCACTACAAATTTGCACGTGATATGACATTGCTAACCATAAGTTTAGCATGATGAATTGTCAACTAGAAAGTGGCATGTGATAAATTAAATTATCTATACACAGCCAAGTGCTTATAAAATATTGTCATAAATTGTGGGCAAACTAAAAAAAGTTGACATGAAATGTTTCAGATGTGACAAATTAAAGCCATCCGGGTTCTTACTATACCCGTTTTGATAAACCTTGAGTTTATCTTCAAGAAAAGGTAAGTGCTGAAATTTTCTCGTGTAGAAATTTTATTAAAGGCAAGACACTACACTGCGATTGAGTATATATATAATGTTGGAGATCTAAACTACTCGATATTGAATAAAGAACTTAAATGTTCGTGTATGAATTGACACTATATCTACAATAATGATTTTTCTGAGTGGTTCTCGTGATTAAAAATCACATTCAGATTTTTATATAAAATCGTTGATCTCTTAAACTGGGCATTGTGAATCAGCACATTAAAAAAAAAAAAAAAAAATCCAACTGCATCACACATTTCTTCCATAAATATTTTGTTATTGTACAAAGATGCCCATATAAATTTTCATCGATGATATGAGAAATTGATGTCTAAGGTGGTTATGATAATTCTTGGACTATAAATTGATTATAGTTTTTACCACCTTAGGGGGAGAAATGTGAGTTAAAAGCTGGTAAAAACAACATTGATCCCATACTGAACTAAAAGTTCAGAGAAAGTTATATGTTAAATTCATTGAGTAGAGGTTTTTGAATTTGATATAACCATATATTTTACCAGATTAATACAAGTATATACACTTGAAGTGTATTATAATAAAAGTCAAGATGAATTGACGGTTCCAATGAATAAATGTGAAATAGCAAGTTCAAGCAGTTGGTATGACATAATTGCTATATTTGTAGTGTCCCTGAAGTGACACGATATCTGAAGGATAATAGATGGCTTAAATGAATATATAATGGTACCACATACATATTCAGATTCAGATATCATTAAACAGCACTGATATCATCAAGAGATGATGAAATTATATCGATATATTTATGGAACCTACATACATTTGCGCGCGATATTTTATGGACTTTATAAATAGGGATCATAAATTTAAGTCAATTTTGATTGTCGACATATAATCAATGATTATAAATGAGCTCATGGACTAGAAGTCCACTTATTGACTTGAAGTCAATCCAAATTATGAATATTGGAAAAGAAAACTGCATTTTTTGCATTTTGAGTCATCATCATGTGCATATAGAGAATAAGTTCTTCATTGCATCTTAGTTTTAATTTATACATTATTATTATTGCATATTTGTTAGAATCTGTTATTTAGAACTTAGTTTCATATCATATGCATGCACATGTTTCATAATACAATTTTGAATGGATAATGTTGGAAAGGAGAAATATATTATGATCTCTACTCTTTTGAGGATAACTCCCTGTAGGAGCCTCTTATAAATGATCATCAATTGTTAATGGTTGATCAATTGAGTTATTGAAAACTCTTGATGAAATATATAAACCTCTACAATACGATTGAAAGATATCGTGATTAGTTCCAAAATGGAACATCAAAACTCCTATAGAGTTTATTTAAAAAGTTATTGTCTCAACCTGAAGTTTGAGCATATGAAAATTCAGATTTAAATGAGCTTCTTGCTAACCATGTGAAATTAGCTTATGGTCCGTAGTACCATAACGATTGGAAAAATAACGTATTTAAAGTCTACAATGAGAATGTCAATACATACATATATGTGGTTTAGCAAAGAAAACCGCTCAAAGGAATTTGATGATTTATTCAATAATTATCAGATTGATTTTCCTTAATACAAGGAATTAAGGAATGATGGCTACACTCTTTTTCCCTTCGACTAGGTTTTTTGTCCCAACGGGTTTTTCCTAACAAGGTTTTTAACAAGGTAGCAGTATAAGCGCATTATTACGCTATAGTCATGATCATCAATATTGTTGAGATGACAATTATTTTCGACATATAATGTTATGTCGTTTATTGAGGAGAAACTATGTCATCTATTACGGAAACTCTATCAAAATTATGGAGGTATTAATTCAAGTGAAGAAACAAGAGTTATGAAATAATTATATCCAGACGGTGAGTTGTTAAAGAAATATGATATCGAAACTGTCATGAATTTCTATTGACCGAAGATTCAAGTTTATCAACCAATGGGTACTACTTCATCGATCATCAGGAAGTAATGTCAAAGCATGGATCATTTCAAGATTTATCAAGTTATGTAATCATCAGGGGGAGTAACACGCGCTGTACTCTTTTTCCTTAGCCATGGTTTTGTCCCAGTGGGTTTTCCATGGAAAGGTTTTAACGAGGCAGTTATTATTATGCGTGTTTGAAGATTATTGTACTCTTTTTCTTTCTAGCGTTTTTTCCCATAGGGTTTTTCTAGTAAGGTTTTTAACGAGGCATCTTCTTCAGTGATGGACATCCAAGGGGGAGTGTTATGAAATATTACATTATAATATTATATGGATGTCCATATCTTAGAATATTCTAGGGTATATTATATTATGGAAACTCTACCTCATTGTATGTGTATATATACCCCCTCATAATGGAATAATATACAGTTCTGTCTCTACTTTCTTCTCCCTACCTTCTCTCTACTATTCTCCCTTCTCGTTATTTCACAACACGTTATCAGCACGAACCTTAACCGACTGAGCAACTCTTTGGATTTAATTGCAAAAGGATTATTGGGTCTTACTTATTTTCTTTACTCCGTAATTGATAAATTCTACCCCGCATTAATTTGTAAGTCTCGTATCCGTCTTTATTTGTTTAGCACTCGATTTCCGTCTTTATTGTTCCGCCTCACCTGCATATAATATTAATATATTAATAAAATAATAGTAATAAAACTAATATTATAATAACACTACGAGTATACGACCAATTATTATAAATTAGTTAATTAAATGAGCTACTTAGACAATTAAGCACACAAAATCGAGTCGGAATTAGGTATAAATGCGGGGTAAAATACGACTAAAATGCTACTTATCAAAGAACATTTGTGGGGTTTTATCGGGTGACAAGTGGACAATAGATTATGAGGATGATCAAATTGCCCTCCCAATATATTCTCAATATAAAAAGATAAACAAATGACTGAGTTAAATATAATAGGTAAATAAATGACCCGACAGAAGACGTATATATTAACACCTTCAAATTCTCCATCCTCACAAAAAGAACTCCACTCACAAGGAAATGGCAACACAATATGTGCTTGTATACACTACAATTTCGTCAAATTTAGTTCCATATAATTGCAAATCGCATGACACTCCATATTGAACATTTGATCGAAGACAATGGTTTTGTAACAATATTGGTGAAACTATACCAATCATCTTGGGTGTGGGTATTGTTATAGGATTGATTATGACGAACAATAAATTTGACAAACAAATACAGACCGAATCGACTCTTGCTTTCCTTATAGAATAATTCGATCCTTATTCTTGTGCCTGGGTTATACCGAATTTTTCTACTGAGATAAGACGGTCCCCTCTGACTTTGGCACTCAAAGACCAGAGACGTAATATAGAAATATTGTGTGTAGTTTGTTAAACGTTTGTTGATGTCTGAAGAATTTTCTGTATATTTGCTTCTTCTCTTCCTCTTTGTTTATATAGAGAGGAAAACAGGGAAGGGAGGGAAGTTATTCTGAAGAGTTGCAACTCTTCAGAACCAGGAATACATCGAATTAGTTTCCCCTCAAATTAATTAATTATCTTTTCAGTGTAGACACGGAATTAAGTTCCGTTTCCTGCGAGACCCCCGTCATAGTCATTCGTCCGAATGCTAAACCGTAATTCCGTAAATAATTATGCAAGTATACTCTCCGTATTTTCCCGAACTTGCAATTTATTATTGAGAAAATTACCCACTAACGAACCAACCTTAATTACGCAAAATGAAACCGGTAATTACTCTTAAATCACCAACAATAAGTCTTGGGTTATAGATTTTGTCGAAAATTGATCACTATTACTATGTTGTTCAGTAGGGTTAGCCCAAGCAACATTTAGTTGAGGGACGATCACCACTGGTGGTGATGGCAATGTAAGATCGATTGAGCCAACGGTTAGCATTAGAACCACTTTTGTCATGGTGGGTCTTTGCTTTTAATCCGCTTGCACACATATCAATCCAATTTGAATGAACCTCTCAATATATTTGCTTGAATAAGTTTTGTCCAGTTCCGGGTCTACTAGTTCGATGGATCGCTCTTCATTCCATAGTATCCATGCCTTTCAATAGAAACAAAGTTGTACTTAGTTGATACTCTTTCCATCTCTCGGTCATTTGTTTAACTTTTTTTTTTTTCTTTATGGGTGGTATTTTAATCGAAGGCAAACAAATGATTGAATTGGAAAAAATTGTGTATTCAAGCTTACATGAATTGGGAGATCCTCCTTTGATCTCTGGCTAAATCTTTGTTTCATTATAAGGAGCTGGCATTTAGATGATCCATAGCGAATACAACGATATTGGCTATGCTGACTGCCGAGGGTTCATCTAGAGCGATTTTAGTGTACTCCGTAGAAGTTGTGGATTCTTCAAATTGATGGAATGTCGATAACATTTTCGTTTATATCCTTGCAAAGTATATTCTGGTTACTACCGATGTTTGCGGGAATTGTATGATTTTGTACATTCCTTTTGTAATGGTACTGACATGGACTTATTGTATAGTTATGTTTAGTAACTTTCGGGAGATGGTACTGCCATGGTCCATGGAGTTATTGTCGTCTTGGAAGATTCGCTTCTTTATAGAAAAAGCATCCAACCTTCAATTATCTATCTCTAGGCCGGGCGCATCTTCAGAAAACTCGTTACAATCACAAAGTCTGACACTATTCGGCATTGAAAGAGGTGGTAGACTTGGTTAGGAGCATCATCACCTTCGCAAGTATAGAACCTTGCTAGCAGAGGATTTAGATCTGAGATTGGTGGGAAGGAGATTGAGGTTCTTTTCGAATGAACTACTGTAATCTTTAGTTGAATTTATTCACTTCCGGGTATTCTATACCCCTATAATTACTTATGATGATATCAAATTTAGTTCTTTGTATTTGAATATATCACACATCATCCAATTTGGGATCTCATAAAACCATGTATAAAAATACACACAATTTTTAGCAAACCACACTGCAAATCACCAGAAGCCATAGGCTTGTTGTTGCGTGTCACCAAAACATTATATAGACAACATAGCCTATCATCTCGGTTTTGGGTACAAGTCCCGGGTTCTATTGAGTTCCATGGTGATCGTCATGGTGTCGGTGTCACTTTGTTGTTCACTAACGTTGATAGACACGCTTTGTAAAGGAGAGGACATTCCTAGTGATGTCGGTGTTGGAAGATGGCCAGAGCTTGTTAACTGTGAAACTATTAATGAAATTTCGGGTCTTTTCTCTGGATCATTTTGAAGACATAACAATCCAATCTGAATGCACCTTATTACACTTTTCTTCGAACAATCGTCACCGAGTGTAGGATCTCTTAAATCAAAGGGTCGACTCTCGTTCCATAGATTCCATGCCTTGTATTAGAAAATTAAACATTTACTCCGTATAATTTTGTCACTAATTTGTTATAGACATATATAACAATTGTGGTATGGGCATTTGAACTTACATGACTTTGGAGGCTCTTCTTTGATTCCTGGTAATATGTTCTATTGTTCAGACCACTCACAATCTCCAAAAGCATGATTCCGAAACTATAGACGTCGGACTTATTGGAATATTCCCCATTGACACACTCGGGTGCCATGTATCCTCTGCATAAATCATTTTGATATAGCTTTTCATATGAACCAACAATCGTAATCTGTGAAGAATAGCTCTAACAATCGTAATCTGTGAAGAATAGCTCACAATATAAGAAGCGTCTATTATTTAGTGAGTCTTTTTTGTTGTATGTCACTAGTTCATAGCAACAAATCTAGATATTTGAAAGTACTGAGAAGAAAGACGTACTGTGTTCCTTTAATGACGTCAGTGGTTCCATACTTCTCTGCGAGTCCCGTGCGTTTGGCTAAGCCAAAGTCAGCTATCTTGGGGTTCATCTCCTTATCCAATAAAATGTTTTCGGGTTTAATATCACGATGTATAATTGTAAGTCGAGAATCTTCATGGAGATATTGTAGACCTTTTGCAATCCCAGTTATAATTCTGGACCGTGTTTTCCAATCTAACAGAGTTCGCTTTGTTGGATCTTTAGTGTCATAAAGAGAAGAAGTCAGATAACAACAGAATCTTCATAATTAAAACTAGCTAGTTCAAAGACTAACAAAGGCATGGCAGTAAATGTGGTGCAAACCGCAAAGTACTAAATCATGTTAAAATGTGTCCTAAGCTTGAGATCGAGTTTTCAATGACACTAAGGTCCCAAGTTCAAATCTTGGTAAGTGGTAGGTTGAGCATGTGCATTATCCAGGCTTCAAACCCGAAGCCTTTGTGTAACTTGCATGCATGCTTTCGTATGAAGGGATCTATTAAGGTATGAGAACCAATTATTGGGATTAAACCATCACCTAAGACAAGCTATGGTAAGACGAAATTAAAGTTGTAAAAAAAAAAATTACCAAACAAAAATCGTTCTAGGCTTGCATTAGACATATAGTCATAGACAAGCAGTTTTTCTTCTCCTTCCAGGCAAAATCCTACGAGCTTGACAACATTGTTGTGTTGAAGCTTAGCAAGGAAGCGGGCCTCGGCCAAGAATTCCTCTGTACCTTGTCCAGATGTGCTAGAGAGTCTCTTGATGGCTAACTGATCTCCGTTCTCAAGCGTCCCCTATTGATCATTTGACAAGGTCTAGCCGCAATGAGATAATGATAAAGTGGAAAGTGTAAACCTTATATTTTATAAATAGAGTGCATCTCGGTCTCTAGAAAATTATTCGATAAGCTCTCTTTATTCATATAAGATACGGAGTATAAAATATAACATTTACTCCATACATTATTAAGCAATGTTTATGGTTAATGTCGCAATTTAAATGAATTGAGTAAAATGTAGAAGAGAGTACCTTGTAAACAAAACCGAACCCTCCTCTGCCCAACGTGTTTTCGGCTGAGAAGTCTCTGGTTGCAGTTTTCATAGTGGCAAAGTCGTAATGCACAAGCTCTGCCTCTCCAAGACCCTCTGTATCAACAGAAGGATCTCAGTTCCATTTTATTGTAAATATGTGAAAAATGATTTAACTCACTAATTGTACCGTCATTATTTTTATTTTTCGTAATTATGATATAAAAAACAACGGTTCGTTGACTTGGCTTTTGTTTTTTACTGGCAGAAAACAACCCAGTGACGATCCTCTGTCCCACTTTTGTGTTCCATTGTGTGTGCCACACCACTTACATTTCGACACATCACTTGTGGCAAAATAAAATATTACAATATATATATTAATTTGTTGAGGGTGTAGTACACACAATGTGACACCAAATGAGACAGAGAATCCTCACTAGAAAACAACCAACCATGATTCCAAGTGAAGAGTAGTCTAACATATAGATCACTGTTTTGGGGGAAGATTAGTAATGTAGAGTAACTTGGTTAAAAAAAAGCGGAAAAAATTCGATGAAAATAGTTATTTTTTGTTGTTTAAGGTGGCTAATCAATACTATATATTAATTTCAGAAACTAAGGGACATCAATGTAATTAAATAAATCTATACAAATTAATTATACTATATAGTTTTAAATCAATATCACTGTGCGATGGACCTGATCAAGGAACTTCAATGTAAATATAATATAGTTTTGGTTGAGGTATAAATTTAGAGAACACCGGAATATGATGATTTTCCTTAAATAAACACGTCTCACTTAAATAAACACGTCTCACTTATGTTTGGTAATTTTCATCTTCTATTCTTCTATAAATAGTTAGGAAATCACCAGGCATCTTCTTTCTTTTAGTCTCCTTGAAATTGACCATCTTAATTAATTATTTTATTTTAATGAAATTGACTATATTAATTAATTATTATTTTAAGAAAATTGTCCATCTTAATTAATTAATTATTATTAAGGAAATTGAACATGTTTAGGAAAATTACCAAGCTTTTATATAATTTAATTTTAACCCAAAAATATATAATATTTGTATTGAGATCCCTTAATCTGCTCCATCACACAGTGCTATTAATTTAAAACTATATAGTATAATTAATTTGTATAACTTTCTTTAATTACATTGAAATTCCTTGATTTCAGGATTTAATATATAGTATTGATTTCGGATCCATAATCGAAGTTTAACACAAACTAGGATAATTGACATAAACTAGAAAAATAAATCTATTTGGAAACAACTAATAAGAATATCTCGAAATATATCGTAATACTAATAGATGACTTACCAATATCATTTGGAGATGCTTTTTTAGACCTTTTACGGTAAAGACATATCCCCAAAACAAAAGCTAGAACTAACAATCCAACTGAAGCAGAAGCTGCTATTGCCGCAGTGATTTTTGATTTCGATGATGTTTCCTTTTCCGGTCTTGTTTGCTGAGCTGAATATAAAACGCGATTCTACGATTAGCAAATAGAGAAATAGGACCGGCTATAATGATACCAAAACCCAGAGCAGATCCTCTGTCCCATTTCATATCTCATCTTGTGTCTCATTATTTCTCCTAATGACACATCAGCACTTTGATATGTAATGTTACCATTTTTATTATTTCAATTGTGATGTGTCAAGATCTTAAGGGAATGAGACACAAGATGAGACATAAAAATGGGATATGTGATCTCTACACACCAAAACCAAAGAGTTTTATAGATCCTTTTGTTTGGATATTGTTACATCAATTTATCGTCTTCCAATCCTCAGATTCGACCTACTAACCAAAAAGTAAATTTTAATTTGGTCATGAGATTTTCTCACGTGTATTCTTCAACTTTTTTATTTTTTTAAACTGTACCTTCTTTTTTCCAAAAAACCATTTGACTGTCCATAATTTCTGAATACGAGTTCAGAAAATGGTAAATTTTTTTCTCAAACCGAAGATCTAGAAAAAGGCAATAAATTTGAATTTTTTTTTACCATTTTTTGAATCTGTAGGTGAAAATTTTTACCGTGATGGATGGCGGGGGCAGGAGGAGAAGGAGGCAGAGGCGGCGATAGAGATGGCTGAGGAATATCTTCCAAAAACGGACTCGTACCATACCTCAACTGACAACTAGGATAAAAGATCATTACCCCTGAACTTGCATTACAACATGAGTTCAATAGGGATAAAGCGCTTGTAAGACAACTATTACACCCAAGATTATCTATATCTGGCGTGCACTGCGCAAAGCTGTATAATCGTTCGAAAAATGTCGAATCAGTTTCTCCAAAAGCATAACGTGAAGAGGTAGATGACGCATTTTTGATTACGCCATTCAATGCTTTGGCTAGTATTGGAGAAAATTCTTCATAGTCCGCAACCTCACTCCCGGGCGTTAGGTAAGCCCATGGATAATCCTCGGACAAAGAGAAGATGTTACGATTAGAATACCGTAACATGCACTCAAAGTACCATACAATAGCTTCGCCATATAACGGGCATACGCCAGTTATCATTTGAGTCGCGTCATTGATGCACGCGCTACAAACGTTGAAGCTAATGTCAAAGCGACATTGAAAAATGCCATACACTTGGTTAGCCCCATCGCCAAAAGTGTAATTATCGAACTTGAGAGAAGTCGATTTGGAGGATAAATTGTTTAGAACTCGATCGAGGTTATTTTCATATACACTACCTTTTGTGTAATTCAATTCTGTACCGGTACAACCACTATGATCATACGTGAATTTTGAATCAACTTTGTTAGAAAGTTGACAAAACAAAATTGATGTAAGAACAAGCACAATATGTCCCATTTCAAAGGGATTAATGATAATGTGACTCACTCTTTTACGTTAATTAAAGAATTTGAATTCATAATCAAAGATTCACAAGGGATCGTTGTTGTATTTTTTTAAAATTTTGTTCTAAGTCAACTATCGGCAATTGAGTATGTATTTTCTATGTTTAATAATTGTCACAATTGTGATATAAGTACCAAAGTTGGCTGGTGTGAGTGGTAAGGGCTCTCATCTCTTAAACAAGTGGTCAGGGGTTCGATTCCTGACTCTTGCGAATGAAAAAGCCAAACTTGGGAGGGGTCAACCCATTAAATTGCCTTCAGTACCCCGAAGGAGATTGCCCCAGCTGTCGGTAGGGGATACTCCTGGTCAACACCAAAAAAAAAAAAAAAAAAAAAAAAACAATTGTGATATAAGTTAGCTGTACTAATGTACTATTGGTTGTAACGAAATTATGAATGGTCCTCTTAACTAATGTAGTTTCTTATTAAATATTCTTAACGTCCCGACCAATAGTTTATACTTGTTTTATTTCCATCTCACAAAATAAAGCAATTGTAAATTATTCACGCTTGAGACAAAGAGATTATTTACAAAGGAATATGTTAAAAATGAACGCGGTATCATATTTTTTGACAAAGTTGTCCACTTTCTTCTAAGCCAACCACCATTGTTTGATACTCCATCCCTCCCTCCCGGTGAATTGTTATCTATTTTTATTTTGGAGTGTATTATTCATTCGTTATCTATTTTTATATTGGATAAGTATTGAACAAGTGGGTTAGGGTGGGCAAGTCTAGGGGTGTACACGGGGCTGGGCTGTCAATTTGTGGCCCGGGCTTGACACTAAAATGGGGTCGGGTTAGGCTGTGCCGGGCTAGTCTCCATAATATCTGGCACGGCCCCGTTCCACATAGTGTTTTTTTTTAGTTTTTTGCGAGCCAAGCCGGGCTGGGCCAGAAATTTGGGACATTGACCCGGCCCGGGTAGATGGGCTTGAAAAAATCGGCCCACTGATGTGGGCTGGGCCGAGCTAGCCCGCACCATTGAACAGCTCTAGGCAAGTGGACATACTTTTCTTTAATATATATTCCCCTATCTATTTCACATATTATATTCTTTCATTTGTTTTTGTGTAAAATGGCATAGATAACAATTGACTGAGACGGAGGAGGATGTTCTATGTACTATGTTTAGCCAATGTAATATTCAAAATTAAACACACCATTTTATTTTATAAAACTATTCACCAATGAAGAGAATTTTCAAAATTCTGAGCAATATGTAAGAAAAATATAATCTTGTGAGAATTCAAACTTTTATATTTTTTTTATAATGGAAAACTCAAAATATTTAAGTTTACAATTTTCGTATTGGCAAACGTGTAAAAGAATAAAGGGAGTAACGAGACGGAAATATAACAAGTGGGTATTGATTGTAACGAGACCTTCAGCCCCGTGGTCAAACCCACGACGATCCGAACTGTCTTAAGCCTTGCAGTCACTCGTTCTTGGCCGATACACCAGCTAGATGTTAAAAATGCTTTTCTACACGGTGACCTTGCTGAAACGGTCTTCATGCACCAACCTCCGGGTTTTGTTGACCCCTCTAAGCCACGACATGTATGTCGCCTTCGCAAGTCCCTATATGGCCTCAAGCAAGCCCCTCGAGCTTGGTATCAGCGATTTGCGACTTTTATTCTATCAAAAGGGTTCACAAGTAGTGTGTGTGATCAATCACTTTTTATCTTTCGAAGTGGACATGACACGGCCTATCTTTTGCTCTATGTTGACGACATTGTGCTCACTGCGTCCAGTACATCCCTCCTCCGTCGCCTTATTCACGATTTGTCACAGGAATTCGCAATGACCGACCTTGGTAAATTGCATCACTTTCTCGGCATCCAGGTATCCCGAAATTCCTCCGGCCTGTTTTTATCGCAATCAAAGTACGCCCGTGATATTTTAATTCGTGCTAACATGGCCTCTTGCAACCCCGTATCCACCCTTGTTGAAACCGGGTCTAAACTTAGTGCTACGGCTGGCTCGCTCTTACCTGATCCTACTTCCTATCGAAGCATTGTAGGAGCCCTCCAGTACCTTACCATCACTCGACCCGACATTACCTATGCGGTTCAGCAGGTCTGTTTATTTATGCATGCCCCTCGTGAACCTCACTTCCAATTCTTGAAACGAATTTTGCGCTATCTCAAGGGCACCCTCGCTTGCGGTTTAACGATTTCAAAGTCTTCCTCTCATACCCTAACAGCCTATACTGATGCTGATTGGGCGGGTTGCCCGGACTCACGACGCTCCACTTCCGGCTACTGCGTTTTCCTTGGTAATAATTTGATTTCGTGGTCTTCTAAGCGCCAACGGACAGTTTCAAAATCTAGTGCGGAAGCGGAGTATAGGGGTGTTGCAAATGCTGTAGCTGAGACGAGCTGGTTACGAAATCTCTTGATGGAACTTCAGGTTCCTATTTCTTCGGCCACTCTAGTTTATTGTGATAATATCTCTGCGGTCTACCTTTCGGACAATCCTGTTCAACATCAGCGAACCAAACACATTGAGATCGACATTCATTTTGTTCGCGAACAGGTTCGTATTGGGAAAGTGAAAGTTTTACATGTGCCGACTGATTATCAATATGCCGACATTTTCACAAAGGGGCTTCCCAAACATCTCTTTACAAGGTTTAGATCCAGTCTCAGCGTACGGTCTCCTCCCGCTTAGACTGCGGGGTTATATTAGTAAATATTCTGTATATATTTAGTTTGTTATATTTCCTTGTATATCTCGTAGTTAGTTTATCTTGTGATATCGTTTCCTTGTATTCAGGATACTGTAACTATATATATGACAATAATACAATACCCTAATTAGGGATTGCATTACTTTCACTTTGTTTCTATTGACAGGCATGGATACTATGGAATGAAGAGAGATCCATCGAACTAGTAGACCCTGAATTGGACAAAACTTATTCAAGCAAAGAAATTCAGAGGTTCATTCAAATTGGATTGCTATGTGTGCAAGCGGATGAAGAACAAAGACCCACCATGACAGAAGTGGTTCTAATTAATGCTAACCGTCGGCTCAATCGATCTTACATTGCCATCACCACCAGTGGTGATCGTCCCTCAATTAAATGTTGCTTGTGCTAACCCTAATGGACAACATAGTAATAGTGATCAATTTTCCACAAAATCTATCACCCAAGACTTATACCCAAACCCAAGATGATTGGTGTAGTTTCCCCAATATTGTTACAAAACCATTGTCTTCAAATGTTCAATATGAAATGTCATGTGATTTGCAATTATATGGAACTAAATTTGACGAAATTGTAGTGTATACTCTTTAGTATACTCTTTTAAGTTATTTTTAATGAATATGACTCAATGTTTTTAATACTTTTTATAATTCTTGTAAAATTGGTAATGAATATACGACTCAATGTTTCGTGGTTTTACGATATTATTTTAATACTTTTTATCAAAGATAGGACCATATTGAAAAATAATATATCCGGTTTCAAATTTTGCCGATACGTATTTGATACAGTTTATATATAACTCGTATCGTATATAAGAAAATTTGTAAAGGATATACGGAAGTCTGTATAATCGAAATCATATACGGCATCGGATATGTATAATAAAACCGTATCATATATTTTTGCTCACCCCTACAAACGAGTCGCTGTTCAGACAGGTCTGGTGGGGTACTTTTATAAATCCAATTAGTTCCAATTGACAAAGGCCTATTGTTTATCCCAAGTGAATGTTGACCTAATTAGAGTGGAGCAACAATAGTGGAGCAACAGTACAACAAACAGCAAATAGTAGAATTAATCAAATCCAGGCTTGTTCTTCTTCTTTGTTTTCGTCTGACAGAGTTCGATGTGAGCCAACGTTGTTTACACCAATTACATTGGTTAAACATTGAATATATCATATGGAATAGTATATACGGTGATTGACTTTAATTGAAAATATGTAGACAAGTTCAACAGTAGCAATCAACCGTTTAACATCTACGATAGTTGGGTAGCTCTAAAACAAACGAAACGTGCATCTGCATAATCAACGGTTTTCGTTGCCAAAAGAAATACACACACAATCACACTTTTATTTCTCGTCATGGGGGCAAAAGTTCTTGTTTTTGTTTCGCTTTTGGTTTGTCAACTTTCAATTACCGTTAATGGTAATCTTACATATGTAGATACCACGTGTTTTTACTCGCGTATGGAGTTCAATGACTCCGAAGGGGGTGCTTTTGACAACAACCTCAGACGGTTTTTCAGCAATATCACTTCTGAAAAAACTCGTAATTTCTATAATTACTCCGTTGGTTCTGGATCCGACAGAGTGTACGGCCTTTTTCAATGCCGATATGATGTTCCAATTGAAGTTTGCAACACATGTGTTGGGGATGCCATAGAAAAGGTTGATCAAGAGTGCCATTTATTTGGTGAAGCAACTATTTGGTACAAGGAGTGCATGTTGCGGTATGCAAATCGCTACATCTTCGCCTTGAACGAGACGACCCCTGGCGCTTTTAGGTGTAGCACGACCAATGTAACAGTTATAGACTTTGATGGAATAATAGAAGAACAAATGAAGAGCATCATCCGGACTGCTGCTTCTGCTTCCACACGTTTCGCTATGAGCGAAACTGGTTGGACAAAGACCGACAAGTTGTTCAGCTATGCGCAGTGCACCCCTGATATTACCGATGATGGCTGCAGAAATTGTCTGGAAACTGCTTTAGATCTAATGATAAACCATTGCACTTCAAGTTCGCAGGTTGATGTCTACTGCCAGAGTTGTCAGTTATGGTATAATACAAACGACCCCAAATTGAATGATAGTTATGTAACGTCTCCGGCCCCTCGCCCGGTTGAGGATCAAGGTGAGTTCCTTCTTCAATCTTCTTTTACTCTTTGAAATTAAAATTTTACGGAAAATTCATGTGACATTTCTAAGGTTTTACACTTTGGCGATACCCAAATTTTTCAACCGAAAAACTTTAACTCTAACATTTAAAGTTTTTCGTTTGAAAAAATTAGGTCTCTCATGCAAAGTGTAAAATCTCGAGGATACCACTTGAATTTTCTGTAAAGTTTTATAACGTATGGACGTCAATTATGTTGGTAACATGAATATGTTACTCCCTCCGTCCAGATCATTTGTTTACCTAGGTTTTGACACAAAAGGTCAAGAAAATGGGAGGGAAGCATCTGTGGGTGTTGTTGTTAGGTAACAACTAACAAGTCCATAATGGATTAGTATGATGATAAAATTACTCTTTAAAAATATTTCTGATAAAAAAAAGTTAAACAAATTAAATATATTTCTGATAAAAAAAAGTTAAACAAATTAAATGAATGAAAAAATTAAATAAATGACAGGGATGGAGTAAATAAACGATACAAATACAAGATACCAGAATTGATGTCAATGCGACGCAAGGGTTCTAAATATTTTGATAAATATTTCGGAAGATGTATGCGTTGTTGTTGAACTTTGATGTTTTGCCCAGAATATCCAATTTTTTTATCCGTAAAATTTTAAGAGGCTATAACTCGTATATACGAGCTCCGAAAGTGACGCTTTTTTTACAAATTGATTATCTTTTCGAGAACTACGACTTGAAAAAAAAAAAAATTTGTCGAGTTTGGAATTCGTGACCAAGAGATATGGTCACTCAAAGTTTGTTCAGTAAAAAAACTTTGACGTAAAAAAACTCCTAGCCACGGGATCCAAATACGACAATTTTTTTTTTTTTCAAATCGTAGTTCTCGGAAAGATAATCGATTTGAAAAAAAAAAATTATCACTTTCTGAACTCGTAGACAGGAGTTATATAGCCCCTTAAAGTTTTCCGGAACAAAAAATTAGGTATTTCGGGCAAAATTCGAAACTTTAAAAACACCGCGTGCATTTTCCCTAAATATTTCCTACATTATCTTCTAAGTTAGAAGTATTATATTATGATGTTTATAGTAAAATTTTGGTTTTCTACATGTCATCGGTGTTTTCTCAAATTCGACCTAGTAACCCCACTTTTTAGAAAACATAGATATTAACCCTCAACTCTATTAATAAGAACTCTATTAATAAGTATTGATGTGATCCTTAATTTTTTTTAGGTCAATTTTGTCCGTTAATGATGTGATGTGAACATGTGGCCAATTGAACTTTGATATTCCCAACAATGTAACCCTCTGTATTTTAAAATTCAACCTAATAACTCTATTTGTTTTTTTTTTACAAATGAAATTCTTAAAAATACTCTCTTAGTATCCTCAATTTATCATTCTTAGCACGTTTTACACCTCGATTACTAAACAAAATGTCAACTCTTAGTATCATCATCTATTTAAGGTATCATTACCATAAATCTCCAAAAATTGAGTTCAATAACTAACAAAGAAATCATCTATTAAGCTCAATGTTTACAAATGAGTCTCCACTCCTCAACTGTACCCAATTTTATTGTGCCAATTTGTCGAATAATTAAAGTGAGTTATTGTTGTGTTTACAACATTTTTCAGTTTTTGGGTATTTGATCAGGTTTCACAACATAAGTTTTTTTAATTAGATTAAATCTATGAATTAAATTTGGGATTGATAATTATAATGTTCGGTATGGAGTACTTTTACTTTGATATTTAAAATATCTTATTAGGAATTCTTCTATATCGAGCAAAGTTCTTATTAGATTTTTCTTGCAAAACTCGGTTCATTGACGAGTAATGGGGCGAATTTGACAATTTGGGTGTAATCGAGTAAAATTGTGAGAAGAAAATTAATCAAGGGTTATGTTTTTAAGCACGTTTGTTCTGTAGAAAAAGTTGAGTTATCTTGTAGAATTTTTAAAGATATAGGGTTACTTTGTAGAAAATCTCAAAATTCAATTGGCCACGTCATATACATAACAGACAAAATTAAAGAGAAAAAAAGTTAAGAATCACACGACAATACGCATTAATAGAATTGAGGGTTACCATGTGTGTTCTCTGAAAAATAGGGTTACCATGTAAAATTTCAAAAAACACGGGGTTATCATGTAGAAAAACTTAATAGAACAGCGGAATATATTTTGACCCATATAGTTAGCTAGGTAGACACAAAATAGATACGGATACATGATACGACGTCTGAAAGTTAAGATCTATGCCACGTTATTCAAAGTAATAAAATAAATATTTTATAGTTACAAAGTAAAATGCTAATTTTGTAAAAAAAAAATGATATTTAAATTTGAGCAAGTGAAGTTTAAATTTTGATTATAATTCACTCATTTTTCACCCGAAACCATATTCTAGGCAATCTCATAAAGGGCCCAAATACCACACACACGTTCATGTAAGAGACATGCGTGTCCAAATACCATAGGCACGTGTCATAACACCCCCTTCTTACCCAATCAAGGTAATGAGAGGATGTTACCATCTCGGTTTTCCGAGGCAGTGAATTGGAGTTGAAATTAAGAAACATTTAATATAAATAACAAGTTTAGTGAATTACAAAAACTATATACAAAACAATAAATGAAATGATACAACTCATGACTATTATACTCTCCTAACGAAACTATGCTCGACTCGAATGCCACCACAGCTTGTGGCTCGTCCCGTCTCCCACGTGATACCAAACATAACCTGCAAATGACTGCTCCCCATATGTTCGGAAATATCATATCGATCAACACAGGCCACACCGAAAATAGGTGACAACTACACACAACCCAAACACGCCAGTTTCAATAAATAAATATAAGGTACAACATAAAAAGTAAATATGTAACATGTCCATGATATGATCGTGACACTATTATACCATTGCCATACATACCGGTACCGGGACACGCCCAGATGTACGCACAACCATAACTAGGTATTCGGAACATGTCCGTGGTACCGGGCCCGGAAGCCAAACGAATCCCCTGTTAGACATCGTGCCTCACTACACGAGTCCATCCAAACTCAAGTCATTAATGTGCACATCCCTCTTGGAGTGGGAAGCTCCAAGAGGCGACTCAAGCATAAGACGTTCTCCCAACCGTCTTACGTCTCCTCAACAACCAATAACCGAATACAATCCATTATTTTCTCTCCAATACACAAGACAACACAATAAATATAAGATACTGTATGACATGCTAATCACCGACTCATCGAATCATTTTAGCCAACACCATATCATAATGCAAATGATGCTCCAACCATGTGAGACTAAATACAATGACAACAATAACATATGCAACAACCGCAATATTGAAACCGAGTAGGATTAACCTAACTTTTAGCATTCTTCATAAGCTACTCGAATCCGACTCAATTCCGTCTCGTAAGACCGTCTTATCCTATCAAAATTACAGAGTACTATAACCATACATCCTATACTACAATACAAGCTAAAAACCCCTTATTATTATCCACTAATTACCAAGATTACTCATACTAATTACTAATTAACTACCCATAATAAAACCCCCAAAAGTTAGGGTTCATAAAGAATAAGAAAGGTTAGATCTCAACTTATAAGGTGAAAGAATTAAAGATTAGATGAGCAATCTCCTAATGCAACCATGAATCAATAAGGATGTGTTTATGAGGGTTTTAGAGAGAAGGGAGAGGATTTGGAGTGAGAAAGAAGAAGATAGGATGAATTAAAATAAGATTCCGAAATGTTATTTCACGGGTACTGCTCAACGGCACTCGGTCGAGTGATGAGTTCACTCAGTCGAGTGCCACTCACTCGATCAAGTGACACCCTATTTGGTCGAGTCCAACTCACTCGATCGAGTGACACTCCACTTGGTCCACTGCAGCCTCACTAGGTATAGTCTAGGTCCTACTTTGTCTAGTATACGGTCATCTCTTATCTCGAGTAGTCTCTGGTTACGTCTATGGGCCATCTTACGCATCCTAAGGTACTTTTGGATGTCATCCCAAAGTATCCGAGTATTACACGAAATGACCGGACCCGATAGCGACCCAACCTGAATGACTCGACCCGAAATGTAGGCTAACCCGATATCACTTGAACCTAATATAACTCGACCGACTTGACCCGACTTGACTAACCTAATTGGCACTTCTAATTGTGGATGTATAATGTAGGACTCCTCCTTAAGGTTATTAACATTTCAAATACACAAATGGATTTGTGTATGTGGAGTATTGATATGTGTATTTGGATCTAACAGATGAATCATTCGGGTTGGGTTTTAGTCAGTTTATTTTCGGGTCAACAATTTATTTCAGATCACGTCTTTTTTAGTCGGGTCATTTTTGGAACGTGTCATTTCAGGTTGGGTTATTCTGGGTGAACTGGGTCGCTTTGGGTCAGGATTTTGCTTTAACTAAGTTATTTGAGGCGGGTCACCTCAGGTCTATAGAGTCACACTTTTTGGGTCACTTGGTGTCAGGTCATTCAGGTCGAGTCAGTTTTGCAAGGTCTATGTGTATTCAGAGCGTCCATACAATTCGTACCGTAAATCAGTTCATAACTATCCTAATGAGTAATGACCCTAATATATTGATTCGTAAGGAGTATTTGTTATAAAAGAGTTGTATCATTGAGAATTGTAGAACCACATAATCCTCCAACAACGCCGCCAAGCGTCATAAAATCAGCATCACGCCCGAAAACGGTGATCATTGTAGCAGGGTTAGCTGGTGCAGGAGTTGGATTGCTAGTTCTGTCAGTTGTTTTGTGCATATGTTTGTTCCGTAAAAAGCCTGTGGAGGTCGACAAAGATATACCTTCAGCCTCACCAAGAATACTACATCACGGTAATGGTTAATAAATATATAATTCCCCGACTCCCTCCGTCACATTTTATATTGTCCTCTTTTAATTGTCTCATTCGTTCATTTGTTTATCTTTTCTTTTATGGCCAATTTGATAATCCAATTGGGATTATTCTCCACTTGTCAATCAATACACTATACCCACAATTGGCCTCATCACCTATGCTTGGTCTTTTTGCCAACAACAAAGATTGGCTAATGACCCGAACATAGGGAGTAGTAAATTATCTAGTGCTATGTTGGAAAAAAATTAGAAACGGAATAATAATTTTCGGCTAAATTGAGGTCCAGTTCTCATTTCTTAATTCATCTTTTTTCGTCAGTCCCACCCAAGAGCCGAAAGTTTAGGCTCAAACTTATTATTCATAGAATCATACTCCCTATCAAAGTTGGCTGGTGTGAGTGGTAAGGGCTCTCATCTCTTAAACAAGTGGTCATAGGTTCGATTCCTAACTCTTGCGAATGAAAAAGCCAAACTTGAAAGGGGTCAACCCATTAAATTGGCTTTAGTACTCCTGATCAACACCAAAAATAGAATCAAACTCCCCCCATTCATTTGAATTCATACGATTGGAATAAATACGCCTTACATATATTCAGTTAAGTACCTATCCAGTGAATAGGTGGAGGCTTTAACTAATAATGCCAGTTTAACTCTTCGATATCGTTTATTATGAAACAGTCGAAAGCGATGTAAGAAGTCTCGGAGAAAAAGATGTTGAACAATACGATTTCGCCACTCTCAGATCTGCAACCGAAGACTTCTCAGCTGAAAGCAAGCTGGGCGAAGGCGGCTTCGGTAGTGTTTATAAGGTACAGCCTACTTCCTTCTTTAGCTACATGCTTATTCATTATTTCATTTATTTATTCAAGTTAGTCTTTGATAAATTACATTTGCTAGCTAATTAATTTGTTTGAGTCTGTATTTTTATCACAAAATCTCATTATAGACATCACATATCCGTCTATAACTAAAGACGGGCCAAATACAATACCACATTTCTAATAGGACAAGCAACAAGTGGGGTGGTGGGGGCCAAAAATGTCACTACTTTTAAGCTATTTGACCCGTCTTTAGATATAGACGGATATATCCGTCTATAGCAAGACTAGTTGAATTTTTATAACATCATTTCTCCACTCTCTCTCTCTCTAAAATTGGAGAGAGAAAATCCCCTCTAAATAAAACACCCCAAATCTAATAATACTTTCTTTCTACCACCGTATTTGTCTCCCACCCATCTCAATCCCCTTGCATCACATCTTTTCGCCGGAGATGTGGCTGCCTTAGGCCCATCTTCGGCGAACCTCCATGCTCCTCTTGGTTAACACCCTCGGTCTTCCAATTTGGTCCTTCTGTCTTCCGGGAAGTGGTCTTTAGTCTGTTTCCTTCGCTTTTTTCTCATCGTTGCTTTTCCGGCTTTACTCCTTCACCTCGGTGTTGCTGTGTGTCGCTCATTCAGTTGTTTGTTTCTAAAAGTAATGATATTCCTTGATTAATTCATGCTGTACAATCTCCTATTTATACAACCATATCATCTAAGAGTTAGGTAGGTAGGTACAATATTCTAGCCTATAAACTAGCTAAGTCAAACGAGAATATGGCTACAATTATGGAGTAAATATGTTGACCAATATTTACTGAATATACAAGATATGCTATATGCTAATACGCTCCCTCAATCGAAGCGGGAGGAGGGCGGATGCTGAGATTGGAACGAAAATCGTCAAATAAGACCTTGGGCAGCCCTTTCGTGAAAATGTCCGCGAATTGGTAACGCGATGGAACATGACGGACTTTAACTTGTCCTAAGGCAACCTTCTCGCGTACAAAGTGTATGTCAATCTCGATATGCTTGGTACGTTGATGATTAACAGGATTGCCGGATAAGTAAATAGCTGAAACGTTATCGCAGTAGACCACCGTGGCCTTTCGAATGGGACAGTGAAGTTCAAGTAGCAAATTCCGAATCCAACATGATTCGGCTACGACATTGGCCACAGCACGATATTCAGCTTCAGTACTAGACTTTGATATAGTAGCTTGTCGCTTAGACGACCATGAAACAAGATTTACTGAATATACAAGATATGCTATATGCTAATAGTTTCTAATCAACTGTCGCCGTCGTCGCCATGGTCATCTACCTCTTTATCGCCGCCGTCGCCGCCGTGTTTCGAGTGCCCTCGTCTGGGATTTTACTTACGAGGTGTTCCCCTTCCCCTCGCCCCTTCCCCCACCTCCGATGGTAAGATCTGTCTTTGACCCGGGTTGTCTGTCTATGTGTCGGTCGTTCTGTTTTTTGTGTTTTTTGAGGTCTATCTTCCTCACGGTGGTTGTGTTTGTGTCTTTCTCGGTGTTTCCTCTCCCCTCGCCTCTTCCCCCACCGATTGGTCTTTGCATGTCTAGTTGGGGTTGATCGTTCGCTTGCATGTCTTTTTAGGACTGATCGTTGCTTGCATGTCGCCTTTGTGGTCCTTTGTGGCATCTTTAGGCTTTGTCGGTATGTCCGGGGTTGAGTTTTGGTATGGATGGTCTGTGTGCTTTGGCTGGTTTGTCATGGTTATGTCAGTTTTCTAGTTTTTATCACATATTTTAAGTGTTGTGGGTGAAGTCGGATGTCTTTCGAGTGAGAAATCTGTCTCGGGTTCGGACGATTGTTCTCTTCCCCGGTTGCCTGGGATTCTTTTTGGCTGCTTTGTGTTAATCAGTGTGGTAATGTAGGTTGGATTGTGTGGTTAAAGGGTTAGTTAGTGGTGTTGGGAGGGTTGGGAGGGTTGGATGCGGTGGTTCTCCTCCAAATTCATGCCGTCTTTTAGTTTATTTTTCATCATGTTTTTAGTAATAATCTTCCTTTATGGGAAACTCTTTGATAGGATTAGTTATGTCTTATCGAATAATGGCCTCTTAGAGGCGTCGTTGGATGTGACCTTGCTCTGTGCTGGTGGGTTTACTTTTAATCCTCCTTCGAGGTGCCTGGTTAGGAGATTGGTTGAGGGGAGCTTTCTTGTCCGTCTTATCAGATTACTCGGTTCATTGGGTTCTTGGTCTTTGGACTGTTGGGGTCGATCACCATGGTGTAGGAGATTCTTCTCCACTGAAAACGAGCTTGTTCGGCTTGTTCTTCCCCTTTTCTTTCTACGCTCTTGTGGCGTAAGTGCATCTGGTCCGTCCTGTTGGCCTATGGGATTTGTTAGTGTTGCTGATGACGTAGACGTGGGTGCTTCTGTTCAATCTCTTCTTCATCATCATGCCCTCGTTACTCCAGTTTGCTTTGTTATAATTTTACTTTTAATTAGTGTTTATGTTATCTTTAAGTTTGGCTTTGTAGCACTAGATTTGTTACTCGGGTTTCTAGTGCCACCTAGTCGACTAGCTTGTTCTGTATCTTTTGCGGTATTATAAGTTACCCTTTTTCAATCTGACAAAAATAATAATAATAATAATAAATAAGTATCTTAATGCAAAACGTCTTTTTCTATATGACCAAGTCATGAGTGACATTCCAACAACATAAAGGTGTATGCAACTATGCATGAAGAAATATTTGTTTTTTTGGTGACAAGGGCTAGCTTACTAATATGACTTTATCAGTTAAATCAGCCAACATATGTGTACAGCACAAAACAATCTAAAATTAATAAACAAAAGTACCATAGAATATTCAAATCAGTACTTTTTTTTATTAAAATTAATGGAATTATTGAAAATTAAAAACTTGATTTCCCAAATAAATTATATCGATTTTTTTACAACTTTCGCATTCTCATTATATCAACTAACTCTAACAGGGTACACTTGAGAATGGAGAACAATTAGCCATTAAGAGGCTCTCTGACACCTCAAGACAAGGTAACAAGGAATTCATGGCAGAAGCTCGACTTCTGGCCAAGCTCCAACACAGAAATCTCGTTAGGCTCATAGGATTTTGCTCTGAAGGTGATGAAAAACTACTCGTCTATGAGTTTCTGCCGAATTCAAGCTTGGAACGCTTCTTATTTTTTTTTTTTTTTTTTTTTTTTTTTTTTTTTTGATGACGAGGGGTTGAATCCCCCCGGGCCCATGCATTCCCGCACCACCACATGGACCATGTAAGCCACCCCCTTCTTATTAGGTACATACTATTTCGAACATTTACCATTTGTTCTATCCACGCGAGATCACCTGTCGTGCAATATCATAATTATAACCATCACATAAGTGTTTGTGGTTATCTGACTTGCTCCCTTTATGGTACTAAAGATCCGGAAAAGCGTCCACATTTGAATTGGGTAACACGGCACAAAACTATAGTCGGAATTGCAAGAGGTCTCCAATATCTCCATGAAGATTCGCGAATTACTATTATACACCGTGACCTCAAACCTGAAAACATATTACTGGATAATGAAATGAACCCGAAGATAGCTGACTTTGGCTTAGCAAGACTCTTCGAACAAACACAAAAGTTTGGGAGCACCATCCGTATAGCAGGAACACGGTATGTATATCATTTCCTTAATCCTTAGTATTTAAAATTTTGTGGTTTTTTCCTATTCTTCTAGGATCATCTAAATACTAGCTCCCTTATAATGAAACAAATCTTTCATTGAACCGATATATGCAGAGGATACATGGCACCAGAATGCTTGTTAGGGGAGTATTCGAGCAAATCCGATGTCTATAGTTTCGGTGTCATGCTTTTGGAGATAGTACTTGGTCAGACTAACAGAATATTTAACCAGAAATCAACAGAGGAGGACCTCCCCATGCATGTAAGCTCAAATACAGAAACCGCATTGTATATCTAACCATATCTTAGAGTATCAACTAAATCAACCTATTTTCGATTGAAAGGCATGGTTACTATGGAACGACGAAAGATCCATTGAACTAGTAGACCCTGAACTGGACAAGAGTTACTCAAACAAAGACATCGAGAGGTGTATTCAAATTGGCTTGCTATGTGTGCAACCGGATGCAGAGCAAAGACCAACCATGACAGAAGTGGTTCTAATGCTAACTGTCGGCTCAATAGATCTACCGTTGCCATCACCACCAGAGATGACCTTCCGTCAATTCAAATTGCGTGGAATAAGGACTGGTGAACAACGAAGTGATAGTGAACCATTTTCCACAAAATCTATCACCGATGACTTACATCCAAAGCCAAGATGATTGGTGTAGTCTACGTAATATTGCATGATTTACATGTGCCTTGGCCTTTTGTTGTGTTTCTAATGGTTCTCTGAACCTATATCGAGTGTTGTGTGAACTAAACTTGATGACATTGTAGTTTACATCGCGGGAATCCTGGATGCTTGTTCTACTTCTCTATAAATGTATGTTGCATTTCCTATCGGAAAAGGCTTTTTCTTCTTCGTCAAAGGCGATTGTAACGAATTTCTTAAGAATATGCCTTCACAGATATTTGAAGGTCGGGTGCTGTTTATATAAAGAAATGATTATTGCAAGCCGACAATAACTCCATCGCAGAACCACCAATGAAAGATTGATTTCGAAACTTAACTATACAATCGATCAGCATGGACAATAAGTCAATAACTCCATGTTAGTACCATTACAAAGGAATGTGCAAAATCAAACAATTCTCGCAAACATCGACTATAACCGGAATACACTATACAAATTAAAGATATGAATTAGTAGTACACAATATAAACGAAAATGTTTTCGAAATTCCATGGATATGAAGAAACCACAATTGTTATGAAGTACATTTAAATCGCGCTGGATGAGCCCTTGGCTTAAACAATATCGTAGTGATTGAAAATATATCATAATATTGAGTTCACAATTTTTTCCGATTACTTTTTCCTCCACCTATATCTAGATTCAGTGACATAAGAGACATCATCGACAGAAAAAGTTTCTGATTCGCGAATTTCCGGCAAAGGAAGACGACGATTAGGCACAGGAAGAGCAATAGAGTGACTTTCTAATGTGAGAACGACATTTGCCATTGTCGGCCTATCCTCTGCGGATACTTGGGTGCACAACAAGCCAAGTTGTATGCATCTCATAACTTGTATTTTATCGAAGCATGAGTCTCTTATCGTTGGTTCCACAAAATGTATTGGTGTCTCGGCTTCCCAGTGTTTCCAAGCCTGTGTATATCATACTTTCTATCACAATTCTACCAATATTATGTCATTTTTTAGAGATATTATAGGATGTACTACTGAATTTTTTAGTTTTCTACGTGGCATCCCTGTTTTTTTTTTGAAATTTATATTGTGCACCCCTAAATTTTATATTTAGTCTTTATGAGATTGTATCGATTGTCGTCCTTCACTTGGTTTGTTGGGTGTTCAACTACCCATTGAGGCATTAACACACTCAATCCACCTATGAACCCACATAATAACTCATTCATCATAAAATTAAGGTACATCGTAGAATTTTCCCTTTTTTTTTATTTCAACGTTAAATTGAGGAATAACTTACGTTGGTTAAAAGGTCCTCGGCGTCATTAGGTTGATTGGAAGTACATATTGTTTTTCCACTAATGATCTCCAATATAACCACACCAAAACTATATGCATCTGATTTAATGGAGAATTGTCCATTCATTGCATACTCCGGCGACATATATCCGCTATCAAGTATTATGTTTAAGAAGAAGAAAAATAATTCATTAGAAACATATGAAATATACGAGCATATATTTTAGGGGCATTTGGATAAAGGGTAATTAAGAAAATCGAATATCAATAGTGTAATTCCTCTTTTGAGAAACTAGTTTTGTAATCTATTGTATATCAATTCCCTTTCTTTTTCTTGTAACCCTTTAACCAAATACCCCCTTAAATAAGGGAACTTATATTGACACGGGAATAATTTATAATGCCACGAATATCCCTACATGCAAATGCAAGTAGTAATTAATTAATGCACTCATAAATTTCGTGGCATTAAAGGATTTTTTCGTGGCATTATGAGTGCCCAATAATAATACACCATAACTCCCTAAGAGTAGTAATTACTTACTGTGTCCCGATCACATTGTTTGTATAGTTGCTTAAGGTTTGACCCATACCGAAAATCTTTATGGTGTCGAAATCTGAAATTTTTGGGTTCATCTCCTCATCCAACAAGATGTTATTTGCCTTAAGATCACGGTGTATAATTCTGACCGGAGAGTCGCGATGAAGATATAGCAATCCCCGAGCAATGCCTATTATAATATTGTAACGACTTTGCCAGTCGAGTTGTCGTCCATTTTCATGATCTAAGCATTATAAGTCATACAAACGGCATTTATAAATACGAATGTAAAATATATTCCGTTCATATCAATCATTTGTTTACATTTGATTAAAAGTTTAAAATAACCGTCACGAAGAATAAAATATGTAAACAAATGATTGGGACGGAGAGTCGAGAGACTAAGTCATTTGGTTGTTGACTTGTTGCTCTAAAACAAAATGAGTACCATGTCTCTTATGATTGTCTAGTACTAATTTATTGTTCGACAATCTCATCCAAAAAATGTTAAAAATGCATTTAACGAATAGTCGAATGCCATACCAAAGATGAATTTGTCAAGGCTTTTATTGGCAGCATATTCGTACACAAGTAGCTTCTCTTGTTCGGTATAGCAAAATCCAAGCAGTCTCACCAAATTCCGATGTTGGAGCTTGGCTACAATCAAAATCTCTGTTTTAAATTCTTGTACGCGTTGGCTAATACTTGAAGATAGTCTCTTCACTCCAATCAATTTTCCATTGGATAACGTGCCCTGTGCATACAAATTCTAATTTAAGACATATATACCGATAATGAAAATTTGTAGTTCATGATTTTAGACTATTTTTTATTTTGGAGACAGCCAAGTTTTATAGCATGAATTTACCTTGTAGACGATACCAAATCCACCTCGGCCTAGTTCATTCCCGGCTGAAAAATTATTGGTCGCCTTGAGAAGCGTAGCGAGGTCATATTGCAAGGCCTCAGCAGTGAAATCTTGATCAGCTAAAACATTGCACAATCGCAAACAAAAGTGAAAATTATAAATTATTCAACAAATATCGACAAATAAGAAAAATTATCTATCGCTCTTGTTAGGTTTTTAAAATCGTCTCAAATGCATACTACAACGTTATCCTTACCGATTGCTGCATTAGTAACCACGTTAAACTTTCGGGCTTTAATCTTTTTCCGGTAACAAATGCATACTACAACTAATGCCGCAAGGAAGAGAAGAAGAGCAACAATTATGATGGCAGCTAGCACTTTCGCTGACAACTTTCCTGCACATTAAGTCAAGTTAAAGATGAATATATGGATCAACAAATTCATCCTCTCTTCGCTAATAAGAAAGAAATCAAAATACCGCTTGAGCTGCTTGAGTCGCTAGAGCCGGTTGGTGGTGGTGGTGGTGAAGGAGACGGTTGCAGTGGCAAGTACGACAGATCAAAGAAGGGGTGAATCTCATATCGTACAATACAACTCGGTACTATAACCCGACCACCCAAGCTCTCCTGAAACTTCTGAATAGATGATGTTAGACACAAATTACAATCGCTCGAACTCAAGTCCGGTGTGCACTGTGCCAACCCATATATAGTCTGAAAAGTTGTATAGTTTGCAAAATCGGTCGCAAATTTCTTAAGGGATCCGGCTTCTGCAGCTCGAACTGCAATCACATTGTTCATCATATTTTTTAATATTTCGATAAATCGGGTAGAGTTTCCGGTTATGTTGTTGTCGCTCCTGTAGTTAATTGGAAACGAATTGTCCATCTTGTCGAAAAATGACACATTAGAGTACCTGTAAATCATAGAAATTTGATCCCGTCTTACTATTAATAAAGAAGAATGATTTTAATTTTTAATTACTTGGATTACAAGTAAACCAAAATAATAGTCGATGACCAAACTTCTCATCTATAACATTCAAAAAAATAAATGATTGGGATGAAGGAAATACGATAATGCTATAAGTTACTATGAAGAGGCTTCTGTTTTATGATACGCCCGCATGTGAGTATCTCATATTGATAATAAAATGTGTGTTCGCTAATTTATAACCAATGATTTTAAATTAAATTTATAGGGGACAACAAAAATGGGATAAGACGGGGTAGAATTTTAGTGTCGACCATACCTCACCATACATTCGTCGTACCATATTATCGCAATCTTTCGGTTAGGACATTCCTTTGGTAGGCGCTCGGTGGTGGCGGTGCTGACACATTGCATGCAAGAGGTGGTGTTCTGGTCACCACGGCAAAGGTAGTGACCGTAGACGGCTTCAATTGTGGGATCTCCGATAGTTGTTTGGTAGAAACCCCACGGGTTTTCAGTGGCGTTGGAGACGATATTGTGGAAAAGAGAGTTTAAATTGGTTTCGTATGTACTTTCATTTGCGAAAATTGGGTAATTTGTGCAAGATGTTCCCAAAAAATTCAATTCAATTGAGGTTGATGTTGTTATGTGGTTCATTGTTAGTGTTATTACTAGGAGTAAAACTAATAACAAGCTATTATTTAGATACATTTTTATTGAATAGGAGCAAAACCGATAACAAGCTCAAATAAACCAATTGTTTCGATGAAGTATATATGGAGAATTGTCGCACTTAAATATCAGATATATTAAACAAACGTATGAAATTCATCTGAATAGAGAACTACGAAGGAAAATGAACAAAGATGCCTACGCGGTCCAAACACTCTTTGATATCTTGCCATAGGTGATGATGGATTCATGGAATATAGGCAATGATGTTTTTTAATCTAATGTTTGGATTAGAATATAGTTTAAGGTGCAAGTCATCTTCAATGTCAACCATAATAATAATTTGATGTTTTCTTTGGTAATGCAAATGGTAATTGAAGTAATCAACATTCGTTAACTTCGTGCATAAGAAACCATGTATTAAGAGACCTTTAAAATCGTCGGGATTTGATGTCCTTATATGTGTTGGCTCCTTAGGTTGCTTGAAACTTTGTAAGTTTGGTTCCTTTAATGTTTAGTACCACTTTAACAAAAAAAAAAAAAAAAAAAAAAAAAAAAAAGAGACCTTTAAAATCATCAACATGGTTTGGACATTATTATGCAGAGGAATGCGGAGAACAAATTCTCTTTTGTGACTCGTCACGGGATTGTGGTGTCTGATAACTGGCTTAAAAATGAAAAAAAAAAAAAAAAAAAGGTGGTTGGGAGACGTAGAAGTATCTTTTCATCACAAGCAAGAATAGTTACAGAGTGCAAAAGGTTCATTCTAGCACGAAATGTTTCATTTCAAATTCGATTGACAAATGCCAATTCCCATCGAAGAGGTCTTGAGGTATTGTGTGACAATAGGTTACGGGTTTAAATCCCTCTCCCTGTATAATTAAATTGTACTGACCGTGTACCTCATCCTTTGACAGCAAATCCCGACGATTTTGCAAGAATTTATATAAGGACGTATTCATAATGAATGGAAGGATCTATCTAGACTCTACCTAGGAGATGACTAAAATAGATTAATAGTGCAGAAATGCCTTTTTTTTGTATTGAAATCGACATACATTCTGGCAAGCTTTTAAAATGGATTTATTAATCCTAGTTGGAGTAAATGTATCAACTGTTGTTATCATTGCTGCAATTTTGGTTTGAATGTTTCCTTCCAGCCTTACTAAAATTATTAAAAATGCATGTCAACTATGCTGGTGATTGAATTTTTTCCTTAAATGGGGTTTAAATCCAAAATAACTACAAAAATGGAATACTTTCAAATTATTTATAAGAAATGGATCCACGTCGTCATCATTGGAGGAATCTTTTATTCTTTTTTACTGAAATTGAAGCTTCTCGCTATGTGAGACAGCGTGTAGTTCTCACTGCATTAAGTGCATTTGCTCTTGATATGCTATTTTATTTGCCTTAGTTCTTCGTGCTCCGACCATCAAACAACAAACCACCGCCACATTTGGAAACCCAAGACCCACCCAACAAATCTGAAGCTGAGACTTTTGTTGAGACTCAAGTTGGTCCCCCGTTAATCATAGCCTTATGTTGGGGAAGCGTCCTGTAAACTGCGGGAAGAATCTCACCCAACAACGATATTAGGATGGAACACAAACAATAAAAGTAAGTAATAAGAAATAAAATGACCCCACAATTTCTCACGTGGAAACCCTTCTCAACTAAGGGAAAAACCACGGCTCTCTCGACAAATTAATTCACTAATAAGATATTACAAAGTTCGTAAGTACAATCTCTCACACTAGTATTGTCACTTTCTCTCAAACTTTGCCTCACTCTTATTATTTCTAATGGATGTTGAACACTCTCTTTTCTCTCTTCTAGAACAAGAAGTATTCTCACCAATTTATATTAATTTCTCTCTCTATATTTTGTGTGTACTAAAACTATTAGCATCAACATCAATTTATACTAAAAGTTCTCATAACTTCTAGTAAACCATTAATTATTTTCACTAAAACAATTTCATAACCATTTGTGCATTATATGTTTCTTCTTCCAAAACGTAAAAACGTATTAGCATGTGAAACATTTAGCACTTTATTTCAACATTTAATTGTTAGAGTTTTTGGGAGATTAATCCAACAATTTCCTCCCTCGATCAAAAGCTCCAAACACCTTAACTATCTCGGAAAAGCGGACTTTTAGTATAAATTGATGTTGATGCCAAAATCAAAAGTAAACAATGACGAGGACAGAGGGAGTAAATATATAGAACTCCATTCATAAACGGTGGTTACACAATAACATGGGTGAAGGGATGTAATGGTTCACAAGTAAATCATTTGTACGGAGTATTATAGTTAGTTTGACTTAATCTTTACTCAGCCGCAAAGAGCAACGCTTTCACCCCTAATCGACCCAAACAAAGCTCAACCACAACCCTAGCCACCACCCAGGACACCTACCTTACACTACATCTTAACCTCTTCGCAAAAACCAAACTCCCTGGACCACCAGAAGACTCGTCGAATCCCTCTACAAAACCCCCTGTCCAACCGCAACAACCCCGAAAAATGTGACCAGACTTTCTGACCAACGACCTTTACCACCCAATCGACCACCAATTAGACCACCTATGACCACCCTAGTTACCATTAGGAGAAACGCGGTTGATCCACCTTTCAAACGGACCAAAAACCCTCTAGTTATGACAACGTTTGCCCTTTCAAATATTGACTCAAACTTGCCTCCTCGATACTGATTTATCAAAACTCGAAAAATCACTTGTCTGTACCTTCAATCAATTTCTTGTATTACCTTCAATCAATCCCTCTACAACACTCACGCACTTACGAGGTACATATAATAAATTTCACAAGTATGTAGAAACGTCATATTTTGAAAATATCTTTTTTTAATGGAGGCTATAATTTGTTAGATTTTGATAGATTGATATTTTGTTAATTTTGATGTCGATTGTAAAAAAATATTGAAGTGAATACATTATTTTTCATATTCTTTGGTTGATTTATGACGAAGAATATGTAAATACGGAATTTGCGGCCTTTAACTTTTGATGTAAGGGATGTCACAAGGACGAATGCGATGCTGATGGGGTTAAACTCAGATTATGAGTACCACGGTCTGTCGGTCCACCCCTCATGATTTCAAGACTTTAAAATAGATTTTTTTAGAGAAATTAAAAGAGTTTAACATAGATTTATAAAACCGATTGTTATCATTGCTACATTTTGTGTTTGAAGGTTTCCTAGCAGCCTTGTAGAAGTCAAGACAAGACTCTCAGGAGAGACAAAAAGAAGTTGTATTATTGCGACCATGAACTGATTACTATTATTGCAATCCATATGTATATTATTTATTAAGTACCAAGTGTGACAAGTGTGAAATTGTTTATTCTTAAGAGATTTTTAATTTGTTATATAAATCTTCTCTAATATGGAGTAAATATTTGTAGCTATTGTAAGTGGTAACTAATTTATGATTGTCAGTTTCATCCATCTTTGTGCATCCCCACTACAATGGTCAGAGAGTAGACCTATAAAATTTTGACCTGACTCGGCCCATTTTTTTCAAAGTCAAGATCCAAATTTCGACGTCCGATAGTTAAGTTAGGGTTGAAACCCAACCTAATGAATTGATCCATTGAGTCAAAAATAAATCAAAACTTTTATTAATATATTAATAATTATACAATGTTTGAAATTATAATTAAAAATTATTAGTTTAGTTTTTTAAATTATAAACGCAATACGTTTTAACATAAAATAATTATTAAAATAACTTAAGTTCTACAATTGTTTCAATAAATAAATGTAAGCATTGCATATGACTAAAATGTTAATATAAATATGCTCAAATTTTTAGAAAAACATTTTGTCCGGTTAAAATGACAGATTTAAACCGCTAGAAACTATATTTTTACCCGTATTTTAACTCGATCTAACCCGATCAGAGACCCGTATAACCCAATCCGTATGATCCAACCCGATACACGACTCGCATGACCCATTTAACCGGTCTAGTCTTCGTCGGGTCAACACCCACTAACAAGACAATGACTAAATATATAGCAAAAACAAATTAAAATTAAAATTAATTAAGGATAAGTTAAACTAGATTGTATATTTGTTTGCCACTTGATCAGTCATCACCAAATTCATTTATTCTTGTAGTGTAAACACAACATATAAAACTTTTTTTTTTTTGGGTGACTAGACCATACCAAACCATATCATGAAAGTTGACTTGGAAGAACATAGGCAACTTCAATTATTTTGCCATGTAAATATTTGTTCAAAAATCACATTTTTTATCCCCATAATCACTTGTTCTCCCTTACAAAATAGAAAGACAAAAATTAATATAATCTTTTCCTTGGCATGGGAAAAAAATTTCTTCTTTTGTTATCACTTTTTCTTTTTCAATTTTATATCAAAGTTGATGCAGAATTTACATATTTTTCTTCTTATTGTCCGGAAACCGATTTGAATTACACTAAAGGTAGTGTTTATCAAAAAAACATAAATCTCCTTTTCAATCAATTCATCTCAAAATCGTCATCTATCCGATTTGATAATATCACTGTCGGTGATGGTTCAAACCAAGTTTACGGCATTTTTCAATGTCGATTTGACGTTAGTCTCGACGTTTGTAGCGCATGTATTGAGAATGCCACTCAAAAGATAGTTGAAGAGTGCCCTTTACTTGATGAAGCAATTGTATGGTATTACGAGTGCATGTTACGGTATGCAAACCGTAACATATTCAATTTAACCGAGGCATCCCCGGCAATGCATAATTGCAGCCCGACTAACGTAACAAATTATGGTGAATTTGCACCGGTACTAGCAGAGGCGATGAACGAGATCATCGAGACTGCTGCTTATACCCCTGCACATTACGCTTCAAATCAAACAACTTTCTCGCTCTTCACTCAATTGTTTACATTTGCACAATGTACTCCGGATATTAATAATACGGGTTGCGAAAAATGTCTTAGAAGTACTTTATGGGTTTTAACTACATATTGTAATGCAAGTGATTGGGCTATGGTCTTTGATAATAGTTGTCAGATGAGGTACGATGCATTCTATCCTATTTTAAATCAAACACAAACTCGTCCGTCGCCTCCTCCTCCTCCTCCCGGCATCAATGAAGGTGAGTTTGATAAAGTTTTGCCTTGTTTTGATCGTATTTTAGGAGGGGACGACCAAGGCTGGGAGTCCTGGGACGAAGCCAGAGAGGTCGTCCCCATTGAAAAATAGAAATTTCGGAGTTTAATTTTTAATTAAAATTTTTGAATTTTTTTCAAATTTACCTTATACTATTTACTCCTTTACCCCTGCTACGAAAAAATCCTGACCCCACCACTGGGCTAAGGAGTGCAAGGGATGGTACTTCATATCATATTGCTCACCGGACAAGCGAAACTACCTCTTCGCTTTTCTTGCTTTCTCATTTACTTCGAATCTCTCCATCAATGGATTGATTTTGAATGTTGTTAATTGTAGAATCAGATTTGCGTCCAGCTTCTCCATCAAACACAAAATCGACACTGAAGCCGGGGGTCATTGGAGCAATAGCAGCTAGCGTTTCCGTTGGAATGCTAGTAGTAATCGTTGTATTGTGGATATGTGTATGCCGAAAAAGGAATGTACTTCCACTTTCACAAATGGGGCAGAATCATGGTGTAGGTAAGTTAATTCATTTTCGAACCAAATATTTAGACGATATTTTATGATAATACTCGTTTTTTTATATGACGTTTTCTTTTTCTGAGGTAAGCAGTTGTACAATCATATCGAACTTTAATCGTTTTGATGATACAGAGGGTCTTGGAGAGGCAGAACTTGTGCAATACGATTTTGCCACCATGAAAACTGCCACCGGAGACTTCTCGGCCGAAAACACATTGGGTAAAGGAGGGTTCGGTTACGTTTACAAGGTAATCATATATAGCTTAATAATGTAAATCCTATATCTTATATATAAATAAAGAGCCTCTCAACTTACAAGTCGAGAGGCTCTCAATATATAAAATATAGGGTTGTACCTTTCGAATGTATGGTTTTCTCATAGTAACTAGTCCTTGGAAAATAATTAATAGGGGACACTTAAGAACGGAGATCAATTAGCCATCAAGAGACTCTCCAGCACCTCGGGACAAGGTACCGAAGAATTCTTGGCCGAGGCCCGCTTCCTTGCTAAGCTTCAACACAACAATGTCGTCAAGCTTGTCGGATTTTGTTTAGAAGGAGAGGAAAAATTGCTCGTCTATGACTTTATGTCTAATTCAAGCCTTGAAGGATTTTTATTTGGTAAATACTTTTTTTTTGCAAACTTTAATTTAGTCATAGTGTAAACTATTGACGGGAACATAAATATAAATTATGACAAAAAATTTGTGCTTAATTTGAAGCACATAGTGGTTGAACGTGACCTTGGTTAACCATAAAATCAAAGGGGGTCAACAATGTTAAAAATAGTGCAGTCGCATATAAATATATAATAAAACTAGAGCCATGCCAGGCTAGCAACAGTAGCAAGGGTTGTGGTCCCGTTAAAAGACAATAATGATTCCAATTATTTTATCCGTCTACTTGTCGTAACAATAAGTCAAGTGGATTCATTATTTATTGCCTTATGACGATGCACCACGTAGACCTGTACTCGGGCCGGGCTGACCAGGGGCAGGCCAGGCTCTCCTGGTCAAACCCGGGCCAGGCTAGGGGGAGGGACGGGCTTGGCCGGGCCGGGCCGGGCTGGGATATGCTTGACCCGGGTCAGGACCAGAGGCGGGCTAAGGCCGGGCCGGGCTAGTGGGCCTTATCATTTTATTTTTTTATTTTTTATTTTTGCTAAAATGGCGGGCTAAGGCCGGGCTGGGCTGGAATTTCAGGACCCGGGCCAGGCCAGGGTTAACGGCGGGCTAAGGTCGGGCCTGGCCGGTTCAGACCAGGCTGCATAAAATAACGGGCTAGGGCGGGCCGGGCTGGGTCAGCCCGTACCGATGGCCAGCTCTATAATGCCATGACTTTGTTGACCGCTGAATTGATTTTTTTTTTATTTTTTTTTGAAAGTAACCATTGAGTAGTATCTAACTTCTTCTGTTCATGATACCTTAGATCCAATAAAGCAGCCTCTTTTAGATTGGAAAACGCGGTCGAGAATCATAACGGGGATTGCGAAAGGTCTACAGTATCTCCATGAAGATTCACGGCTTACCATTATACATCGTGATATTAAACCCGAAAACATTTTATTAGACAAGGAAATGAACCCGAAGATTGCTGACTTTGGTTTGGCCAAACTCACCGGTATTGAAGAAAAGTATGGAATCACCACTACTACAAATCCAGGCAACTACAACGCCCCTTTAACAACGATTATTCACGAAAATCACAATAGACGTTGTAGAATGTATGGCGCGAATTTTACTAAACTAAATTACAACGGGTATGGTTATAAACACCGTTGTTATTAGTTTTAACAACGGGTCACCCATGCACAACCGTTGTTAATAATTTGGCGCAAAATTGGCGCAAAGTTAGTGAAAAGTAATCACAACGGTTATTTTTGAAACCCGTTGTTAAAACTTATTTAACAACGGGTGTTTTTTACAACCGTTGTCAAAACATATTTCACAACGGTTGTTGTTTAATAACCGTTGTCAATACCTTCCATACTATAAACCACACAAACACAAGTCTGCTGCAGCCACAAAACACAAACCTTAATACACAAACACAAACCCAGCAGCAGCCAAACACAAACACAAAACACAAACACAAAACACACACTTTCTCATCGTCTCTTTCTCTCTTTCTCATCGTCGCTTTATCTTCTCGCCGTCACCGTTGATTTCATCGTCTCTTTACGTACGTTACGTAATTATCGGTTTGTTTCATCGTCATTATTTTATTGTTCTAATTATTTCATTTCAATGTATGTGTTTTTATCGACCATTAGGTTCCGTTCAAAGATCTCTGCTAATTATTTCATTTCCATGTATGTGTTTCTAATTATTTCATTTCCATCTTCTTTGGCGTCCTTCAATACGGATCGAGCATGTTTTAGCGATTAGGGTTTGGAGAATATATTGAGATAATGGAAATGCATGTTAGTTGAGATAATGCAATGTATTTATACTAATGTGTGAGTTGAGTTGTTTTTTAATTAATATATATGTTAGGAAGTTGTGCCATATATGTTAGGAAGTTGTGCCATAATCGGATCTTGATGATGACAGATAGATCTATGGAGTTGAAAAAATGGAAGCAAATCAAACAAGCATAACTCAACACTTTCAAAATGATCATTTCATTTAATTTTAAACCAAATACATTACAAGAATTATCGAAATCAAAAGATGTATAATAAGCCGGAACAACCCCGGTTAAGCGTAAAAAGCGCTTCTCAACCTTTGCCACCAATCACGCCACTCGGTATACCGCTAACTTCCGGGGTCATTGGCTTCATATTTTGCAATAACAGATTGAATATATGCAAGGACACGACTTGCATGTGGAGATAAGGTTGGAAGAGTACAACTCAACATATCTCTGGCGCATGCACCAAGTTGCGAGTAAATGTAGCCGACTAGGGTATGAAGATGATGATGATGATGAGGCTTTGTTGACAAGCCGGACTGCTTCACGCCTCTTAATCCAATAATTCCGTTGATGTTCAAGGGATGCTTTGATTAATGGGTGTTGATCGGCGGGAAGCCCGGCGAGAACCTTCCCATCATCTTCAATCGTTTGTGTAAGCCATTCTTCGTTGTTGATAAAATTAGGGTTCATTGCCATGTTGTTTCAATTAATGAATGTTAGTAAAGGATGCTTTAATATGTTGGTAAAGGATGCTTTAATATTTATAGCTAGTAATATTTAATTTAATTTTTTTTTATTTTTTAAGAACAAACAACAACGGTTATTTACAAACAACCCGTTGTCTTTAGTTATAACAACGGTTTTGTATATTAAAACCCGTTGTTATAACTTTCCCCCCAAAATTGAGTCACACTTTCCAAAACGGGTCTTTATATTTAAAACCGTTGTTAATAGTTTTAACAACGGTTTCCGTAAGAAAACGAACCGTTGTTAAAACCTTCTACAACGGACGCTTTAACAACGTCCGCTTTTTTATATAACAACGGTTTTTGACCGTTGTTATAGCCTGTATCTGTAGTAGTGCACCGGCATTATTAAAGGAACACAGTACGTCCTTCCTTTCCGTACATTCAATTATTCACGTTTTAGCTATGGAGTAGCGAGATAAAACAAAACAGACTTACTAAATTACGGAAAATGATAATGCAACTACATTTTTTTTGTTAATGCCACAACAATATAAGCTAAGTTTAAGGACATTAGTAATTTCAGAGTGGTATTATGCCTTCTCTAAATTAAAGGTAATTGAGAAACATCTTTCTTATAAAAATCCGCTATCGACGGACACTTTAAAGGAATATGGTATGGTATTGTTATAATTATTGTTTTTAGACGAATTAAGGTAGTTGGTGTTTACGAACTGATGTATGCAGAGGATACATGGCACCAGAGTGCGTCAATGGAGAATTCTCAAATAAATCCGATATCTATAGTTTTGGTGTCATGCTTTTGGAGATTGTGAGCGGTCAGCACAATAGAAAATATTACCTGGCAAACGAGAAAACCCTCCAAAGTCGTGTAAGTTCAAACGTGAATTTCTCATACAAGAATGACCATATCTATCCATTTTTCTATCTATATACAATTATACGTACGTTAGTGACAAAGTTTTGTTTGTAATGTAAGGCATGTAATCTATGGAATGAAGGGCGACCTTTCGAATTTAGAGACCCTACACTTGGTGACGATTGTTCGAGAAAGGATGTAATAAGGTGCATTCAGATTGGATTGTTATGTCTTCAAATAGATCCAGAGAAAAGACCCGAAATTTCATTAATAGTTTCACAGTTAACAAGCTCTGGTGATCTTCCATCGCCGTCAGAACTAGGCTTATCCTCTCATCAACTAATTGTGCCTATCAACGATGATGGAGACCAAAGTGGTAGCGACACTGTCTCGCTCACCATGCAACTCACAATGACACGGGACTTGTACCCGAAACCCAGATAATAGGTTGTCTATATAATTTTTTGGTCACATCCATGCAACAAACCAATGTCTTCGAGTGATTTGCAATGTGGTTTGTTAAAAATTTTGTGTATATTTGTATGGTTTTATGAGATCCCAAATTGGAAGTCGTTGATATATGCAAATAAATGGAACTAAATTTGTAATTAGAATTCTGTTTATTTCTTTTTCTCCATTTTCTCTCACAAACCCATTTAATAATATTTTTTCCTCTACACCTTACTAACCCTTTATTTTCTTAAATAAATCTTGAACCGTTTGATATTTGCAGAATGCAATCTAATCCATTGATAGAAAATGGCATATTTGTTCTTTTTAGAAAACAGAGAGGGTCTTAACTCCTAAATTTAATATCATCGTGCTTGTTAGCGTTCTTGCAGGTCAAATAATATAGAGAGATAAAGTGAGGAAACAGAGATGAATAATCACAAAAATAATAATAAAAAATCTCAGCCACCAAAAATATCCCCAAATCACACCCAGAAATCAATCAACAACCTAGTCACCGCCTCAACCACACGCCAACCGCCTCCGCCCTAGACCACCATCGCATGCGCCCTAAATTACAGACAACGTCCCTCTTCTTTCGACCATTCCGAGTCCTAGTGGAAATCCTTCGCTCAATGGTCAAAATCCTCCATTCCCGCACCACCACATGGACCATGTAAGCCACCCCCTTCGGGAGCTACAGTGGCCAAGTGACCACCTGCTTCTTACCGAACCGACCTTACTGATTCCCTTTTAAGGAACCTTAGCCCCCGTCGATCTCACCTCAACAACCCCACGATAAACCGCCTGAGAGCAGCGAACTTGATGCCTCTGCCCTCTCTATCATCATCCCACATCATGTCCTTCTCTCCGTGTGATCAAAATGGGAAAACTCATCGGGGAGTCCCTCCACTGAGGCCACCTGTCATCCTTGTTAGAATTGTGCCCCAGAGCAATCGTTAAATATGTAACATTTTGAACGTATTTCATACAATGTAATTATTAATGGAGATTAATAATTAGATGGCTTTTTTCTTATTATCTTATAAAGATATTAATACGATGATAAGTGTAACACTCCCATACTCCAAGTGCCTTACCAGGACCACTCAGGTATAAGGATGTCACCATCTCGGTTACCCGAGGCATGATATTCATAAAACAATAACGAAACAATTTTAAAAGTAAATAAAGTTTAAAGTGATTACATAACAAATCCAAACTGATAAAAAAAAATACAAGATTCTCAGACGGTCTACTGCTAAAACTATCAAAGCTATAAAACATCGTCGACACACAATGAAGACTTCTAACTGCCACGTGATGACTCATCCCAGCTATCCCATACGCGTTATATCATACCTGCTCAATAACTGCTCACCACCCCCGAATGGATCACCACAGTTTTTAAAACATTTAAACGGGGTCAGTACTAATCACACAATTCAATATATCAACAATAAGATAAACAGACAGCTTAACCGTCACACACACACACAACCACACCAATCCCAACAATCTCAATCACCGACTGTCCACTGGACCAGCCCTTCCAGTGGGGGACCCCAGCCGTACCCACCAAATTCCCGCTCCTTATAATGAGCGATAACCCTGTCCATTAATGTGCACATTCCCTTCCGTGGCGGGTTCCATGAAGGGCGAAACTAGGGCGTGAAGCCACTCCCGCAAGTGACTCCACTCAGCCGAGAACGCATCTCGAGAACCAGAGACAAACAATCACAATCACAGCCGTCACAATACAATTACGATATTAAACAATCAATCTCAACACATCAACAATCATCCCATTATGGGACTAATACCGAGTAGAAATCCTACCCGAAAGCACAACATCGAGACGGTATCAACAAATTTGTATCAAAAGCCTCTTCTACAAATCCTCCTCTTATCATACATACACATAATCACTACCAAATCACAATCTACACAAAACCCCCAAATCCCCATATTAGGGTTTAACCAACTTTAAGTAAAAACTATAAAAACGATACGTAGATCTTACCCTCGACGCAAGGATCACAACGGTATAAAGAAAGGTAGAATCCGACTTTCCAAACTCCAGGATTTGCCAACAATGCGATAGATGCGAAGAACGATGTTTTGTTTTCTCTCTTGACAGTAAATAGGTTTTAAAAGTGTTTAAGGAAAAGTGACGGAAAAGATTATATACCTAATCGTATTATTAACAAAACCCGAGAAATAACTCCCCGTAAACCGGCTACTCGATCGAGTAGCTAAGGTACTCGATCGAGTGCCCCCTTACTCGATCGAGTATCTACGTTACTCGATCGAGTATCCAACAGGTCAGAAACTATTTTAAAACGCAACTCACCCTTACTCGACAGAGTAAGGCCTACTCGATAGAGTACCCAGATACTCATAAATACGTAGTATTACAGTCTTCCCTCCTTAAAAAGAACTTCGTCCCCGAAGTTCAACCCATACATAAAAACAAACCTACCAACTTGACTAGGACACAACAACGCAACTAAGACTCAAAACAAAACCTCACCCTATAACTCATGAACTCTTAACACCAACTCCACCACTATTCCTACCTCCACACATCGCTCACGATGTCGTATCAACTACATCATAAACTCTCCCGACACTAATTCCATACATCACCAACTACCATCCTCTAACGCTGCTAGCTCCATAGTATCATCCACTATCAAATCCAAAATCAAGACACTCATAGACATCAAACGGAATGTTACATTCTACCACCCTTAAAAGGAACTTCGTCCTCGAAGTTTACTCACACTCATAACCTCATCATCCAACTGTCAACACTAGTGAAATATTCTCACACTCCTAAACATCACACCACTACAAGCACGACCATGGCCTTTTAACATTATCAACCACAAAACAAATCCCTCCTTTACGCTACGCTAATACTCTACTTCCAATTATATTACAACATGCATAAACATGAAACTTTCTTTTATCGCATCCTACTCCTCTTAAGACAAATGTTACGTCCTCGTAACTCACTAATACTAAATCCTTAGTCATATCATCTCATTATCCTCATCACCACCGCATGTCAAAGATAACCGCCTATAACCTCATTTCTATAACCATTCCTATTTCCAAGGTTCTCTTACTTAAAACAGTTCTCCCACCTCAATTCACTCGGCACACCACCACTACTACAGATACAGGCTATAACAACGGTCAAAAACCGTTGTTATATAAAAAAGCGGACGTTGTTAAAGCGTCCGTTGTAAAAGGTTGTAACAACGGTTGGTTTTCTTAAGCAACCCGTTGTTAATAGTTTTAACAACGGTTTTAAGTATAAAAACCCGTTGTGGAAAGTGTGACTCAATTTTGGGGGGAAAGTTATAACAACGGGTTGTAATATACAAAACCGTTGTTATAACTAAAGACAACGGGTTGTTTGTAAATAACCGTTGTTGTTTGTTCTTAAAAAATAAAAAAAAAATTAAATTAAATATTACTAGATGCATGTATAATTACGGCCCGTTAGAATTCCGATGCATGCAGAATATCCCTTAAATTAATTACCAATGGTTTTGAAAAAACTTATAAATGTGACTAGCTATAAATATTAAAGCATCCTTTAGTATCTAACATTCATTAATTGAAACAACATGGCAATGAACCCTAATTTTATCAACAACGAAGAATGGCTTACACAAACGATTGAAGATGATGGGAAGGTTCTCGCTAGGGCTTCCGCCGATCAACACCCATTAATCAAAGTATCCCTTGAACATCAACGGAATTATTGGATTAAGAGGCGTGAAGCAATCCGGCTTGTCAACAAAGCCTCATCATCATCATCATCTTCATACCCTCGTCGGCTGTTACATTTCAAACTTGGTCGCAGCCAGAGATATGTTGAGTTGTACTCTTCCAACCTTATCTCCACATGCAAGTCGTGTCCTTGCATATATTCAATCTGTTATTGCAAAATATGAAGCCAATGACACGGAAGTTAGCGGTATACCGAGTGGCGTGATTGGTGGCCGGTTGAGAAGCGCTTTTTACGCTTAACCGGGGTTGTTCCGGCTTATTATACATCTTTTGATTTCCGATAATTGCTGTAATGTATTTGGTTTAAAATTAAATGAAATGATCATTTTGAAAGTGTTGAGTTATGCTTGTTTGATTTGCTTCCATTTTTTCAACTCCATAGATCGTCATCATCAAGATCCAGATTATTACGCCATTCTTGTCCAATAAGATTTGAAGCAAGATTTGAGAGATATGATGATTATTATGGCACAACTTCCTAACATATATATTAATTAAAAAACAACTCAACCCACACATTGCTTAGTATAAATACATTGCATTATCTCAACTAACATGCATTTCCATTATCTCAATATATTCTCCAAACCCTAACTCAAAAAACAAACTCCAAATAAATTAACCCTCTCCTTAATCTTTCAAAACAAACTCCAAACTCCAACAAAATGAATGATATCATCCTTAAGACTCTTACTATGCTCGATCCGTATCAAGGACGCCAAAGAAGATGGAAATGAAATAATTAGCAGATCTTTGAACGGAACCTAATGGTCGATAAAAACACATACATGGAACTAAATAATTAGAAAAATAAAATAATGACGATGAAACAAACCTGATAATTACAGAACGTACGTAAAGAGACGATGAAATCAACAGTGACGGCGAGAAGATAAAGCGACGATGAGAAAGAGAGAAAGAGACGATGAGAAAGTGTGTGTTTTGTGTTTGTGTTTGGTCTTTTCTTTGGTTTGTGTTTGTGTATGTATTAAGGTTTGTGTTTTGTGGTCACGCAGCAGACTTGTGTTTGTGTGGTTTAGAGTATGGAAGGTATTGACAACGGTTATTAAACAACAATCGTTGTGAAATATGTTTTAACAACGGTTGTAAAAAACACCCGTTGTTAAATAAGTTTTAACAACGGGTTTCAAAAATAACCGTTGTGATTACTTTTCACTAACTTTGCGCCAATTTTGCGCCAAATTATTAACAACGGTTGTTCATGTGTGACCCGTTGTTAAAACGAATAACAACGGTTTTTATAACCATACCCGTTGTAATTGATTTTAGTAAAATTCGCGCCATACATTCTACAACGTCTATTGTGATTTTCGTGAATAATCGTTGTTAAAGGGGCGTTGTAGTTGCCTGGATTTGTAGTAGTGCACTTAACCTATACCACAAAATCTTTAACATAACCAATACTCCAACTCTTCCACATTACCCCAACATGACATACCTATCTAGATAAGACACCTATTGCCAAAAACATAACTCACGGTCCACACTTGCTACGCATATTCACACTAGATATTCGATTTCTTTTCTTCTATTACCACAAAACTCATTCATCACTTAACATGATACTATTCTCCAACACCCTATACTCACTGTCCCAATAAGAGATTATGAAACACTTACAGCTTCCATATCAGTACAACACCTATTCCACAAATCACTTGTCATGACTATGTCTATCGATACCTCATCCTAAAACAAAATCAAAATTACTGTAACCACTTCTCACAACTGTGTCCCATCGACAGAATATCACTATACCATGACAACAACGGAAACATGCACAACTATCTTTCTTATCATACTCTACCTTCATTCCCAAACCGAAACTGGTCAGAAACATCAACAAACAAAACAACAGTCCACCTGTTCAACCAAAACTCACAAGGAACAGCAGCAAACAAAACAACAATTTATGGATGACTGGTATGTATTTTCGAAATTCGAATCATAATCATCCCGCCTACTCCACCACAACCGGTGACGGTATCGCAACACCGCCACCAACAGCCACACCGCAGTGCGAAAATACCCGCACAAGGAACTTTCTCAAGACTGCTTTACTAGATCACAACACCATGTATCATACTGAATAACAGACAAGAATCTCATGCATACCATCCATACCTTTTTACGGAATAAACATATATCATGAATACACATGCAAGTATAACCAGTCATGTCAGACCACCCAAACTATCACTTTTGATCATCTTTCCATTTAGTTACCGTATCCAACATATATTACGAAACATTCGATAACAACATTATAACTATCACACCATACCGCTTCTCGTGAGGTCACAACCTCACACAAACATTTATATACATCTTAGACCCATAATCACATCCAACTAGTCAATCCTGATCACGTAAGTTACCACTCAACAAAGGTTACCTGTCGCCCGAGCTTAACTCATACGCCCCTCATCACATATTTCTCCATTCGCATAACCATCACCTTCTGCCAAGAATAACCATTCAGCTAGGACTCAACTACTAGCAACCGCCTCCTAAGGCCACACCTCATACTTCCTTACAACCGTACTCATCAATCGGGTCTCTATAAAATCAACATCTTTAGAGTTGCTACCCTTCTTATCTATCATCACCTTTAACCATTATTGACCGTACCACAACAAACCTCTTACACTCATCTCCAAACATCACGGTTTCTTTCATATCTTTGGTTAACATCCCCAAATCACGAACATCAAACCCATCAACCAAATTCACCCCAACACTATTTCCAATTTCATCCTTAATTGTATCGTCATCTAATTCTCCATCTCATATCATGTAGATACTCTACCAACCTCTTACTCCCTTAATTCCTCGAAACTCATGACTAATCACGTTGTTCTGAAACTCCTATATAACCATTAACTAATATCCTCATGATAGTATCATAAATCTCGACGATTCCTTACTTCTATATTATATAACTCCGGTGAACATTTCCCTAGTTTCACTCCCTTCTTTCTTTTCTTTTTACCCTCGGCAAACGCAATTAACCATTCAACTCCTTATCACTTCTACCTAACTAGTCCCGTAATCAAACCGACTACAATTCGCCTTGTTCTATCGCTCGCGGTTACACAAGGCTGGCATCTTCATCAAATCGACATAAACAATGCCTTTCTTCAAGGGAATTTAACTGACACTGTATTTATGTCACAACCTGCAGGTTTCGTTGACACAGACAAACCCGACTATGTCTGTAAACTACAAAAAGCTATCTACGGCCTAAAGCAAGCACCGAGAGCATGGTATACCGAACTCAAAACTTATCTTATTAATTTTGGGTTCAAAAATTTTATCTCTGATCCATCTTTGTTCATTCTTAATTCCACCACAATTCATTTACTAGTTTTAGTTTATGTAGATGATATAATAGTAACCGGACCAAACCACAACCACATTACTCAATTTATTACACAAATATCGACCAAATTCTCATTAAAAGACCTAGGCCCTCTTTCCTACTTCCTTGGCATAGAAGTAACCCCCACCAAAACCGGGATTCATTTCAACCAAACCAAATATTTATCTGACCTTCTCCACAAATACAACTTCCATGAATGCAATCCAGCCACCACACCAATGCTTCCGTACCCACCTCTTCTACCTGACTCAACGAGTCCCATTGTCGATGAAGGGGACTACCGAGCTATCATTGGTAGCCTCCAATACCTCTCTTTGACAAGACCCGACATTGCCTTCCCGGTTAATAAGCTAGCACAATTCCTTACCCGTCCCACCACAAACCAATGGACTGCACTTAAAAGGCTCCTACGTTATCTTCGTGGTACACTACACATGGGCATCCATATTTCGAAGTCCTCTCCCCTATCGTTACATGCTTTTTGCGATGCCGACTTAGCCGGTGATAACTCCGACTATGTCTCCACCTCGGGCTATCTAGTATATCTAGGCTCGAACCCCATTTGCTGGTCCTCGCGCAAACAGCGAGCTGTATCTCGCTCTTCCACAGAGGCCGAATTCCGAGCTGTAGCCGATACCACAGCTGAACTTCTTTGGCTACACTCCCTACTCCATGAGCTTGGCGTCACAGTTACTAAACCACCTTTCATCTATTGTGATAATCTAAGCGCCACTATCTACTCCGCGAATCCCGTGTTTCACTCCAAAATGAAGCATCTTGCGTTGTCCTTTCACTTTGTTAAAGAGCAAGTTCGCCTTGGGAAAATTCGAGTTCAACACATTAGCGGTGATGACCAACTTGCTGATACGCTTACCAAGCCCCTACACAAATCACGGTTCCTTGGTCTCATTCACAAGATTGGCCTGCGCTCTCGCCCGTCCATCTTGAAGGGGCATGTTGAAGATAAGAATCCGTCACATTAACAAATCATATAATATCTTGTACATATTATCTACTTACTCTAGTTAGTTATATCTTATGCCTTAGTCAAATGTATATATCTTGTTGCCTTCTTTATCTCCTTAATTAGTGGAATTTGTTTAGCTATTCACACTGTAATCCTAGTATATAAATCCCTGTACAATCCTTTGATATTCATTCAATACAAATCATTTTCTTTATTTACACACCCAAGCTGAAAGTGACCTGAAAAATGTTCGGGTTAATTGAAGTAAATAGACTCCAAATGACTAATTTAAAATCACACTTTAACTTATTTATGTTAAAATAAAAAATAATCAACAAAATTAATACTACATACATTTTTCTCTCTTAATCATTGACCCAAAAACGATGCGGACATGAAATAACTCGACCCACTTGACCTGAAAATGACCGACCAACATATCAAAGTAGACCCGAAATCCAAAATGACTCGACTCGTCCCAAATTAACTCGAAAATGTGGCGCACCCGAATTATCCCAACCCAAAGTAACCCGATTTAAATCCGACCCAATCAAATGACTCGTTTGCCAAGTCTACCAACCCCTATATATTTCGAACAAATAATGACAATAGCTATATCTTTGATTATTTCCAACAAATAATGACATTAAAAGTACCTTTTAAGTCAAATTTTATATCATTAACAGCAAGTAGCAGCGCCCATGTCGGACAGCCGTGCAGGAAATTAACGTGTATTCTGGATTGCTTGCAGCAAAATAATTAAATAACAGAAAGTTTCCCTTTAGACGGTCATTTCCGTCAGAGGTTTCAAACGGGCCTTATATGATCATTTTTATGTCCGTCTGAAATGAGAATTAGTGATTAAATAATAATGGTTGACTTAATATTAAATTGATATTCCCTTGTAAATAAATAGGCAAATACAAGTAGAGCATTATCTTCTTGCATAGCAATGAAGAGAATTGTGCTTCTTTTAGCATTAGTTTTGTTCTTCCAAATACCATATACAAAGAGCAAATGTATAGAAACAGCATCTAACTTCACCTCAGGCAGTATATTTGAAACTAACCTCGACAATCTTCTTTACACATTCAAAGTACAATCATCTTCACTCAAATTCTATAGCGACACGGCCGGTAAGGCACCAAATAAAGTGTATGGCCTCTATCTATGTCGAAACGACATTGACATCGATGTCTGTAACACATGCATCGATGGTGCGTATCGAGGAATAACCGGAGAATGCCCTTTTTCCGGTGAAGCAATAGTAATTTATGATAAATGCTTATTACGGTATGCATCCCGTAACATTTTTAATTTGTCCGAAACATCGCCTGCTTTGCGTGAAATATACTCGCTCGAGATGCCAAATTACGCCGTGTTTGTTCCCATCTTTAATCGAACAGCGAGGGAATTGATCAAGAATGCTTCGTCCGAATTGCCATATTTCGCAACGGCGAAATACAAATGGGCATCAAATCAAACAGTCTATAGTTATGCGCAGTGCACCCCTGATTTGAATGTTACAGAATGCTCTAGTTGTCTCGACACGGCTTTAACTGATATGATGAAATGCTGTAGTAAGTATATGGGGGCAAAGATCTTACAGCCTAGTTGTCAGATACGGTTTGAATCCGCACCCTTTTTGAATGATAAGCTATCTTCTCTGCCGGCTTCTCCTCCTCCTCTTCCGCCAACTCATTCCCCGGCCAGTCGTGACCTCTGTGAGTCATCTCATTACCTTGCATTGTTAGACATATACTCGGTATATTTTTCTTTTTTTCTTTTTTTTTTTGTTATAAATGATAGGATTGTAGATATACTCCTTCTGTCCCAAATCTGGGGCGGTCCAGAGGGGTTTTGGTTGAGTTCTATTAACCGGGGCCCTTGAAACGAGTGGCATTGTATATATACTCCCTCTGTCCCAATCTGGGGCAGCCCAGAGGGGTTTCGGTTGAGTTCTGTGAACCGGGGGCAAAGGAAACGAGGGGCATTGTAGATATACTACCTCTGTCCCAATCTGGGGTGGCCTAGAGGGGTTTCGGTTGAGTTCTGTGAACCGGGGCCAATGAAACGAGATGTGGCACAATCGATATCATTGCGGTATCCATCATGATAATAGATTAATTCTAAATTTGTTAACTGTCAAATCCAATTTGAATCCAGCTTTTCCGTCAAGCACAAAAACATCATTGAAGCCGGCAATCATTGGAGCAATAGCGGCTAGCGTATCAGTTGGATTGATAGTAGTAACCGTTGTATTGTGGATATGCGTATGCCGTAAAAGGAATGTACCTCCACTTTCACATTTGGGGCAGAATCATGGTGTTGGTAAGTCAATTCGTTTTCAAATCAAGACATTTAGATAATACTCGGTGATAATACTTGTTTTTTATATATATGACGTTTTTGGTTTTCGAGATGAGCCGATGACTTTTAATTGAATAACTTTTATACTTTGATGATACAGAGGGACTTGGAGAGGCAGAACTTGTGCAATATGATTTCAGCACTATGAAAACTGCAACCGGACACTTCTCGGCCGAAAACACATTGGGTAAAGGAGGGTTCGGTTATGTTTACAAGAGAAAGCCTCTCGACTTTTCTGTGTCAATAGTCGAGGGGCTCTCAATTTCTAAAATACAGGGTTATTACAACCCTCAAGTGTATCGTTTTCTCACAATAGCTAGTCCTTGAAAAATGATCAATAGGGGACACTTAAGAACGGAGATCAATTAGCCATCAAGAGACTCTCCAGCACCTCGGGACAAGGTACTGAGGAATTCTTGGCCGAGGCCCGCTTTCTTGCTAAGCTTCAACACAACAATGTCGTCAAACTCGTCAGGTTTTGTTTAGCAGGAGAGGAAAAATTGCTCGTCTATGACTTTATGTCTAATTCAAGCCTTGAAGGATTTTTATTTGGTAAATATTTTCTTAATAACTTTAATTTAGTCTTATCATAGATTACCACCGGAAAATTGGCCTCGCTTAATGATATTAACTTTGACAGATATTTTGTCATAGCAAAAGACATTTTAAAATTAATGATATGAAGACGCTTGTCTATATTAAATCATAAATATGACAATTTTATGTGCATTTGTGCTTAATTTGAAGACCATAATGGTTGAAAGTGACCAAGGTTGACCATAAAATCAGAGGGAGACAACAATCCTAAAGTAGTGTAGACAATATAATAAGGATTGGCATAATGCCACGAAGCAATTTGTTAATGCCACGATACTTATTCCTGCGTAAACAGTACAGGCTTTTGCATTTGCTGCATTAGTTTTCGTGGCATTAAAGAGAATGGCTGTGGAAATATCAACTCCCTATAATAAGACTAGAAATCACTAGTGGTGGAGCCGGAAAGAGGTTAGGAGCGGTGGTCACTGGTCACCCCCGCTAAACAGTAAAAGTTATGAAATTTTTATTAGAAAATTTCAAATTTTTAGTAATTTATCCTAGCGGAAATTTCTCACCAATAGTAATGTGAAATCCTGATTCCGCAACTAAAAATCACGTAATCACGATAATTTAACAATAGGTCAAGTGGCTTTATTAGTTATTCAAGATCAATTAAGAAATGGTTCCTTTTGTTTTATCCGTCTACTTGACTTAACAAGTAGTCAACTGGATACATTATTTATTGCCTAATGACGATGCACCATGTGTAATGCCATGATTTTGTTGACCATTGAACTGTTTTTAGTTATGGAAGTTCTTTGTTAGTATCCTACTACTTGCCTTAACAATAAGTTCTTCTGTTCATGACTATAGATCCAATAAAGCAGCCTCTTTTAGATTGGAAAACGCGGTCCAGAATTATAACGGGGATTGCGAAAGGTCTACAGTATCTCCACGAAGATTCACGACTTACTATTATACATCGTGATATTAAACCTGAAAACATTTTATTAGACAATGAAATGAATCCGAAGATAGCTGACTTTGGTTTGGCCAAACTCACCGGTGTTGAAGAAAAGTATGGAATTACCGGCATCATTAAAGGAACACAGTACGTCCTTCCTTTCCGTACTTTCAATTATTCACGTTTTAGCTATGGATTAGCGGAACAAAACAAAACTGACTTACTAAATTACGGGAAATGATAATGCAAGTACACTTTTTGTTAATGCCACAACAATACAAGCTAGGTGCGAGGACATGTTACTATTCACCGTCTCATAAATATGAGTGACATTAGTAATTTTAGTCTCGCATTATGCCTTCCCTAAATTATAGACACTTTTTATATTGTGAATTACAAATTCGATTGACCCAACAGACGTATTGAGGTAGTTGACTAGTTGGTGCTTACGAAAACCATTATCAAACTGTTGTATGCAGAGGATATATGGCACCAGAGAGCGTCAACGGGGAATTCTCAAATAAATCCGATATCTATAGTTTTGGGGTCATGCTTTTGGAGATTGTGAGCGGTCAGCACAATAGAAAATATTACCAGGCGAACAAGAAAACCCTCCAAAGTTGTGTAAGTTCAAACGTGAATTTCACATACAAGAATGACTATATCTATCTATCTGTCTATCTATATACGATTATACGTACGTTATTGACAAAGTATTGTTTGTAATGTAAGGCATGTAATCTATGGAATGAAGGACGTCCGTTTGATTTTCGAGACCCTACACTTGGTGACGATTGTTCGAGGAAGGATGTAATAAGGTGCATTCAGATTGGATTGTTATGTCTTCAAACAGAACCCGAGAAAAGACCCGAAATTTCATTAATAGTTTCGCAGTTAACAAGCTCTGGCAATCTTCCATCACCGTCAGAACTAGGGATATCCTCTCATCAACTAATCGTGCCTATAAACGATGATGGGGACCAAAGTACTGGTAGCGACACCAGCTCACTCACCATGCAACTCACTATGACGCAAGACTTGTACTCAAAACCCAGATGATAGTTTGTCTATATAATTTTTTGCTCACATGCATAATTACATACAACAAGCCTGTGTCTTCTAGCGATTTGAAATGTGGTTTGCTAAAAATTGTGTATTTTTTTTATGGTTTTATGAGATCCCAAATTGGATGTCGTTGATATATGCAAATACAAGGAACTAAATTTGGCAACATCATAATTTATTTCAAGATTGTTGCATTTTGAGAGTATAATTATGAAGAAGTACAATTTACTGCAATTCCAGTGGACGGGTCCATGAAAAAAGAAACTTGGTTAAACTTTTGGTTGAAATAATTTCCTGACATGGTCATGAGTTCGAATCTCACATCCTTAATTCTAAAACATAATATTAGCAACATGGTTGAGTAGGACTGCAGTTGCATCCACACTTCAAGCACAAAAAGGTATTCATGTGAGGGCGTGTTAGAGTATAAAACCGATCTTGTAACTCTAACCATCAGCTTAAGCTTTGGGTTGAGATGGTTTCTTGACAGTCTCAAACCAGCATAAACGGGTTAAATCCGTATTCGTGGTGATGGTTATAGTCTTGCGGGTTAAATCTGGTTTAAGGAAGCGTGAATAACTCGTGTTGGGATCCTGGTGCGTTGGCGTCCACTGTCCATAATAGTACGATATTATCCACTTTGGGCCAAGCCTTCGTTTCTCGCGAACATATTAGCTCTCCCTCGAGTTATAGGAGTTCCACGCCTTACATTATAAGGCCACCTTCAAGTTTTAGGTGTCCACTGTCCATAATAGTATGATATAATCCGCTTTGGGTCAAGCCATATTAGCTCTCCCTCGAGCTATAGGAGTTCCACGCCTTTCATTATACGACCACCTTCAAGTCTTAGACCTGATGCGTCTTCGTGTCTAGCTCAAGTCTAACCTTGGGCTCTGATACCACTTGTTGTGCGGAAGCGTGAATACCATGTGTTGGGCCTCTGCTTCATCCATTGTCCATAATAGTACGATACTGTATGCTTTGGGCAAAGCCCTCACGGATTTAATGTTGGGCTCCTTCCAAGAGGCCTCGTATTACTATATTTTGTGGTATTTATAAAGATGATGTTTTATCTTTTTTACGACCGATGTGGGACATGAGTTTGCATCCTAACAAAATCCGTATTTAAGAAGATAGTGAGGGTTGGAGCTCTGAGAAACAAACATCTAAGTTAAAACATTACGATCTTTAATTTTACAAAAGGGGACTATGTCAATTATTTTAGAGGATTTTAAAATAATTCTTTTTATAATATTATTTTTAGTTTTTCCAAATTATCTTTTGGTCTTTATTGCTTTGACGTTTCGTTAATGTCAGGGTTATATTTCGAGTCAGGCCAGCTTTCTGGCAATGTTGAGTTATCTTTCGGTCTGAGTCGGGTAGAAAATTGTATCAGGCGGACTCAGGTTATGGGTCATCTCGGATCTGGTTTGGGCCGCTTCGGTCAGACTTGCAGCACCCACTTGATAAAGACCTATTCTTATTCTTAAGCCAAAGTCGTGCGTGAAATTAACGTGGATTGCACCAATTAATAACATAGTGATTAAGAAGATAAGAAGATTAGAACATATCAAACAATGATGGTTGACTTAAAATTTAATGGACATTCCCTTGTAATTTGTAAATAGGCATTGCATAATTTCCTTGAAATGCAATAATGAGGAGAGTTGTGCTTGTTTTAGTATCACTTTTGATCTTTCAGATACCATATGCAAATAGCGCATGTGTCAAAACTGCATCGAACTACACCTCGGGCAGTATATTTGAAAATAACCTCATAAATCTTCTTTACAAATTCAAAGAACAATCCTCTGCACTAAAGTTCTATAGTGGCGCAAATGGTGAGGCACCCGACAAAGTGTATGGCCTCTATCTATGTCGAAATGATGTTGGCATCGACGTCTGTAGCACATGTATCGATGGTGCGTTTCGAGGGATAACCGGAGAGTGCCCTTTTTCTGGGGAAGCTATAGTATGGTATGATAAGTGCATGTTACGGTATGCATCCCGTGACATCTTCTCTTTGTCCGAGACAACGCCTGCCTTACGTGAAGTTAACACAGCCGACATACCAAATTACGCCGTGTTTTCTCCGGTATTTAATAGTTCAATGAGGGAGCTCGTCAAGAATGCTTCGTCCGACTTGCCATATTTCGCTATGGCGAAAACCAACTGGACTTCAAACCAAACATTCTATAGTTATGCGCAGTGCACCCCTGATTTGAGTGTTACAGATTGCTCTAGCTGTCTCAACACGGCGCTAGCTGATGTGATGTATTGTTGCAGTAAGAATATGGGGGCAAAGATTTTACAGCCTAGTTGTCAGTTACGGTTTGAAACCGGGCCCTTTTTGAATGATACGCCATCATCTCCGGCCTCTCCTCCTCCTCCTCCTCTTCCTCCAGCTCATTTCCCGCCCAGCAATCACCCCCGTGAGTCATCTCCTTACCCTTTTTATTGTTAAACATATACGGAGTATATCTTCTGTATAAGGGATGGATTATATATACTTCCTCTTGTTAAGGTGTACGATCAGTTGATTGGGTCTCAACCATTACCTTAATGGCTTAATGTACATTTCTATTCAATGTAAAACCATGAGAAAGATATTAGTTAGTGATAGACAAATAATTAAGAGGGACACAATATATTAATTGTATATTAGTTAAATGTATCATGTATTCATGTTCTTTCTTATGGCATCCACAACTCTAAATCAAAAACAAACATTGTTTTCAGCTCCGGGAGATATCGAGGAACCGTCATTGAAGCCTGCAATCCTTGGGGCGATAGCTGGCAGCGTATCAGTTGGATTGATAGTTCTAGCGGTTGTTCTGTGGATATGTTTGTGCCGTAAAAAGCCAATTGAAGAGAGCAACATTGTACCTCCAGCATCACCAATGGCGCTACATGACGATGGTACTGGTAAGTCATCTACCATATGAACACCGGATGTTTTTAGCGGAAATCTAGGTGTGACCCGGTATTATAGATACATAGTAGGATGAAACTTTCTTTGATTTATAAAGTGAACCATCCTTCATCTCGATGGGCGTGATTCTGACCCATATTTGGTTTAAACATGATATATATCAAAAGGAAAAGGAAAGTGCTAGGGCGACACCCGGTGTTACCGATTTTGAGTAACACCCTAATTAAAATAATAAAATTAATATAAAGATAATTTCAACATCTAGATTTTGGGCCAAAAGCAGAAAGGGTAAATATGTAACTAAAGTTTGCATTTATAAATTATGGTTGAAGTTCGAAGATACAATCAGTCATTACTGAATCAATATTAATAATTATAGAAATAATCAAACACATTATCATTCACGAGTCATGACTAGTGAATATGATTAATATAATTTACATTATATGATTTTATTGTATTTTGATAGAAATACTTCATGCAATTGCTAATGACGATGAACTAGTAATGTAAGATGGGGCAAGTGCACCACATGTCATACTTTGTCCAGTTAACATTCATACTTAAATTAGTGCACCACATGTCAATTTTGTTTTGCAAGTATAAAGTACCACGCCATTGACGACTCCGATCCAAATAGATCGAGTGGAAATTAGCATATCTCGTAGGGCAGCACATCTATAAAATCCAATTTAACTACCCTCCTTAATTATTTTTAGTATTCAGTTAAGTAGTTGTAGCTTGACATAAAATTCCAACAATACCCTTTTGTATATTAATCAATTTGAAATTTTAAAACTTAAAAAAATACCATAAATATGAAGTAAATTACAATTATGCCATGGGTGTTACTCAAACTGAGTAACACCGGGTGTCGCTATCTCATTTTCCAAAGGAAAATGAGATAGTGACACTCGATGTTACTCACTTTCAGTAACACCGGGGACGTTTTAGTAAATTACCAACAATTTTTACTTTGCCTCTTTATTTTTTGAATTTCAAATTGGTTTATTGAAAAAGGGTAATGTGGGAAATATAATTCTTCTTATTAAATAATTTATGAAATTGATGAGCGGAAATCAAATTTCTAGCTAATTCGATCGTGGAAAGATTGTTGCCAATTTCATTTAATGAATGAAATCTTGGAGAAATTATTTACGAAGTACTAATATTGCAAAGTTTAGGAAAGATTCTGAGGCTTTGTTTATAGGCACAATGTAGTTCAATTTTGTATGCAAACATACACCGATTTATACAAAGCCATGAGCAAAAAAGAGCCATCAATTAGCCGACCATGGTTGTACTTTTTGTAGAAGTTGGAGAGGGTATGTCTAGTGTCGCCATTGTTGATGAAAAGTAGCCTAACTCCAAGTTTAATTTAAATCTAAATTCCATTAATACCCTCACTAATCTTGGCGCAATTGTGAAACAATAAAATTTTTTGGGTGGGAAGATTGAAAGAAAAGATTTGATTTTAATTTATACTATTATTTTAATAAGGGTGTTACTCAAATTCGGTAACACCGGGTGTCGCCCTATCACTTTCCATATCAAAATCCATGGTTGTAGCAGATGTCAACAAATTTAGTTGGTAAACTCATGAGCAGTATTACTCATGTTTTGGATTCAAACCCCGTCAGCATCAAGTATTTCAAGCTCGTGAGAAAAATCCCTCAATTGAATTTGTAAAGTTTGTGTGATATAAGGCAAAGCGGTCTGGATATGCTTGAGAACATAAAAAGGGATCTTACATGTGCCTCAAGTGTGAAGATCAAAGCTCCAAACCAAATAAATTGGTCACACTAAGTAGTCAACACTGAAAAATAGGAAAGAGTTGAATTTTTATTAACCAACGAGTTACTCCATCCATTGTGAATTGGTTTGTAACAAAACCTGTTTCGAACTTACGAGATTGGTTATCTCTCCTTCTTTAGGAAGAAATCGATCTAGGTGTTGCAGAGTCATTCAGAAAAACAGTGGCCGTGCACCTCAATAAGTACAACTTCATCTGATGAACGACTTACGGACACGTGTTGGGGTTGTGTTTAAACCAATCAAAAACTTGTAGGAAAAATGGATCTAATAACAGACGACAACTTTCTTACAATAAATTGCTTAATTGTTAGGACATGATACAGGATACAGGAATTAACCCAGGAATGGTGAAAGGGTAATTCGAGGATTCTGTACAAGATCAAACTTAACAGAAGATGAATAACCGAGAGAGAGGGATAGTTGAAAGATTGAAGATTTTATTGAGAGTTTCCTGTAAAATGATGAATGAAATACAATGGAGTAATTGATCAGCTATTTATAGGTAGTTAAACCGACTTAGCTAACTAACCGACTTAAGCTAACAACCTTGTAACTGATTTTTACAATTTATTTAACAATTTTAGTTATTGCTCTGCATCATACATTCCCAGCAAACATTATTACCAAATTATTTCTAATAGAGTTTGTTAATGTTTTTCCGGGTTAGGTTTTGGCCTATAATTCTGACTTAGATACTTCTCATGATCGATTGCAGAGGGTCTTGGCGATGCAGAATTTGTGCAATACAATTTCGCAACTTTGAAAACTGCAACAGGAGACTTCTCAGCTGCAAACACGCTTGGTAAAGGAGGATTCGGCTTTGTTTATAAGGTACTCTGTCACGCATTAAGCTTATATACGATGGTAGAGTATATATGTAATGATAGTAATCATAGTATCTTGCATATAGTTTGTATAAATATAGTAAATCATGCAACAGGCCTAGGCCACATCCAAATGAAGGAGAGAAAATCCATTTTATAAGCCAAAGGACGTTACCACTTTAAAATCAATTGGTAATAGAGGGATTAGCTCCTAGCTTTTAAAGTGATTACTCTGAGAGTGACTTACTACATTTCGAGTTTTGACCTTTGTGGCTTAATCCTTCCAAATTTTTCAACAGGGGACTCTTGAGAGTGGAGAACAGTTAGCTATTAAGAGACTGTCTAGCACATCTGGACAAGGTACCAAGGAATTTATGGCAGAGGCCCGCTTTCTCGCTAAGCTTCAACACACTAATCTAGTGAAGCTCCAAGGATTTTGTTTAGAAGGAGACGAAAAACTACTCGTCTATGAGTTTATGCCTAACTCAAGCCTGGAAAGATACTTGTTTGGTAATTAATCTTGAAAACTTATTTTCAATTATTTCAACCATGGAAAATCTCTACATCTAAAAAAGAAACCATAGATTATCATTATGTTAATTGGAGTTAAATATCGGTTTCAAGCTTAACATGATACTCCGTATTATTTAACGCAACTAAATTTGGATACATTTCGATCATTTTTGCAAGCTTCGGAAAGGGTTTACGGGATTGCGATTGATGCGTGATCCAAATTTAATAAGAGTACCATATTAATGTCATCAAACTAAATTTTGTTGAGAATGTCCGATTTGCATTATTTGAATTCTTCTCTTTATGATACTTAAGATGCAGAAAAGCGGCCTGTTTTAGATTGGGCCACACGGTTCAATATTATACTGGGGATTGCAAAGGGTTTGCAGTATCTACATGAAGATTCTCGGCTCACCATTATTCATCGCGATCTTAAACCTGACAACATTTTATTGGATAAGGAAATGAATCCGAAGATAGCTGACTTTGGCTTGGCCAAACTCCTTCAAGTTGTAGAAAAGCGTGGGACCACTAGCCGCATTATCGGAACACAGTATGTCTTTCATTCCATTAGGCCGTACTTCTAAATATTAACAAAACGCGATTTTAGAGGATGCAAAATTATACAAAATAGTACGCCAATTGTAATTTGTTAGGTAGAAATAAGATGTTTAATTGATACTAAAAGGTCTATTAAACTCTGACACTACTAATGCAGGGGATATATGGCACCAGAGTGTCTGATGGGGGAATTCTCTGATAAGTCTGATGTCTATAGTTTTGGCGTCATGCTTTTGGAGATTGTAAGCGGTCAGAACAATATGAAATTTTTTCAATTAACAAAAAAGGCGGATCTCCCTAGTCATGTAAGTTCAAATATCCATATCAATGCAATTTATACTTTGTACGGAGTATTATATGTATCTGTTGGTGAGACGATCTTGTTTCTAATGAAAGGCATGGAGACTATGGAAAGAGGGCCGATCGTTCGAGTTAACGGACCCTCAACTCGACAACAATTGCTCGAAAGAGGAGTTGATGAGGTGCATTCAGATTGGGCTACTATGTCTCCAAACAGATGACGAGAAAAGACCCAAAATGTCATCAGTAGTTTACATGCTAATGGGTTTAGGCGATATTCCGTTGCCATCAGCACTAGAGATGTCATCTCCTCAACTCTCTGTACCTATCTACGGTGGCGAACAACGAGATTATACGGATAATTACTCCAACAAGTCCGCCACAATGGTGACCGATTTGACACGAGACTTGTACCCAAAACCAAGGTGATTATTAGAATGGTAGTCTACAAAGGTGTTTGCACAAAAACTATCATGCATTTTGAGCACGCGTTTCAAGTTTCAATTGTCGCTTATGGTATATCTTGTGAGATGGAATTACATCGCAATGAATTTGATGTAATTGTATTCAAACGTCATGTTTTTTTTCCTTCAAAAAAAATGTAATGTTCTTTTTTTTTTTTACTTTCGAGAAAATGTTGTCCATGGCATATTGCTCTGCTTTCACAATATGAAAGATTGTACTCCGTTAAAGTGTTGCTCTGCCACTGGTCATATATAAGACGACATTTGTCATTGTCGATCTATCCTCGACAGCTTGATGAACACATAGCATGGCGATTTTATTGTGCGGAAGCGTGAATATCCTTCGTGTTGGGCCTCTGCTGTGTACCGGTGTCCACATCCATAATAGTACGAATTTGTCCGCTTTGATCAAACCCTCACGGATTTACTCTTGCGCTCCTTCCCAAAAAGCCTTGTACTAAATCCATAATTTTGAAGCGATCATATCATGGATTGTGACTACTCTACCCAGTTGCGTCGTTATAATAATTGTATGACTGTTACAGAGACAAAACTCCTTCAAATCAAATTGCATTATTGTTTAAGGTTATCTATTTTTGGTTTTATATTGTCGATTGTGCTTCCGTTGCGTGTGGGTAATTGGTGCTAATTCCCCAACACAATTTTAGTTGACAATATTGATTGTCGATAGTTAATACTAAAGACTTTTGTATCATCCAACTTCGGTAGATTTATGAGTAGGAGGCTGGTTTATATGTATATGTTAGTGGGTTACTTCTTCTACAAGCCAACCGCGAAAGACTCAACAAACATACCTTTTCTTTCTGGTACATTAAAAACTCGAAAATTAAAAGAAAAGAAACCCAACAAATTGTTGCAATACATGAATAAAGAATACGCTTCTGACTCTTGCGTATGCTTTTGAGGTCATGAGAAATTGGACTGAAATGACAATCAATAATTGTTGGGAAATTAGCGCCAATCTCCCACGCGCAACGGAAGCAAACAATTAACAATTAAACCGTAAAAGTAAATAAATGTAAGCAATAATGAGATGAGACAATATTTAGGGTCAAACCCAGGGCAAAACCTTCCGAACCGGAAGTAAAACCCACTAGCCAAATTGACTAGAATTCACTATAATAATATAGTACCATTACAACGTAACCGTCTCGAATTAAATACCAATTTGAAACCCACAATAATATAAGATAACAACCTCTAGCCCTCCAGTAATATTAGTCAATGCCATTAATATTACCCCTAGAGTAACCTCCTAAATTATTGTATAAAAACACCCGTTATACTGCCTCTCACCCTCAAACCCGACTTGCTAATTACCAAGCTAAGTCACCTTGTTTGATATTTTGTTGTGAGATGTCTTTTCCAAAGAAATTGCATCCTTTATATAGCATGTGAAAGTGACGTTATAACTTAACATCATAAAGTCACTTCACGTTATCACAACAAATGAATTAAACACAATTCATTTGTTTTCTGCATATTCTTACGCAAATGAATTCACATTCATTTAAATTCAACATGTTACATGTGCATTGTAACATTTTTCATTAAACTTTGTTGTGTAACTTGTGTTGGATTAATTTACCCAAAAAATCTCCCCCTCCAACACAAGTGACAACCACCGAGGAATCAACCATTGGCCTTTTGAAAACTACCAGTTGCACACCCGAGTTAGTATCCGGTCCTCACCCTAACTCACTATCACGGCCAATGCACCATGTACAGCCTAAACCCAGTCAATGACGTTACTTTACTCCGGAGAGAAACCTCTTGCACTCCACCTTTCTACCAGCAGAAATTTTACCTTTGCGCCCGTCTGTAACCTGAAAACAATCTACCTTCGTCGCCTCTTCCACGAACGAAACACGTGCACGATTTTTCCGTTTCCAGCCATCCTGTGAGGTTTTTATTGCATATGCATCCAGACGGTATAAACCACGACGTAGCTCCCCCTTCATGAGGACCATAGAACCCTTAGTCACTTTCATTACTCCCCCATGAGCTTTACACCCATAACCCTCGGAGTCTAGTTGACTAAGTGAAATTAAATCCTGCCGCAACTTTGGAACATAGGCAACCTTGTCCAAAGTGTGCACCACCCCATTTGACATTTTGATTTTCACCACCCCAATACCCATGACATCAACTATTGAGTTATCAGCCAAACTCAATTTCCTAGCCACGCCTTCTTGGAGCTCCTCAAAACTATCCTTCCGGGTGCAAATGTGGTTGACACAACCAGAATCTAATATCCATTCTTCCTTGGAACACACGTCGTTTACATCCGTGACCGCAAATATGTCAATACCATCGGTAAGGAAATAACCACTACTTCCTTCACCGGCAACCAAGTTGGTGTTGCCCTTGTTTTCTTCATTCTCGCATTTCTTAGGACAGAACCGCCTAATATGCCCAAGATCACCACACTTGAAACACTTCACATCATTATTCCTAGAAGCATTCCTGGACCGAGACCTGCCATGCTTCGATCCATCCTCTCTGTTAAACGATCGACCTCTCCCATCCCGAGCAACTGCAACTGTACCCGTACTATCGCTCCGTATCCCAGCCTTGTCTTTCTTCCTCGCATCAAAGGACAATAAAGCTATCTGTGCTTGCTCCACCGTGATGGTGTCTTTACCGCACAAAATAGTATCCACATAAGTCTCATATGTGTCCGGGAGAGAATTGAGGAGTAATAACGCCTTATCTTCCTCCTCAAGCTTTACTTCGATCTTCTTTAACTCGTCTAACAGTCCATTGAACAAATTCACATGTCCAATTAAATTATCATCCTTATCCATCCTCAACCGATATAGCCGCCGCTTCAAAAGCAACTTGTTGGTCAAACTCTTCGCCATGTAGAGTTTCTCCAACTTTTCCCATATCACCGATGGAGAGTCGTCATCAAGAACACAGTTGATGACGGAATCCGAGATGCACAACCTTATGGTACTTGCACACTTGGTGCAAACCTCTTCCCAGTTGTCATCACTCATCTTCTCTGGCTTACCATCATCTCCTTTCAAGGCTCTAGCCAAACCAAGATATACCAGGAGATCCTTCATCCTTCTTTGCCAAAGGGTGAAACTACTTTTACCATCAAATTTTGGTATTGCAAATTGAGACCCCATATTTGACATCCTTGCCAATTAAACCAGCCACCAGACCGAGCCTAGTGGCTCTGATACCACTGTTGGGAAATTAGCGTCAATCTCCCACGCGCAACGGAAGCAACCAATTGACAATTAAACCGTAAAAGTAAATAAATGTAAGCAATAATAAGATGAGACAATATTTAGGGTCAAACCTAGGGCAAAACCTTCCAAACCGGAAGTAAAACCCACTAGCCAAATAGACTAGAATCCACTATAATAATATAGTACCAGTACAACGTAACCGTCTCGAATTAAATACCAATTTGAAACCCACAATAATATAAGATAACAACCTCTAGCCCTCCAGTAATATTAGTCAATGCCACTAATATTACCCCTAGAGTAACCTCCTAAATTATTGTATAAAAACACTCGTTATACTGCCTCTCACCCTCAACCCCGACTTGCTAATTACCAAGCTAAGTCACCTTGTTTGATATTTTGTTGTGAGATGTCTTTTCCAAAGGAATTGCATCCTTTATATAGCATGTGAAAGTAACGTTATAACTTAACATCATAAAGTTACTTCACGTTATCACAACAAATGAATTAAACACAATTCATTTGTTTTCTGCACATTCTTACGGAAATGAATTCACATTCATTTAACTCCAACATGTTACATGTGCATCGTAACATTTTTCATTAAACTTTATTGTGTAACTTGTGTTGGATTAATTTACCCAACAATAATCCGTACTAGACTTATTTCATAGGCATAAACGAGCTAGTTTAAACTCATCGAACTAAAAGTCGTAGTCGAATACCATAGGTCCTACTTGTATCGACAATAATTGTACAATAGTACTCCGTCCGTACCTTTGATCACGCCTTATGGGGTGGACCATTTCTCACGTTTACGGGTATGTCCAAACTATTTTATACGATTTAATATTGTATCAGGGTCCATGACTAATCGGTTTTTGACGAACTAAAACGTGCCCCTTTTAGGCCACTTGAATTGAGCATCTCTTGGGGATTATTAACTATCAATTTAATGGAGCCATTAGTTCAAATGGAGAAGGGTCTATGTTGACTCACATATTCTCGCTTAAGATGGACATATCCGTTTAAACTTAAAATGGGTTTTATAGAATAAACAAATGGGACAAAAGCAGGATACATAGAGAACAACAAAAACTTTGTCTCATCTATTCAAATGAGGTGCTACATAACAACACGCTTTAACCTTAAGATGGATATGTCCGTTTTAAAATTGACCAGCTGCAACTGTTGTGTCTAAATGAGCTCATACATGACGAAAAATGGTTGAAGAGATCTTATCATGTGTTGTCACTAGTCTAACAAGTTGGGTTATTATTGTATGGCTTTGTTAAAGAGGCAAAAATACCTTCAACTCAATTTGCATCAATGACAACAACAAAAACATATATTTAACAACAACTTGTTTCATTAATCTATTTTTGTTGACCTCTTGCAACTCCAATAGTCCAATTGACAAAACGCTTGTACTTGTTTATCCAAAATGAATGTTGTTGACTTGATTAAATTGGAAAAACAGTACAATAATAACAGCAAATACAGTAGATTTGATCAAAGTAAGGCTTGTTCTTCGTCTGCGTCCTCGGTTAGCTAGAGCTCGACGTAAAGACGGCCTTGATTGCACCAAATATTACATGTCAAACTATATATATAGTGGTTGACTTAAATGAAAAATTATAAACAAGTTTAACAATAATACCTTGTCTTGTAAAGATTTGATTAGAAAGTACTTTACAAGCCATAATAATACATAATAATCAACTGTTTACCTTGCAAATTAAAAAGAAGTACATATATAAATCAGTGGCAGAGTCAGGATTTGCAGTTAGGGGGCGAAAATTTTCAGCAAGAAAATTTTCGAAATTTTCATTTTTCAGCAGAGGTGAGCGCCAATTCTAGCGACACCATTGCACATAATCAATCTTTTTTTCTCTCGTAATGGGGTTAAAAATTGTTGTTGTACTTTCACTTCTTTCGATTTATCGATTTTTAATCACAGTTGATGGTCAATTCACACCTGTAGCGAAGTATTGTAACTACACTAGTTCGAATTACTCCGAGGGGAGTGTTTTTGATAAAAACCTCGGTCTCTTTTTCAGCAGTCTCACCGCCAAAACATCTCAATTGTTCTATAATAACTCGGTTGGTGATGGGAGTGACAGAGTGTACGGCTTATTCCAATGCCGATTTGATGTTGGTTTTGATGTTTGCCACACATGTGTTAAGGATGCGACACAATTGATAGGCGAAGAGTGCCCTTTAGGTAAAGAAAGTCTAATATGGTACAAGGAGTGCATGTTGCGATACTCAGATCGCAACATATTCTCTTTGTACGACAACACGACCCAACCTGGGTGGTATGTGAAAAGCAACGTCAATGAAACAGACTCTGCTGAGTTTGGTCTAGTACTCAAAAATGAAATGAATGGCCTAATCCAGAACGCGTCTTATTCTCCCAGACGTTTCGCTTCTCGCATATTTAATTGGTCAGTAGTATCGGAGCAGTTGTTCAGTTTTGCACAGTGCACACCTGATATTAACCCTTCTGATTGCACTAATTGTCTTGCGCTTGCATATCGTATAATGACTGAATATTGCCCTGCAAGTGCGCATGTCGTGGTCTACTACCCGAGTTGTCAGTTATGGTATAATAGAAGCAAACCTATATTGAATGATGAACCAGTGTCGTCTCTGGTTCCTAGCCCGGCCGACGATCAAAGTGAGTTTTTTTTTTTTTTTTTTTTTTTTTTTTTTTTTTTTTTTTTTTTTACTGTAATGCTCCTCTCATAAAGTTTGACAGTAAATTATACGCGAAAGTGTTAATTAAGTCCCTTAACTTTGTTCAATTGTAAAATTAGGCCCGTAAGTATCATTTAGAGCAATTAAGTTCCACAAAAAGTGAAATTCAACCCCATGTTATTAATTTTCACCAAAATCTTAAATTAAAATCACTTTTAATACAATTTATCAAATATAAAATATTTTGTTTTATAATTTTAAAACTTTTATATTTATATTTATATTAAATATTGAGATTTTTTTTTTTGGAATTTTATAGTATATAGACAATTTATTAGTATTTATGTATGAATACACTATATAAATTATAAACAATTTATTAAATATGTATGTAAAAGTTTTCTTCAATGATTAATAAATTATGTAGAAATTCGTAAAGTTGCAATTAGTAATTTCTAGTATTTAATAAATTGTTTAAACTAATATAAAATATTTTTAATTAAAATTATTGTAAAAACTTTAAAATCGGGGTTGAATTTCACTTTTGCTGGAACTTAAGGGGCTTAATTGATCCAGATAAACTCCTAATTCAACAATTGAACAAAGTTAAAGGACTTAATTAACACTTTCGCGGTAAACTATATCGACAATAATTATTTTTAAATGGAATTTGAAAATTGTAGAATCGCTAACACCTCCACCAACAATAATACAAACCCGCGCCATTATATCACCACCATCAGCGAAGATGGCGATCATTGCAGCAGTAGCGTCTTGCGCATCAGTTGGATTCCTAGTTTTATCGGTTGTTTTGTGTATATGTATGCGCGGTAAAAGGCCCAAGGAAGCGAGCAACAATGCACCTCCAGCATCACAAACGAAGCTACATCGTGGTAAACTATTACTTTTAACATCAAACATATAAACATCGATATCCTTAGTCAGGATCTGAAAAGTGAATGAAACTGAACCGAACTGGGACAGTATAATTTAGTCCCGATTATGGGTTTCTCTGCTTTATGAATTTTTTTTTTTCGATCCTTTCCAATCTTATTGCTCTGCTTTAATTGATGTTGTCATGAAACAGTAGCAAGTGATGTAGGCAGTATTGGAGAAGAAGATGTTGTGCATTATGATTTTGCCACTCTCAAGGCTGTAACCGGAGACTTCGCAGCTGAAAACAAGCTCGGCGAAGGAGGGTTTGGCAGTGTTTACAAGGTACAATCCTTAATCCCATATTCCCATCCATCATTTTACAAATTTTTATTTAGTAACTTAATTGTATTACGTGATTCCCTTAATTTTCAAATGACGCGGTAATAATGGTTATGAAATCCTTAATGAATTTTCAATATAACGACAGGGTACCCTTGAGGATGGAAAGATTTTAGCCATTAAGAGGCTCTCTGATAGCTCGGGACAGGGTACCAAGGAATTCATGGCAGAGGCTCGCTTTTTAGCTAAGCTTCAACACAAAAATCTTGTTAGGCTCATTGGATACTGCTCAGAAGGAGAGGAAAAGCTACTCGTCTATGAGTTTCTATCTAATTCAAGCTTGGACGGCTTCTTATTTGGTATATACTATAATCGTAACTTCTGAAACGTATTGTTATGAAAGTGTTTTTGGTTGTCTGACTTATTCCTTTTATGGTTTAATTAAGATCGAGAAAAGCATCCAATTTTGGATTGGGCAACACGGTACAACACTATAGTAGGAATTGCACGAGGTCTTCAGTATCTCCATGAAGATTCACGGTTCACAATTATACATCGTGACCTTAAACCTGAAAACATATTAATGGATGATAACATGAACCCGAGGATAGCTGACTTTGGCTTGGCAAGACTCTTTGAACGAACACAAAATTTTAGGAACACCATTCGCATAGCTGGAACACGGTATGTCTTATCCTTCCATATGGTCTGGCCTTCTTTTTTGTTCCGAATAATTAAGATGTTAACAACTCTTCTGGGAAACTATAACTGGATTATGTATGCAGAGGATACATGTCACCGGAATGTTTGCTAGGGGAATACTCGAGCAAAACCGATATTTATAGTTTTGGAGTCATGATTTTGGAGATAGTAACCGGCCATAGAATGTTTAAACGTAATTCGCAAGACGACCTCCTAATGAATGTAAGTTATTATATACTTCGTACATACGACCTTGAATATATTGACCTGCTAACCATATATTGACTAAGTTAACCTTTGTTTCGAATTAAAGGCATGGAGATTATGGAACGAACAGAGAGCCATTGAATTAGTTGATCCCGAACTTGACAAAAGTTATTCAAGCAAAGACATTGAGAGATGTATTCAGATTGGATTGCTATGTGTGCAACCGGATGCAGAGCAAAGACCCACCATGACAAATGTGGTTTTAATGCTAACTGTCGACTTGATTGATCTTCCGTTGCCATCACCACCAATGATGTCCTTCCCTCAATTTAACATTCCTAGGCTTAAAACCGGTGAAGAACATAGTGATAGTGATCAATTTTCTTCGAAATCTGTCACCGCGGACTTAAACACAAACCCAAGATGATTGATGTAGTTAAACTAGATAGTATTATTCTATGACTTCTGCTAACTTTGATGTGATTGTATATACTCATTGAATTTATTATTTTTCCGTGTGGAATCTTTTGTCCGAGTTTGGAGAATTTGAAGATGTATTATCTCAACTTGACTAGCTAGTTTTTATGAAATCTCCAATACTATATATTGTATAAGATACCAATATTATATAAGTAATTTTATAAAAATATTAAATTTTAAGTACTGTGCATTACTAAACTAGTTTCTATGAAATCTCCCATACAAAGAATAATTGTTCGATACAACTAAATCAAGATGAACAATAACATGATATATCGAGTGTACATAATTACTTCGACACTTACTTATCACATTGTGACATTGCGCTCTACTTTCATTGTATATGATGTTTTCTGTCAAATTAAAAGTACAAAGCAAACAACATTATCAAATAAACATGTAAATAACTAGGATTTAAACTCCCATAAGCACTACCGACGAAAGATTGGTTACTAAACTTAATAATACAATCAGCATGAACACCAAATCCACCTTGAGTACCACCACAAGAGGAAGGCACAAATTCATACACCTCTTTCAAGCATCGACTACAATTCTCGGCTGATATAACCGGAATACATTGAACTAGGACATGAATTTCAACTCGAGATCCATTCACCGGAACAACCCTCGTCGCAAGGTTAGTCCTACTCCAATTCCCATATCCAGCTTCTTCGATCAACCCTTCAATCGTCGTTGATAAAGTTTTATTATAGGCCGAATAATTTGACACTTTTCCGCCTATACTTCCCGTGGCAAGAACATACTTCTTCTTATACTCAATTACTGATTGATTCGCGTAGTGGACGAGACATAAGTTTGAATCCAAATAATTACCAAATGCGAAGCATTCTTCGTAGAAGTAATTTTGTACAAGAGCTTGTGTTGCGTTAAATACTCATATTTGACAAAGTTCAGGAGCTATATCGCCCCAACAAATGTAAGAACCATAGGCTGTGGATCCGGATGAACTGATAGAGGTGGCGAAAAAGCCGGGTATTGATGGTTGGGTTTTGAGAGTTAGTTCGGAAAGAAGAGGTGAGACGTTCATGTCGTAAGTTTGGAACAATTCTTTGGTTGAGTTCCCTGAACATGATGTCGAAATTAAGATCTCAGGATTATCGGAACTAATTGCAAGCTTGTTGATTATTGAGATTATAATCATGAAGGTGATTAATTTCTTAGAAAATGTCATTATTTTTTTGTAGATTGTATTAATTTTGACATTTGTATAATTGATCGACGATTATTTATAGAGTCAAGGTCAATGAAAAACCAGTATGCTTAGAGCTTAATATTGTGTAACGGATTCAATGGTTTTGCATCTGTTTTATATTCATTATATATACACACTTGCATCCTATCATTAAGTTATCGGTCAAAGGATGCGGCAATCCGGACAGTAACATGGCTTACCTAAGGAAATCAAAATCAGTTCATAATAAAATACTCCCTCCAGTCCGATCAATTGTTGTCCTTTGGTTTTGGCGACACAAAGACCAAAGAAAGAGGAAGTGGCCAATTACTAAATGACAAGTGGAACAAACTGAGTGTGAATGATCAAATTACTCATCAAGTTTATTTTTAAAATAGAAAAGACAACAAGTGACTGAGACACCAAAAATGGAAAAGAACATTAAATGACCGGGACAGAAGGAGTAATACGGAGTACAAGCGAAGATGTTTTCGAAATTGTAATGATTTAGAGAATCCACAACTACATTAAAAGCGCTTAAGATAAACTTTGGCATAGACGAAATCGTGCAGAAGATGTAATCAAATTGGGTGGTTGTGTCTGAAAGCAGATGCAGAGCAAAAACCTTCCATGACAGACGACTCCACGACAACCACCACCGTCAGTTTGAATTCATTTATTTTTCCGTTTGGAATTGGAATATTTTTGTCCGAATTATATCAATTTTACTAGGTCCCTTTTTTTTTTTACTTAATTTCGGTTCAATTCAAAACGAGCACAATCAAAGACCCTTAAATTCCAATTTATGGACTATATAACCAGTTGTATATATTGTACGGTGTAGAATCTGAGCTTTGTGATAAAGTATCCGAGCTTTATGTTAAAGAATATGAGCTTTATTAGAAAGTATTGAGCTCATCCATTTAAACATTAAAAACATGAACTTTGAATTAGCTCAGAAAGAATACATATATGCTCGGATTCTTATACCTTAGTTATACAATGCTTATAGTACAAGTGGATGTATAATCCTATTTGTGCTTAAATTCCGAACTACCTCAACATTAACACCGTCGTTTCCAAGTTTAGCGAAAGAATATCAAAACATATAAACCTGCACTTGGCAATTCCGATTTATATCACCTAGCTTCAGGTTCACTGATGGAGACATCATTCACAGATACGGGTATTGGTTTGTTCGATGAATGATATGAACCAATCTCGTTAGAGACGGTTCTTTGTACTCTAGGCCGGGCTGTAAAACTCGATTGTTCAGGTAGCGGAAGAGTAATAGAATGACTATCCAATGTGAGGACGACATTAGCCATTGTTGGTCTATCTCCAACCGCTTGTTGAACACACAGCAAGGCGATTTGTATGCATCTCATAACCTCGCTGGCATTTGAACATGAATCTCTTATTGTTGGATCCACAAATTCTAATGGCGTTCCGGCTTCCCAATGTTTCCAAGCCTGCAAATATCATAATCTCTTAATCACAACTAGTTTAGATCCCGCGCAATAAATGTGTGGTATTTAAAGAGTTTTTATTTTTGTATTACTTAATCATGCTAAATTAACACCTCGTTAATTTTTCATATTTCACGTCATTATATTTTGATATGAGAAAAAAAAATGAATTGGGAAAATTATTCAAGAAAACTGAGTAAAATTGAACTATAAAATAATAGTGGTATTTATAAATTCTCTTAATTTTTTTTTGTTATGAAAGTAATCAAAACGATATATAGTTTTGTTTATAAAATAATAGTATGAGTCAAGTCATTCTCAAATAATAGCATCAATAAAAGATTTAATATTTTATAGTTTTATATTATTTATACTTTTGATCAATTTTTTTTCTCCGCAACATACTAATTAAGTAGATACTTACATTGGTTAGAATATCATTGGCATCACTAGCTTGACTGAAACTACTGTTTTTTCTTCCACATATAATTTCCAAAACAAGCACACCGAAACTATATACATCCGATTTGATGGTGAATCGCCCATGGAACGCGTACTCTGGCGCCATATATCCACTACAAAATTATCATTGGTTAAGTGATACTGTCATGAAACCATCTCAACCAAAACCTTACAGGCCTCCTCTTACCCGGTGCTTAATATTCCCCTTTAAAAATGGCGCCCCAAGATCAATTTTATACTCTAACAAATACATACATATTTAGGAGCTTAGTTCCTCTGTTTCGTTATACTTTACACGCGTTTCAAACTATATATAGACATTTCAAAGAAACAGTCGGTACAAAATACATCAATAGCGATCACTTACTGTGTTCCAACCACCGTGTTTGTATAGTTGCTTTGGCTGTGATCGGCACCAAATATCCTTGATGTGCCAAAGTCCGAAATTTTAGGGTTCATCTCTTCATCCAACAAGATATTACTCGCCTTGAGATCCCGGTGTATAATTCTGAACTGAGATTCATGGTGAAGGTACAACAATCCTCGAGCAATGCCTACTATAATATTGTATCGCCTTTGCCAGTCGAGTTGTCGTCTATTTTCATGATCTAAACATCATAGGCAAGACATCATTTCTACATAACTTTGAACTAGGTCATTCAATATGACATGAAAGGCCGTAGTTCAAACTAAATGTAAATATTGAAATAACAAACATACCAAAGAGGAAATTTTCGAGGCTTTTGTTGGCAAAATATTCGTACACAAGTAGCTTCGCTTGATCAGTATAGCAAAATCCCAACAATCTAGCCAAATTCCGATGTTGAAGCTTGGCTACCACCAAAACTTCTGTTTTAAATGCTTGTATGTCTCGGCTAGTGCTTCTAGATAGTCTTTTCACCGCTATCAATTGTCCATCCGATAATGTACCCTAATACACAAATCTTCATATAAGACGGTCCAATAATTCAAACTTATAATTGGATACTGTTTCAACTATGGAGACTAAGTTTAGTATGAGTTTACCTTATATACTCTACCAAATCCACCTTCACCTAGTTTATTCTCATCCGAAAAATTATTTGTTGCCGTGAGAATAGTTTGAAGGTCATATTGCAAGGACTCCGCGCTGAAATCTTGATCAACTAAATCGTTGCAAAACTTCAATCAGAGCTAAGTAAGGAGCTAAAACTTGCTACTTCCATAGAAAAAATTTCTAAAACGTCTCCTACATTGTATGTAAATAGGATCGCTAGTAAATGAAGACGGGATTATCCTTACCGATTTCTACATTAGTAACCACTTCAACCTTCTTGGCTTTCTTTCTTAGGAGATAAATGCATATCGAAAATAATGCCACTGAGAAGACAAGCAGAGCTGCTATGATGGAAACAAGCACTTTTGTTGACACTTTTAACTTTCCTACACACATTAAAAGCATGTATCACAACAATTCATTTAGCTATGGTTTATAGTTACTAAGTCGACGTAAATAATTAACAACTAAGTGGCTAGCTTAGTTCGTAACTTATTAGCAGTAGTACTCATGACTTGGGTTCAAAGCCCATCAGCATCCATCATATTCGTCCTCGTGGCTTTCTTTACACCAAAAGAAAAATACTTACTCAGTTTATCTAGTAAGGTTGATAATGTTAATTTACCCCTACGTCCTGGTCATTTGTTTATTTACCTAATTATCTATTTCTACTATTCGTAAATCATTCAGATAAATGAGCGGAAAATGAAATACCTTTTGAGCGGCTTGGCATAATAACAGGGTTGGAACTACTAGCAATTGATGGAGACGGTGGCGATTGTGGCAGAAACGACAGATTAAAGAAGGGGTAAAGCTCGTATCGTACAAGGCAACTCGGCGTCATAATCTGAAAACCTCGAGATTGATCATCAAACCTATCGAAACATGAAACCAAACATTGGTCACAATCACTGCGACTCAAGTCCGGTGTGCACTGTCCCAACCCATATATAGTCTCGAAAATGGAATAGTACGCTTTGTCGACTGCGAATTTCTTGAGGGGCCCGCCTTCTGGAGCTCGAACTGCGATCACATTATTCATCATATTCCCCAATATTTCCATGAACTGTGTAGAGTTTCCGGTTATGTTGTTACCATTCTTGTAAGACATTGCAGGAGATTGATCCATTGTATTGAAAAAAGACACATTCGAATATCGAACCATACACTCGTCGTACCATATCACCGCAGTCTTCCCGTTAGGACAATATGTCTTAGGGAGGTCGACTGTGGTGGCGGTAACGACACATTGGTGACAGGAGGCCATGTTCTGGTCCCCACGGCAGAGGTACTGACCATAGACAACTTCAATTGTCGGATTTCCGACAGTGGTACGGTAGAACCCGGATGGGTTATTAGTGGCGTTGGAGACGAGATTACGGAAAACCGTGTTTAAATTGGTTTGATATGTACTGCCATTGGCAAACATTGTGGTGTTTGAGCAATACTGGCCTAATCGAGTTGGCATCGATGTTGTTTTGTAGATCATAGTAATTAATATTAATATTATTACTCGGAAAAATGCAAATAAGTTATTATTTTGGTACATTTTTATTATTTGCGTGATTAATTATCGTAACTTTTTTAAGCTGAAATAACAAATTATATTTGCTGATATTTTTTTGGTGGATTGTTACATTTATAGACTTTTCTTCAAACTAATCAATGAAAAAGACTGAATTCTATATTGGTGGGAGCTAGAGTTGAAATTAGTGTCCTATTTCGTCGACTCTTGGAATTGGCTCGGTCAAAACAATCTCGAGTTCAATTCGTATTTGAGTTTAGACGTTTAGTTAAGTTTGATTAGAGCCTGATTTCACTGAGGTTCAGCTTGAATGAAGCTCGTTTCGATTCAGTTTTTCATTGGTTAGTTCTTATTTGTACGAGTATTTTATTTTAACACATTTATCGTCATAATATTCAGGTTAATGTTAATTTTTGTAATATAGGATGTACAAAATTACAAATAGACAAATTTTCATAAATTCAGTATTTGACAGGTGAAAATTTAACATTTATTAATTAATTAAGTTTGAAAGTTCGTATTACTCACAGTGAAAATACTACTCGTAGAGTGTATATTGAAGTTTGAATATAAAACAATTCATGTAGATTATTTATGTTCTCGAAGTGAAACGATATGGAATTACTCTTGTCATCAAGAAAAGTGATTCTGTATGAAAAAAACATTAAATAAAATTAATAAGAGCAACGTTTGTTTCTTTAGTTTTAATTTTAATTCTTAGAAGTTTAGTTCAATTCCATGCAGTTCAATTGAGGTCGATTAAGTTCATTTCAGTCCAAATCAGTTCAGATTAATGTACAAGTTTGTATTGCATATAAGTTCATTTTAATTCAGATCAATTGATTTTAGATTAGATTCTAATAGTTTAATTCATATAAATTCAGTTCAGAAGAACATCATCTAGGCGGGAATCACCAAATTTGAGTCAAAAGCACGTCCAATCGTCATTGGCTGTTAACATCTATATGACTTTGACTGTGAGTCAACGAAGACTTTGGTCTAAGAAAATTGAATATGGTAAGAGTTGACTTCAACCAAACGTATACATTACTCATTTTCACTAGTTTTGGTAACCGGATTTTTTTGGGTGAAAAGAGGGCCACATTGTCACAACTATGGTTTTAATTAGACCTGGCAAATAGATCGGGTCGTGTCGGGTTCGTGTTCATGTCACATGTAAACGGGTCACAATCCCTCCAACTTAAACCCGACCCAATTAAATCTCGTGTCGTGTTCGTGTCGACCCACTTACATAAATGGGTCATAAGGCCTCAACCCTAACCCGTTAATTTCGTGTCGGGTTCATGTCGTGTTTTTGTGTCACGTCCATATTTTGAAAGTTTAAGTATATTTATGTGATGAAGGATCAGGAAAAATTAGGATTAATTTAGTAAACATGTCATTCGTGTCGGGTTCGTGTTTAGAGAGGTCAACCCTAACCCAACCCAATTAAATATCGTGTCGTGTTCGTGTCGATCCGCTTATATAAATGGGCCATTAAGTCTCAACCCAAACCCGTTAATTTCGTGTCGGGTTCGTATCGTGTTTTCGTGTCGTGTCATAGGTTTGCCACCTCTAGTTTTAATGCTCACGAAATTTAAATTCAATTGAAGATTACTATCTTTCATGTGTTTTCCAACGAACTAGTTGATATTGCTTATTAACATGAATTATAAACTCAAAAAAAAAATGATATCTCTAGGGATTAAATTTCATAATAGAGTAAATTATCAATTACACCCACGTCAAATGCACATTTTTACATTTACTCCCACGTCAATTTTTTTTTTTAAATTACACCCAAATTAATACCTCCGTTTATAAATTGCACCCAATGCCATTTTCAGGTAGAAAAATTTATAAAATGACGAATTTGCCCCCGCATCTATTCTTCCTCAATCCTCCATTTACCAGAACTTCCCCTTTCTCGCCTCTACTCCCTTCAATTCATCTCCATCAACATTAAGCTTCACTTAATTTTCCTCCATTTCCCCCCTTTAAACCTTCGATCATTATTCTAATTATTCATTTACCTTATGAATTTTGTAGTTTTTTTTCTCCATTGTAAATTGGGGCTTTCGTAATTCCTGGGCAAACATTGGTGTTTATAGCAACTTCTTCATTATTAATTGGAGAAAAAAGGTGACAACTTTTTAATTATGGATTAACACAAATTTCACAAGTTTGGTCTAATTGTTAAACCAATGTTATTTTTGAGATGTCCAGATGATTTAGTTCGATCTGGGTTTGGTGTTTTGGTGAGGAAAGGGAAGATTAATGGTGTTAACCAAGATTTGTAATGTTTATGATTTGTCTTCTGGATTTTCGTCAACAAATCGCCTAAACTGCTCTCAAACAATACAACATCAACAACACTATGCGCTTAGGAAGAACCGAATCGAAAATTATAATTGCTTGGCATTAATCGAATGAGAATGAATGAGAATGAAGAGAATGAGAAAGATATAGAAGAATGAAGAGAATGAATGAGGAGAAAAAAACAAGATGATGAGAAGTATGCTTCATAAAAGAAGAAGAAAGGAAGGGTAAAAATGTCCTAAAATCAATTTTCTACCCAGAAAATTTGAATTTTGACGGAAAAGTGGCCGGATTCCGATATTGGGTGCAATTTGTAAACTGAGCTATTAACTTGGGTGTAATTTAATAAAAAAATTTGACGTGGGAGTAAATGTAAAAATGTGCATTTGACGTAGGTGTAATTGATAATTTACTCTTCATAATATTAAAAGATAACTTGAAAATAATAAATAATTAAACTTTATTTGATCTGATATCAAAATTAAACTAATAATGTTTTTATTTCTAAACCAGACTCCCGATGCGGATTGCAAATATGATATTGTCAAACTTTTCAAGAAACACATATACGACTAATTAAGTTCTTATTCTTCTCGGCTTATTATTATTATTATCATTATTAAATTATTCACTTTGCTAAATTTAGTTCAGTTTAATTATATTAAGTTCAGCTTCGCTCATCATTTCAGCTAAACTTGACAAAATTGACGGGCTTGAATTACCCAACTCGGATAACCCGACCACACACCAAAACTCAACCCAAATGTTTATTGTTACACACTAATTATTATTCATAAAGAACTTGATAATAGTTGATCCGAAAATGACCCGAACCGAATAACCCAGCCCGAACTCTTGTAAATTTAAAATTGACCCAAACCTAAACTAACGCAGCTTGGTTAACCCATTTACCAGGTCTAATTTCAGACAACTTTAATTCAGTCTAGCTCTATGTAACTCACTTCATGTCATTTCAATCTCAATTTCAATTATTTTAAATCCCAAAGAACTAGGCCTAGTTGGAGAATAGAAACAAATCAATCTCGTGGAGTATGATTTACGGTGTAGTTTGTCAAAAATATCCAAATGAAGAAAGATGTCATCATCAAGTACAAATGAGATGACGGGAATTTCGGGATGACTTTTGTTGGTGTCCATTCATTCATTCACAAACAAAATATAATTCAAAAGGTGGGCAACATGGTCATGGTAAAGTTGAACAAATAGCAGGTGAGATTCCTCTGGGGACGAGACAAGTGGGTTGGTGCGAAAGTATGTAGGCTTTATCCTAGTGATCATGCCGATTGGGGAAGTATCATACAAGCTCGAATCCCCTACATGGATGAAGTGTAGCAATCGGTGTAGAAATCTTGTTTTAAAATCACATGTAGGGATGGAAAAGTGTCCAAAACATGATCTAAACTTACTTGAACAAGCTCTAGTGAGACGAGTTTAGGCTTGGGTCTTGACACATTGGGATCCATCGAATGTGGATCAAGTCTGAATCGAACATGATATGCATGACACATATATCGGTCTAGGTCCTATACATAGGATCCGCCTTAGACATTGTCCTTTAGGGTGTGTTTGGATTTAGATATTTGGAAGGAAAAGAAAGGGAGGGAGAGTGGAGGATTTAAAATCCTTTATTTGGATAGCAAATAAGGGTGGAGGGAAATAGAGGGGGAGAGATTTGAAGGTATCCAATTCCCCTACTCCAAGCCTAATCAAAATCTCTCCACAATAGGCAAGATTTGGAGGGAAATTGTATCCAAGCAACCACACTCCATTCCCCTCCCCTTCCCTTCTCTCCCTTCCCCTTCCCCCTCCCCTCCCTTTCTCTCCACTTTTGCTATTCAAACACACCCTTAGGGATATTATTCTGCCAGGGTGGGGATGGACGAAAGTTTCATGCACTCGTACTCAACAAGCAACACTTATACCCGTACCCGCTCTAGTGCTCTACCACATCGACGCCATATACTCGTTAAGACGTTAACTATCTATTTTATGTGATTATAATTTCGTAAAAGATAGGTTATACATATTAATTTTCAACTAGACATTGAGACGTCTCTGCGTCTCAATGTCTAGCTGTCTCGACTTGTTCTTTCAATAGGACTCGACTTCAGTTCTTCTATTATCGTCATACTTTGAGTTCATCTTAATAATTTAAGATTTCGACGGGCGTCCCAGGACAAAATTATAAAATATTCGCAATAATCTGCTTTTTAAATTACTCCTTTTTATAATTTTTTTATAAAATTACTACCTTAAAATGTTGATGGGGCATATTCTGCACCGCTGACCAAGTCAACATATTGAGCAAGGTCAAAGATATCCACAGCAAGTCAACGGCTTAGGCAGCCTAGCCGATGCAGCCCATCGGCTGTCGGCTGGGTCTCGGCATGGCAACTTGCTGCGCCGGGCACATACCCGCGTACTCACATCCAAGACCCCTCGGCGGTGAGCCAACAGGCCCGCCGGCCTGCCATAGGTCCCTCGGCCGAGGGGTAGATCGATCTTTTCCACCGCTAGCCACTTGGCCACTTGGCCACTACGTGACAAAAGGTGAAAGTCTATAAATACTCCTCAACCTTCATTGAGGAAAGTATCCACAACTTAACCTAAGAAACACTATTCATCTGGTATAATCTTCCTTATCTCTCTACAATATACATTTAGCCAAGGAACAACTTATCCCCTAAGTTACCGACTTGAGCGTCGGAGTGAGCACGCTTGGCACAAAGCCAAACCCTCACTTCGTTCATTGTTGCAGGAGAGGCCGAGAGGAACGATAAAGACAAGAAGGATTCAACCAAGGACATCATTCTACAAGCAACGGGTGGTAACGAATATCTGCTCTGGAATTACACCCGGAACAATTGGCGCCGTCTGTGGGGATTGCTACTAGAAGCTAGTCACATTCATTCCCAAACAAAAAAAAAAACAACAAAAACCCACCCAAAAAGCTAAGAAGATGTCGAAACAAAGAAGACGCAATGTGACCGACGAAACCGCATTCTACCAAGATGATACCTTCAACAATTCTCGAGTCGTGCAGCCCTCCACCGGCGAGTAATCCAACCGGAGGTCGGGATGCCAATAATACGGACACGCCGTCGCCCAAACCAGGTCACCATCATGGGACATGTGGTTGACATAGCAAAACTGAAAATGGTCCTGGACCTAATTAGTAATACGCCCGCTCACACTGTCACGCCGACAAGAGCGGCGGAAACCGTCCAGGAGACCAGGGCCCAAAATGTGACTCCGAGAAATTTGAACGGAGCACTAGGAGAAGCTGACCCAGTCAAGTCGCCGGGGGAGCCCAAAGTGGGCGTGGTAGACCTAAGTCCTTCCCGCGCTCATGGGAGGACAGCGTCCCCGCAGCACGAACGAGGCTTACCCCAAAGGAGCCAGAGGAGTCCGACTCAGCAGAGTTGGAGAAGAAGTCCGAGTCGAAGAAGGAGTCCTTCCCGCTACGAGGAGAGGAGCCGGATTAGGAATGCGAGGAGCCGATCGCCGCGTGTCGTTCGACACGTGGTCGACACCCCTCAACGCCTACGTCCTAGAAGTCCATGTGCCAACTAAGCTCAAGTTGCCACCCCTATCATACAAAGGAGATAGTGATCCCACCGACCACGCCGAGGCTTTCGAGTCTTACATGTCGGTATGGGAGCAGCCCGATGAGGTCTGGTGCCGAGTTTTCCCAACAACTTTGCATGGGATGGCTCAAAACTGGTACAAAGGGCTTCCCGACGGCTCGGTATAGTATTACGCCGACCTAAGAGACGCCTTTCTAGCCCAAAGACTCTTGCAACAAGAGGAGGGCCGTGGAGACATCGGACCTCCTAACTATCAAACAGGGGGGGGCGAGTCTCTACGAAGCTATGTGAAGAGGTTCGATGGAAAGGTCCAACAGATTCGAGAAATTAATCCCGAACTAGCGGCCTTCGCGGCGATGAAGGGCCTCCCAAGGGAGACTTAAAAATGAGCTCATCAAGTGCGGAGGCCCGAGCTTGGATGCCGCCAGGAGGATGGCCGACCAGGCCATCAAGGTAGAAGACTATCACAAGACCTGGGTAGGCCCCAGCGAGGCCGAGCACTCCGAAAGAAGAGCCACCGGAGGACAACCCGGATGAAAGACGCCGTGACAAAGAACGGGTCACGGTCCGATGACGACGCCGTGAGAATAATAGGTCACGGTCGACAAACCTGCCAGAAATGTAACTCGGCGGATGCCGGGGGGAGCTCGGGAACGTACTACAAAAAACGGTACGATGATCACACCCCCCTAGTCGTATCGGCCGCCGAGGTCTTCGCGTTGAGCAAAAACGAGGGCCAGAAGTGGGAGAGACCCCCCAAGCCAAAAAGTGACGGTGACACGAGCCAGTACTGTGAGTACCACGGCTACACCGGCCATTTAACTAACGACTGTCGGCATCTGAAGAATGCCATTGAAGAACTGATCCGGAAGGGGAGCCTCGGCAAGTACGTTGCCAAAGGCCAAAAGACTGACGCCGACAGTTCAGGTAAGAAATCCGTCTTCGAACGGATAGGAGTGATCCATGTTGTCATCGGGGGCAACGAGAACGGAGGGTCCGCTCATGGGCACAAACGGCACCTGAACGAGCTATATCAGGCCATCAACTTTGTGCCCAACACAGCGATCCCCGCTTCCAGCATCCCCGATATAACCATTGGAAGGAAGGACTACGAAGGAGTCATCGCTCCTCACAACGACCCACTTGTAGTCAATTTGGACATATCCAACCACCTGGTCAAGAGGTGCCGATTGACACAGCGCGTACACGAACATCATGTTCGTGGAGTGCTTCCTCGGCCTCGGCCGAAAGTCAAGGACTTGAGCCCCTGCACCAACCCACTATACAGCTTCTCTGGGGCCGGCCTGGTACCACTGGGATCAATCAGACTCCCGGTGACGTTCGGCGAAAAGAATGCGGCTAAGAATGTCCTAGCCGAGTTCGTGGTCATCGACGGCTCGTCCGCCTACAACGTTCTCATAGGCCGAGTCACCCTGAGCGAGGCTGACGCAGTGATGTCCATCCGGGCCCTAACACTGATGTATGTCTCGGACCGGGGGGAAGCGCATAAGCTCGTCTCCAAAGACGAGAATGACGAGGTGGTCAACGTCCCGGATAGGCCGCGAGGATGCAACATGCAATCCCTCAAAGTGGCAAAGAAATCAGAGAAAGGGAAAAGTCTATCCTTACAACAAGAGGGCGACCTCATGGATGTAACTAGCGGTGATCGGGAAGGTGTGCCTTTGATAGGCCATTAGGACGCCGGTAATCTCGGAATACTCTATGTAGCAAAGAGGTGTCCAAAACAGTTGTGGGCACCCCGACGCATGTTTTTACCTAATGAAAAATCGTCCAAGTCTTCCATCAAAATGTTCATTTTCCCCCTAGTCACTAGGAAGCAGCAGACGCCGGCTCACACTATCATACCGACAAGAGCGGTAGTCTTTATCAGTAAGCAGATGTCGGCTCACACTGTCATACCGACCAAGAGCGGCGATCTCCATGAAGAAATAGGCGCCGTCGCATCACCCCAAGTAGTAGACGCCACTAGCAGCACCCCAAGAGGTTTGACGCCGTCGCAAGTAACTCCAAGTGGTAGACGCCACGGCAGCCTCCATGAAGAAATAGGCGCCGTCGCAGTCACCCCAAGTAGTAGACGCCACGGCAGTCACCCCAAGAGGTTTGACGCCGTCGCAGTCACTCCAAGTGGTAGACGCCACGGCAGTCTCCATGAAGAAATAGGCGCCGTCGCAGTCACCCCAAGTAGTAGACGCCACGGTAGTCACCCCAAGAGGTTTGACGCCGTCGCAGTCACTCCAAGTGGTAGACGCCACGGCAGTCTCCATGAAGAAATAGGCGCCGTCGCAGTCACCCCAAGTAGTAGACGCCACGGCCATCACCCCAAGAGGTTTGACGCCGTCGCAGTCACTCCAAGTGGTAGACGCCACGGCGATCTCCATGAAGAAATAGGCGCCGTCGCAGTCACCCCAAGTAGTAGACGCCACGGCAGTCACCCCAAGAGGTTTGACGCCGTCGCAGTCACTCCAAGTGGTAGACGCCACGGCAGTCTCCAACAAGAAGTGGGCGCCGTCGCAGTCACCCCAAGTAGTAAACGCCACGGTAGTCACCCCAAGAGGTTTGACGCCGTCGCAGTCACTCCAAGTGGTAGACGCCACGGCAGTCAATAACAAGAAGCAGATGCTGGCTCACACTGTCACACACCGATAAGAGCGGCAATCACGACCAGCGCAGTTGATACTCGCAAAGCAATCAAAACGCCTTAGAAGCATTACACAGTTGAGGAACGCACTCTAGACTGCCTCGGTCAAGCCAAGGCGGAAACAAAGGAGACGCCCAATTAATAACGTACTCAGAAAAGGAATGAGGTAAAGACCTCGGCCAAGTCGGAGGCAGAAGAAACGAGCTCTTATTAAATATGTTCAACAAATTACAAGAAATACAAACGACGGCCGTCCCCATAAGGGTCAGCCAAAAGACAACCTACCAAAGTTGCACAAAATGCAAAGACAAAGGCAAAAGGGTACAGATATCATCTCCCTATGTCTGTTGCTGCTCGCCATCAGCAGCGGTAGCAGCACCTTCCTCGAGGGGCAACCCAGCGGCTTCCCTAGCAGCCTCAGCTTCAGCAGCCTCAGCCTTAGCCTCGGCCTCCTCAGCTGCCCTTGCCCTCTCGGCTTCCTCCTTGGCCGCCTTAGCCTTCTCAGCAAGAGCTGCTGCCTCCTCGGCCGCCTCCTGCTCTATCTTCACCCGCACCGCCTCCTTGGCCTTCTCCTCCACGGCCTTCTCCTTAGCTTCGAGCTTGTCGTCAAACAGCTCGTCGAATTTGCTCCACGAAAAGGAACCTTCAAGAGGGAAAAGCTCCTCAATTACTTCCCTGGCAGCGTCTTCGGCCAGATCCCGGAATTCGGAGCACATGTCAGGGAGCATTTTGGTTTGGAGCATCTCAATGTCGTCCTCCTTTTGCCTGATGATGGCCTCCTTGCTCCGAATCACTTTCCCCTGGATCTGAAACCGTTCCCTGAATTCATTCCTCTGCTGGAAATAGAGGTCGGCGTGCCTCTGAACAAGGTCACACTTCGCCAGCAGCTTTTCAATTTCGGCCGCAGCAGTCTCGGCCTTGGCTCTCTCAGCAAGGACCTCCTTTTCAAAGATCCTCCCGAGCTTTCTCTCGGCCAAGAGCGCCTTCTCGGCCTCCCCCTAAGCCTCTGCTCATTGAGAAGATCCAGCTTCGCCTTCGCGGCCACCTTCTTAGTGGCATTAAGCTCAAAAGCGGATCGAGCCACGGCCTTCTCTGCTCCATGATACGAGCACCGGTCGCCTCGTTCCACCTCGCCGATCTCTTGATCAACCTCGCGCTTTCCGCTACAAGCTGTGAGGGGGAAGCCTTCTGGGATGAAGAGTCAATGGCGACGTTATGATCACCAGCCTGCGGTCGGGAAAGGGAAACCTTCTGGGATGAAGAGTCAACGATGACGTTATGATCACCAGCCTGCGCGGGTTTCTCCTCCACTTGCTGCTCAACAAGAGCGGCGGCCGATAGCGGCTGATCTACAAAATTTAAAGTAAGCATCAGTATCAACATACATAGACATGCCGGAGAGCCTGTCACCGGCAGCGCCTAATGAACCGGCTAAGTCTGAGCCACAGGATAGATCAATACCGTGCTTGGCCTTCTTGGCCGAAGGGCGCATTTCCTCGTCAGCAGCAGAAGCAACGGCAGCGGTAAAGGCTGTCTGCTTTCTTTTACGGACAAGGGGAGACCCCTCCTCCTCATCGGAGTCATCCCCATTGGAGATGTAAACGATCTCCACCGTCTCCTTCTGAACAGGGGGGATGGAAGGCGGAGCCGATGTCGACGCCATCACCGCCGAAGGTTTTGTTTTTCGCGTATGGCGCGGCATGTTACTAACAACCTTCGCCTGGGCCTCCACCGCATTCAAGCTTTTCAGCCGCTGGTCCATAAGATCATTCGGCGACGTCCTACGGTCATGGGTCAGAGCCTTGGGATGCAAGTTAGCAACGGTTTTGTCTTTGTGCAGCCCCATTCTCCTGGAGGATATCCTCAGACAAATCCGGTCCAAAGTAGTCTGCGAAAGAAATAAAAGCAAGAATCAAGTAGAAGAAGTAAATCGAAGTTCGAAAAAACAGGAACATTAAGAGCGGTGATGGGCCTCACACCGACCCCACTCACCCCGTGCTAGGGCCGGTATGAGGCCGACATGGCAGAGCGGCTCATCCGAAGAATGATCTCGTTGGGGGAATCCATTTTTTCGGCACCCCACTCTTGTCCGCCTCAAAAAGCCTCATCGCCAACTTCTCATCCTCTTTAAGAAGGACCTTGCTGGCATCCATCTTGAGCTTCTTCCGGGTGACCCATCTGTCATGCTCCGCCTTAGTCTCACACCGCAAATTCACTTGGTCTTTGAAAGGAGAGGGCGGCGGATAGTCATCCGACACCTTAACATACACCCACCGATTCTCTCCGTCTTTGCAAGAAGTAAGTTTGTCAACAGAGACATAACCTTTCTCCATGTGCACACTGTACCAACCGACGCGGCCGAGAGATTGACGGGCGGAGATAATGAAGCCGGCGGAATAAATTCACCGTCGGGGCCTCCCCCTTGAAGAGACAAAGCCACACAAAGCCGACTATCGTCCTCATGGCCAACGGATGCAGTTGGGCCACAGCGACGTTCATAGCTTTAATAATGGCCATGACGTACTCATTCAGCGAAACCGAGCCCGTACTCCAAGTGTCGCATGTATACGCCGGTATGGCCCGGCGGAGGGCAACAGACGGCCTGACCCTCCTCGGGGATAACAATCTTGTATCCCCTGCCAAAGAAGAAATGGCCCTCGAAAAATGTCTCACCGGAACAACCGGCCAACTTATGGGTCCAAGCTCGGTCAACGCGTACCTTACGGGCGTCACCGTGATCCATAACGTCACGCCTCCCCTCTTTGGGACGAGCCTCTTGACATCATCACCAAAATCGTCTGCGTCATCATCGACATCAGAGTCATCCTCCCATTCCTCCAAAATTCGAGGATCGACTTCAGGAGAAGGAGACCTAGGGCCCCCAGGCCTTATCAGGAGGGCGTCCAATTTCTCCTCCTCATCAAGACGCGACGGGGACCCCCCCCCGCGTCGGTTTGCTAGGCCCGGCATCAGCAGAAGACATGTTTACAATAATAACTTACAGAGTTAAGAAATTGGAAAGTTTGTTTGTTTACCTTGAAGAAAAACACTCGCCGGAGTAACAACTCTGAGAAATAGAAGACAAAGAAGCCTTTGAAAGTTTAGAGAGAAGAAAATTTTGGAGAATGAAATTGGTGACCAATTTCACGGGATAACTGCCCTATTTATAGGGAAAAGCCCATGAAGAAAGACCAATCAGAGAATAGCCCATGAAGCGTCAACCAATCAGCGTGCAGACACGTGTCAGACATGCAACCACGGGATGTCAATCGTTGCAACAGTCGAACGTCAATCAATGCAACAGTGACCAAGCGTCTTCAACACGCCCATTCGTATCTCTCCGCCTATTCACCTTCCTCAAACAAATTCCCAAGCATCTGTTCTCCGCCGGCCACATGATCAACCAAGCTAAGTAGCGCCGGCCGGGGGCAATCAAAAACAACCGGCTCTCTCAACCCTGGTCTCGGCCAGCGTCACTTTCTTTTCCACATCGGATGCCCTTTAAGCATCCATGCGGAGGGGGGACATGGTACGGCCTAAGAAAAGACCAGGCCGAGGTAAAAGAAGCCGCCGCAGAAGAAGCCGATGCAGAAAATTTTTTACAAATTACTTGCGCAGAATATACGCTCAAACGTACATCGGAGCCCATACCACGGCATAAACTACGCTGGGGGCAAATTGATGGGGCATATTCTGCACCGCTGACCAAGTCAACATATTGAGCAAGGTCAAAGATATCCACAGCAAGTCAACGGCTTAGGCAGCCTAGCCGATGCAGCCCATCGGCCTGTCAGCCTGGGTCTCGGCATGGCAACTTGCCAGCCGGGGCACATACCCGCGTACTCACATCCAAGACCCCTCGGCGGTGAGCCAACAGGGCCCGCCGGCCTGCCATAGGTCCCTCGGCCGAGGGGTAGATCAGTCTTTCCACCTGCTAGCCACTTGGCCACTTGGCCACTACGTGACAAAAGGTGAAAGTCTATAAATACTCCTCAACCTTCATTGAGGAAAGTATCCACAACTTAACCTAAGAAACACTATTCATCTGGTATAATCTTCCTTATCTCTCTACAATATACATTTAGCCAAGGAACAACTTATCCCCTAAGTTACTGACTTGAGCGTCGGAGTGAGCACGCTTGGCACAAAGCCAAGCCCTCAGTTCGTTCATTGTTGCAGGAGAGGCCGAGAGGAACGATAAAGACAAGAAGGATTCAACCAAGGACATCATTCTACAAGCAACGGGTGGTAACGAATATCTGCTCTGGAATTACACCCGGAACAAATGTTATTTCCTTAATATTTGCTGCCAATTCCCGTCTCAGACAACTAAAAATACAATATTCTGTTATGTTTAAAAAATTACATGCCTTTCAATTAACCAAACTTTTTCCTATTCATAAATAACATCTAATTTTATACAAACACCAAGAAGAGTGAAATCAAAATAACCCAATAAACATGTAAATAAATACGGAGTAGGATTTAAACTCATACAAGCACCACCAATAAAAAATAACTAATATAACCTGAGCAGCCGTGTATTTTAAGGAAGTAATTTAAAAAAAATTATATAAGGGAGTAATTTTAAAAAATTGAATTTTAAAAGGGAGTAATTTTTAATTTACTCTAAAAATAATTGTCGTATTATTGCTAATCGTTTGTTTGTAACACTACAATCAAATTATATACGGAGTATAGTAAACTTAACTCAAACCTAGAATCATCTAAAGGACCGGGGTTACACAGTAATTATGTTAAGACTCAAAGAAAAAAGAGGAGCGCTCGAGTAATTATGTTACTATAATACGGAGTATACTATGCAAGCGGAACAAGGGATTCCGCCCATGGTATTCCTTTAAAGTAACCACCTTCCGGCAAACCAAGTACTTGAACCACACTGATAGTTTGAGAGTCAAGATCACAGCAAATGACTTTTGTATACACTAGCAGGTCTCGTATGATAATTTTGCGTCCGTCTTTTGAGTAAGCGTAAGGCTCCAGGGAAAAATCTGTCATTGAATGAGATGAGAGCAAATGCTTATATTCCGAGTCTGAAGAATGAAACACTCGAGTCCAACATTTGTCCTCCTTTAGCATCCATATATTCAAACCCAACTCTTTATCCATTAAATGTAGACGTCCGTTTAATACCCCTATTTTTATTTTCCAAAGGCCTTTAGCTGGTATAGGTAATGATATCTCTTCATAACTGTGACTCGATACATCAAAACGCACAATCCGTAAATTTACCAAGCCACGATCGTAAGTCAACCAATACAAAGAGTCGTTAGAATTACAACAGCTAGATGGAATAGAATGAATACCCCGAGGTGGACTCTTAATCTTCGACCATGAATTATCCTTTAAATTGTACAAATAAGTATCGCACTCATCAGAATCCCCTCTTTTCCCATCGTAATTAATAATACTGAAAATCTTAAAATCGTCACTAACACAATCGTACACAATTAACTCATCACTGCACTTTCCGTGAATTGGTACTTTTCGATAGGCACGGGTGGCAGGGTTGTACAGAACAATCTCTTTTTGTTTCTTAAAACAAACCACTCCATTACAAATACCTATAATAATCCCGGGAGGGTGACGATAAAAAAATTTATTTTTATCGGGATGCGGCTCAAGAAGCTTGATGACGTCGGGATGTATATCAAATTGAACAAGGGGACATTGAGGATGGTCGACATCAAAAGAAGCGAGGAACGGCTTACCCGAACAGAGGAGAATTATGCTAGAGTATCGGATAAGGGATCGACCTAGATGGAGTTTGACAAACTCCGAACTGATAATCAGGTTGAACAATGACTTCGAGACCGACTTGAAGCGTAGAAGAGTTTTGACAGGCAGCCTTGATAAGATCTCTATAATAAGATCCTCCGGAAGAGACCTACTACTTGTTGTTTGCGTCATATTTGTAAATAAAACGATAATAATTCTAAAGTTTTAAACCAGATAAATTAGGGTTTATAGAAAATCAAATTTACCCTAATAGGCAGTATCTTTGAATTTGAAAAAACTCAAAGGTAACTTTGTAGAGTGGCAGAGTCCTACCAAAAATTACCCACTTACACCTATTAAATAAAGATAGCCCGTAAGGGCGGAGTCTAGTGATTAAAAATTTTGGTGAAATTTACGGGTGATACAGGTTCAAGCCCACAAAGAGCAGTCTTGTGGAATATTTATGGCCCGAGTCCATGTCTTTTAGTCTTATAAACTTCGAGTCTGTCACCCTCGGGTGTCTTACCTAGTATACGGGTTCGCAATCTATCTCATATACTTGAAGGTTTACCCAGTACGCACCGAAGTCGAAGGTAGCGGTTTCGGATTCCTTCGTCACAAAAGAATACTTATTTTTTTTTTCGTACATGATTTAGGAGAAAAAGGATTACGCATCTAAGGTAGTACCCAGACCTTGTAGTTTTTGAGCATATACACATTTTTTTCTGAGCATATTACCATTTATAAATATAGTTTTTGAGCAATATTATATTTTTTTAGTGTAATGTTTTAGTAAATGTGCTCAAAAACTTTATACTAAAGCAGAACTCAAAAAAACTCATAAAATAAATAAGAGGTACTACCCCAGATATATAGTCTATGAACTGATGCTTTAGTTATCGAACATAGATTTACATAACTATCTTTTCACATTCGTGAAAAAAATTATTTAGTCGAATTTGGTGTATTAGATGTAATTACAAATTGTATATGTTTGAACTAAACTAATAAACTTTTATAATCTCAGTCTACTACATGAATAATCTTACTAGCCCCCTAACTCCACCATTGGCTAGAAGTGTAAAACTTGGTACGATAAATAAATCTTGTATTAATTTTCATTTTCAACAATTTTTTGTCAAAAATCTATTATGAGAACAAGTATGTGTTAACTATTTTATATAAAATTTTATAAATATAGAAAACTCTATTATACCGTGTGTATTGCACAGGGTCTAAACTAGTTTGTACCAATTCCTCCAGACAACTAAAAATACAATATTCCATTATGTTTAAAAAAGTACATGCCTTTCAATTAACCAAGCTTTTTCCAATGCATAAATAACATCTAATTTTATACAAACACCAAGAGGAGTGAAATCAAAATAACCCAATAAACATGTAAATAACTAGGATTTAAACTCCTAAAAGCACCACCAATGAAAGATTGATTATTAAACTTAACTATGCAATTAGCATGGATAATTGCACCACCTTGAGTTCCATAATAATGTATAGGTACAAAATCATACGCTTCCTGCAAACATCGACTACAATTCTTGGCCGATATAACCGGAGTACATTGAACAAGGATATGAATTTTGTCTCGAGATCCACTCACCGGGACAACTCTTGTCGCGAAATTAGTCCTAGTCCAATTCCCATATTCAGCTTCTTTTATCAACCCTTCAATACTCGTCGATAATGTCCTATTATACGGCGTATAATCGGCCACTTTTCCGCCGCTGGGTCCCATGGCAACTACAAAACCCTTCTTATAATAATTTACGGACTGATTTGCATATCGAATGAAGCATAAATGTGAATTTAAGTAAATACCAAACACGAAGCATTCTTCGTAGACATTTTGGTTTAATTGTGCTTCGGTTGTGAGATGTACACATTTTTTACATAGTTTAGGAGAAACATCGCCCCAACAAATGTAAGACCCGTAGGCCTTGGCTCGAGATGGAGCAGTCGAAGTGGTGAAAAAGCCGGGAAATGGTGATTTGGATTCGAGAGAGAGATTGGAAAGAAGAGACGAGACGCTCATGTCGTAATTTTGGTACAATGGGTTACCGGTGGTTGTGTTGTTTCCTATGCATACTGCACTAGCACCGAAATCTTCATCATCTGAACTAATTGCAAGCTTGTTGAATATTGAGATTATAATTAAGAAGGTAATTAATTTGTTCGACAATGCCATTATAATTTTGAATGTATTCATTTAGTCATTTGTAAAATTTTGGATTTATAGAGTTTGCAAAATACTAATTAAGTAATTAGTAATTACATAATAGTTGCATAATCTATTAAGTCAAGGTCAACTGAAAACTAATGTGCTTAGATCTTAATATATTTAGTCAACTTCAAAGGATGCGGGAATCCGGATAGTAACATGCTTCACAATATTAAGTCTCTATAGTTAATAGGTATTATAGAATAGGTCTTAGTTCAGTGGTTAAGAGTTAAGACGATTTTGAATCCCTCTCGCACTTACATTGTACATACTAGTCTTGCGCCTAGTCTGATTAAAGATAAAATAATTACGGTTATTATGAAAATAACTCCGAAATTAAAGAGTCTTATTGGGTTACGATCAATAATAAAACTGTAACGAATAACACATAAAGGAGTTCAAAAGAACAACCTCTCAATAGTAGATAAATTAATGAGAGACTGTCTGTCCCAAGTTTTTTGTGATGTGAGTCCGTAACGTAGACAATAGCATGTAAACCACGCACACTGCACACATGTGGAATATCCACAATTTTTGTCGATTGATATTTGCTTCACCTAGGTTCGAGTTCAGTAACGGAGTCCTCATTTACCGATAAAGGTATAGATTTACTTGAGGAATGATCTGAATTATTAACTTCCTTTGGGAAAGATGTAATTACTCTTGGTCTGGCAAGGAAATCCGTTTGCTCAGGCAGCGGGAGAGTAATAGAGTAACTGTCTAATGTGAGGACGACATTTGCCATTGTCGGTCTATCTTGTACTGATTCTTGGACGCACAGCAAACCGAGCAGTATGCATCTCATAACATCGATATTATTTGAGCATGAATCTCTTATTATTGGATCCACAAATTCGAGTGGCGTTCCTGCTTCCCATTGTCTCCAAGCCTGCAGATATCAAATTATATTTGTTACAACTTTACTCGACTTTAAATCATTTTTACTTTTCGTAACATACTAAGGAGTCCTTACATAGCTTAGAAGGTCCTCGTCGTCACTAACTTGATTAAATGTACTGACTTTTCTTCCACAAATAATCTCCAAGACAAGCACACCGAAACTGTATGCATCTGATTTGATGGAGAATTGCCCTTGCAACACGTACTCTGGTGCCATATATCCACTAAAAGCACAAGTATTGGTTAGTGTTCATTGGTAAGGGATTCTACATGTTTAGTTAACTATTAAATAGGTTTCATTG